>NW_022987226.1:539742-915232 GCF_010094035.1 Trematosphaeria pertusa | reverse complement strand
CCCCCCCTATATTACCTTGGTGTACTATGCATCCCCCAAAATTGTATGGTTAAACGAGTCCTTGCCGGGGACATGAGATCGCCAATGGAGGCGACCAAGAAGTGAAAATGAACTTGAGCGTCCACATTGGAACACTGAAAGAATGCCAAACGAAAGAACATGCCCATCCCGCCTATGCGTTCGCGGGTTTCCGGCCAACCATCAGGTACATCGGTGTGAACAGCTTCTGTTCGCCACCAGCCACCAGGCAGTCGGCGGCAAGCGCGAGACTGTCGGCCGTCTTCTGGGTTCCCTTCGGTGCAAGACCGATCATCTCCAACGCGCCAACAAATCTGTGGACAAAGCCCCTGCCAACCTTCGTCAACCGGAGGATGGTCGGAATGTCGCCAAGGGTGGTAATGTACTTCAGTTGACCAGAGAGCGGCCAGTACCATGGGTAAGGGTCGTCCCTGTCGGCCAAGTCCTCGTGGTGCTCCATTTCGAACCCAGCGGCCTTCATAGCCTTGAGAGCCACATCCACCTTCTCCATGTTCGAAATACCGTCACCGATCTCGATACCTAGGCGGATCTCCCGGTGTTGGGGGTTGTCGTTGTCGTAGTTGTCGGTCATGAGCCATTCGTAAACACCGAAGACACCACCGGGTTTGAGGACGCGGAAGATTTCGCTGTAGATGCCTTCAAGGGAGGGCGCGTGCACGGTAGCTTCAATCGCATACACAGCGTCGAACGAGTTGTCTGGGAACGACATTTGCTGGAGGACGTTAGTAATTACGGTATTCGCACGGAGGTCACGGACATACCATGAAGTCGCCCTTGGTAAACTTGAGCTTGTGGGAAAGACCCTCCTTCTCTGCATACCGCGTCGCACGCTCGATCTGGTAGTCGTTGTTGTTCAGTCCAATGACGTTTGCGCCAGAGAACTTGACAATCTCTCGGGCCGGTCCTCCAACACCGCAGCCCACGTCCAGCACACGCATGTTGTCGCGGAGGTTCATCATATGGGCGAGGTAGTGCTCGTGGCGGGCAATGGCTTGGTAGAAGGGCTCTCCAAATGCGAAACGGCAGAAATGGAAGCTCTGGCCCCAGCCGTACTCGTACAGGTCGGTCGCAAGATTGTAGTAGTGTCTTGTCAGAGTAGCATATTCGTCTCGGCGCGCCTAAAGCCATTAGTCTACGTTCGAGGGGAGGGTGTGCTATGGGTTGGGTACCTTTCGAGTCTCTTCGGTCTCTTCTGCAGCTTCCTTGTTGTCCCAGTGTTTGAAGTACTCGTCTACAGCCGCCTTTTGAGCGGCCTGATCCTTCTGGAATATAGCACTCAAGCCGCCCTTGACCTGAGCCGACTTTCCGTGCAGGGCCTTGTTAAAGGCCGCATCACGGGCATGGTCTTCCTTTTCGAGCGCCGCTGGAGACATGGTGGGATCTTGAAGTAACAATGGATGCGATACAGAAAGAACTACGCAGATTGAAGGTGGAGAGAGGAATCAATTGAAGAGGAGAGCGGCGCACGAGCGAAAAGCGACAGTCTTAAACAAAAGAGCGGTGCAGGATATTTAGAAAGCCAGGGTACCCCCCGATCAAATTGGCCGTACAGAGGCGCCCCTGATTGGCCGGTGGCGAACAACGCGCGGGCAGGGGCGACCGCTTGCGAGTTAATCCGCCACCCGAGCTGCCCGCCAAGCCGTTTGGCCGCTTCGTCATTTCACCCTTCGCTTTCTCGAGATTAACGTCTTCGCGACCGCCTCCAGGTGCAACACCGTCCCCACAGAAGCGTACTCTGTCCGTCCCGACTGGCTTTACCTCTTGCAACCTCCGCACATAGCGTACGATCCCAGCGACCCCCGCCCACCCTTCCTCCACCGATGCCTCCGCAAATCAAGCAAGACCTCAATAGGTCCGGCTGGGAAACGACAGACTTCCCGTCGGTCTGTGAGCGATGTCTGCCGGATAACCCATACGTGCAGATGCTAAAGGAGGACTATGGAGCTGTAAGTAGTTGTTCCGCCATCTCCACTCTTCAGTGGCTAACATTGCTTAGGAATGCAAGATCTGCACACGACCGTTCACGATATTTCGCTGGAAAGCCGATCGCACAGCTCGACAAAAGCGCACAAATATCTGTCTGACATGTGCGCGCCTAAAGAACTGTTGTCAGTGCTGTATGCTGGATCTTTCGTTCGGCCTACCCATCGTCGTGCGCGATGCGGCGCTGAAGATGGTGGCGCCGGGCCCGCAGAGCGACATAAATCGGCAATATTACGCTCAAGAGCACGAGAAAGAAATCGAGGAGGGTAGAGGAGCAGTGGAGGCTTACGACAAGACGGACGAAAAGGCACGAGAGCTGTTGAAGCGGTTAGCGCAGAGCGAACCCTACTACAAGAAGCAGCGGCGGCTAGAGGCTGAGGGTGGGGGTGAGGGAGCACAGAAAGCGCTTCCTGCGCCAGAAGGAGGAGGCGGAGGTAGCTCAGCTGGGCATGTGCCCGGCCCGATAAGAACGAAGGATACTCGGGGACCTATCGGTGGTAGAGGTGCAATGCGGGCAGGTCGAGGTGGACGCATGCCTGGGGCACAAGCAGCACCTAACCCAGAAGACTGGCTTCCCCCGAGGGACCCCAACATTGCCTCCCTTTTCGTCACCGGCGTCGAAGACGACTTGCCCGAACACGAGATCCGGACGCACTTCGCACAGTACGGTCAACTTCGATCGGTTGTCTGTTCACACCGCGCACATTGTGCGTACATCAACTATGTGAAGAGGAAAGACGCAGAAACCGCGGCGGAGACGTTGAAAGGCAAAGCGGTCATCAAAGGCTGCCCCATGAAGGTCACTTGGGGAAGGCCGAAGCAGCTGGACAGCCTCGATCAGAATGTGCGGATGATGTACGCGAAGGAGGGCAGGCAAGCGGCTGGAGGCGCAAAGCGAGCTGCTGCCGCGCAGGCTGCGATCGAAGCCGCTCCGGAGACGAACCTCGACAGTCTTGCCACCATCGCACCGCCACCGGGAGCGGACGACGAAGTCAATTATGCCAGTTTGGCTGGGAACTAAGCTCGTAAAATGGGTCTGGAATTGGCGTTTTGGCTTGCATGGCATGGGTATCACGGTTCATTTGGGGTGGCCAAAAGTCAGGATGAGCAGCATTTAGTGCCTGCTAATGTTTTCCCCTTCGATTTCTTGATATCCTCATTGTTTCCGCGCTCGGTGTACTCGTGTATCCGAAGCTCTAGCACGCTGTATTAGCAAATTATCATTAGGAGCGAGCGCATGCGTGCTTTACTACTCACTGTAATTGCCTTCCGCGTCCATGGCTTGTCCTTGCACCACATTCTCCTTCAGGAACTTTGCCACTTCTTCCGCGTGTGTAATTTGCTTTGACATCTCTTCGCTCCCGACAGCCAGATTTCGTCCGTTCTCGAAGTTCTTCCGGGCTTCGTGGCGGGCGGCGAGAAGCGTGCCCATGTCTCCTGGGTAGATGTGAGATTCCGCCCGAGCTGCGGCAACGTATGTAGAGCCGATACCTTGAAACGCGATGCGCGTTGAGCGCAACAGGTGTCTGTAAGTTTGAAGCGCCATCTCGCGGGACATTGGCCTCTCCAAGAGCAGTATCAGGGTGTTGTGTTGGACGGCGGGAAAAGTCGCAGCGATGGAAAGATGTTTCACAGGCAAGACAGGGATGTCGCGCTTTTCCCCGGCGGTGATCAGTCAGCTGCCGCAGCTTCCCATTTCAGGCTGTGACGTCGCAAGAATACGCAGTTTCCTTCCACACGAGAACATGCTTCTGTGGCCTTGACACAACTCCAGCACCCTCGACGGGCTGCAACCTTCCAACTTGCGACCATGGTGTCTCTGTGGCCCTTCAGGGTGAGTGGTTCACGGCCTGCAACCGCCTTGTATCCCAGCTAACGGTTATCGCAGTCCCAAGAGGATGCTGCCTCCTTCGAGAAAACGCTCTCTACTCTTACCGCGAAGCTCTCGAGGGCCGCTGCAAGAAATGACAATCTCCGACAGAGATCCCGACGCGTGCGCGTCATGTGGACGCTGTACGCCGGCTTCGCCTACATACTGGCTGCACTGCTTCTGACTCTGGTTACCGGATGGCGCAACTGGGGTGCAACCGAGATATCTGTTGTCGCCGGTGGACCCGTGCTGTAAGGACCACAGGCTAGAGGCCTAAATGCTAATCGGCGGCTAACCATCCGCAGGATATACATTGTCCGCACATCATTGACTACCTACTACGACTACCGCATCTCAAGCACCGAAGCCTACCTCAAGACGCTTACCAAGGAGCGAGACGCAACTATCGAGAGACTGAAGGAAGCTACCAAATACAACTCCACACAACAACTCCTCGAGAAGTATAGCACTCCTCCGAAGCCGAAAGGGTCGGAGCCTCCGTCTTCACGCCGGAAGTCTCAAGGCCCTCAGAAACCCGCCCAACCTCAAGGACAAGGACAGCGCACAGGTATTGCTCCTCCAGCAACAGCAAACATTCCGCGACCGGCGAACCAGCGACCTATCACTCCTCAGCGGCCAGCCTCGGCTGATTCTCCCCAAGGTCCTTTCCAACCCCCGGGCCTGCCTCCACCAGACGCTCCGGCAGCCGAATTTGCGCCTAATGCATTCACACCCGCGGAACTTACAAGGCAATACTCGTCCTCTGCTGCAGCAACATATACGCAATCCCACTGGTACGACCGGATCCTTGACGCTCTTCTCGGAGAAGATGAGACCCAGCCGAAGAATCGCCTAGCTTTGATCTGTAATGAATGCAGACTCGTTAATGGACAAGCTCCTCCAGGGACCCGGGCCCTTGAAGATGTCGGTTGGTGGAGGTGCAGCGGCTGTGGTGCGTGGAATGGCAAAGAGAAGGTCCAGGAGGATGCAGTGGCCGACCTCGTGAAAGGCTGGGAAACAGAGAGAAAATCCAAGGCTAAAGATCTTGGTGGCAGTACCGATGGCGGGGTCGATTCCGACAATCGAGAGACTGAAGATGATGCCGGGTTGGTGGCTGGGACGGATGAGGGTTCTGGGGTGGATGTGGCGGAGGAGTCCGTGGATGAGACACCGCCACCATCGAAATCTACGAGAAGCAAGACCAAGGGTAAGGGGAAGAAATAGGGCATAGAAATGCCTTGCGATTATCGGTTTCATCTCGAACCACCGTCGGTGTAAGGACGTCGGAATCAAGGACAGCTCAAGGCCTCGAAAGCCTTCGAAGTCCACTGTGTCCAAGTGAACTCATCATTAATTCTTAAGTTAGCATGTAGCAATGCTCGAATATCGATCAATATCCTTGCAATCTTTTTGGAGTAAAATCAGCTGTTCGTGGGGACAATGACGTACCAAAGCTGCATCATGTAAACGAGCCTGGAGAGCTCCAAGTCATGATGATGCACCGAAAGGCGGACCGGTTGAGGAGCAGCAAAGACCACCACAATCAGCCGTAATATACTCTTTCATCTCGGACCTGTACGCTAGCTCACTTACCACCACCTATCATGGGACAGTATGAGCGCACAACTATGGCTTTGTCTTGCTGCGGAATGTGCGAGGCTGAGAAGATTGGCAACCTCGGATGGCGGAAAATCACCCTTGAATCCTGACTGCACGTAAACAGATCGGCTGTCAATCGGTATGCGGATCATCGACACTGAAAATGAATCTGCACATGGGGGCCAGCAATGCATCAAACCCAGACGACCACCACGTTGAGTCAGGAGGGCCCCGGAGAGCCGACGAAAGAACGTGGTACAGAGTTGGAGTCTATGGATCGATATACAGAGGAGCTCAAATCACCGCCACACGTTATGCAGAAATGTAAACTGCACCAGGCCATCCCTCTGACTATGCTCGTAGTCAAAGGCCTTGATCAGGCCCACGAGATGCGTCGCCGCCGCTAGTACCACCAGAACATGGAAGATCTGGTGCGAGGAGCCCCAGATGTCGAACTTTCCTGGCTTGACGCGCTCGGGGAAGCGTGCTGCGTAGAAGCCTGCTCCGAGGATGTATAGGAAACCCTGGGAAACAACCCAGTCCAGTCCGATGGACTTGCGGCACTGCTCGCGCCCGTATAGCCTGACGGCGTGGAAGACGGGGAACACGGCTGACAGACCCATGAGCACGAACATGAGCGCGCGGAAAGGTCGGAGGGCCGGAGTCCGGAATTTGTGGTGGACTGACATAATCGACGTGGCCGCAGCGAGCGTAGTAATCTAACTGCCATCAGCAACTGCATATTAACTGCAGAGTAGAAGAGTGGGTGGGAGGCGTACCATGGTCGCATACGTCTTCATAAGCTGCGGCTCGCTCTGGAATCCATAGTACAGAATCGGAATGAAGCTGCCCCAAATCAAAAACACAATGCCCAGATAATCCAACTTATTCCCCCAGATAGCCACTTGCTCCGAATGATTGCTTATCAAATGATAAGTTGCGCTCATCCCCAGGCACGCCACGGCGCCGAGGAAGTAACAGCTGAAAACGAGCACATCTTCGCGCGTGGCGGACTCATAGCGGGATCCGAGAACGGAGTAGATGATGAAGGAGGAGAGGAGGGCGACGACGGCGCCTATCAAGTGCGTGTAGATGTTTACGGTTTCGTTGTGGAGGTGGCCGAGGGAGAGGAAAGAGCGGTGGTAGGAGTTGGATGCGGGTCGGTAGCCGGAGGTAATGAAGTGGTTGTCACGTTGCCAGGAGGGGAGTTCGTGCCAGAGGACAGTGAGCTTTCTCTCGACTTCCTTTTCGCCTTCGGAGAGGCGGCGGGCGGCTTTCTTGGCGTATTCCATTTCGATGGGCGGGAGTGACTTGAGCTCGACAGTTATTCGGAGGAAAGAGAGAGGGGCGGTTGTGTTTATGCGCGTCTTAGGGATAACGAGATGTGTGTTGGTGGGAGACTCTAAGTTGTTGAAAACGTCGGACGTGGAAGAGTTGACGACGGACTTCGTTGATAAACCGAATACTTCACGCTAGGCCATATCGGCGACGGCCTCGAGTAGATAGGGAAGGAGCAGTATGAGAAGTTCCTCAGTCAGATCACTGACCTGAACCCGAGTCCACGCGTATGCTGGAAGCCTAGGTAACAAGTGGGCACGGCGGGGACTGTTGAGGACGTCGTGCATCAAGGTCGGACGTTACCCCTCTATCGCCGAACCATCGCCGCGCATCCCACCTTCCTCCCATTCATGACGACCATCGCTCCTTCCTTACGAACAACGCACAGGCACCGCACGTGCCGCAATTGACTCTTAAGTGCCTTCTGCCTGCCTTTGACTCCACTCCACCCTGTCTCCTCTCTCCTAGGAACTCGACACCGCGAATATTCTTTGCAATCGCGCGCGCACAGTCGAATCATCCCCGTCCGCCAACTAACTCTCCCAACTAACCATAGCTCAAGCAAGATGATGAAAGCCGACCAGACACGTCCCAGCAGCCGGCGCGGTGCGTCAGGTGCGTTCCGTTTCGACAGGCTCAAACCCGCACCCCAGGATAGTCTGGAGATGTACGGTCTGCCATCCAAGGGAGAGATGAAGTACATTCACCCTTTACCCCAGTATAGCTCACCACTCACCATAACTATCGCAGGTTGAACGACTTCCGCACCCAGGAGTGGTACTTCCACAAGATCCTCGAGCGCTACATGCGCCTCTGCGCTATCAATGAGAAGCAGCTTGGTGAGCTCTTCGCCTCCACCTCCATCAACCACACTTCGCACCAAGACCTCGTTGGCCGGGGTCTCTCTGCGCTCCTTCCCGATCATGCTCGTGTCACCGAGACGTCCTTCAGCAGCCCGCCGATAGCTGAGCTGGCGACTGTGCTGCATGCGCTGCGCAAGCTGCGCGAGGCCATTACTGCTACCGCTCGCAAGGATGCGTTCGCTCGCCACGCTTACTTCTTCGCTGTACGTGCTGCGGTTCTCTGCAAGGACTGGGAATCGTATGCCCCAGCGCTGACCTCGCTGCTTACGGTTATTAACCGCCAGTCGCCACTCAGTCAGTCGGATCTGAAGGAGTACGTTGGCTTACTGATCCTGGACCAAGCGTGCCGTCAAGGCGACATTGCGTTGGCGCACGAGACGCGGCTGCAGTACGGGTACAAGGATAGGCGAGTGGAGCTGGTGCTGAAGGCGCTGGTGTCGGACAACTGGGTCACGTTCTGGAAGATGAAGAAGGCGGTGGACGGCTATCAGCGGAGCATTATGGAGTTCGCTGAGCAGGAAATGAGGGAGCATGCGCTTAAGTGTCTGGGACGCAGCTACATGAGTACGGATAGGAAGTATGTGGAGCGATGTGCGGATAGGCATTGGGCAGATCTGGTTCAAGATGGTGTCGGCTGGGAGTTGACTGAGATGGACAAGGTGTTGATCAGGAAGCCAAAAGCTAAGTGAGGGATTCGACGAAGCGATACATGGTAAGTCGATTATGGGCCCATAGTGTTGGATAACACTGGGCTACTTATGGGAAATGCCGATTCCGTGGTCACGTAAGTCTACTCACTGCACTGTCTCGGCATAGATTGACATTGTGTAGGTCCGCCTGGAGTCCTTCAGCACCCGATCAGTTATCGGCGCAATGCAGATAGGAGGCGCCACAAGCAGATGAAAGCTCTGCGCGGGAGTATATTGGGACGAGGTGGGTGGATTACTGACTGGGTATCACGGCGCCGGACTGCCTTCGCGGCCTTATGCTAAGCTTCAAGTTCATTCGTCATCACTTTCTTCATCTTCCATCTCTTCGTCGTGATCTCCGTCTTCATCATGCCACATATCGTCCTCCATATCGTAGTCCTCCAAATCTTCATCCTCGTCATCCTCACCATCTTCGCCTTTTTCCGCTCTCTCCTTCCGCTTCCTCTCGATATTCTCCTTTTGTATCCTCCTCCGCTCTTCCTTCTCCTTCTTACGCCGCTCCCATACCTCGTCCATTTCCTTGACCTCCTCTTTGCTCTTAGTGATGAAGTCGTGCCACATGACTTTGCCGTCACAGATTTCCTCCTCCACCTTCGTGAGCCTGAGCTTCATCCGCGGGCCTAGCTCAACAAGTTTTACGGCGCGCTTCTCGACTTTTGGGCGACCGGTGCGAGGCTTTCCGGCGTCTTCGCCTGCCTTTGCCTTTTCCCTTTCTCGCTTTGACATGACTTTTCGTGTCATAGATGCTGCTACTTCGACTTCGGCGTCCGTGTCGATTTCGGTCTCGCTAGCGGATGTATAGCCCGCTGCTGAGGGGTCAAGCATGTAGTCTGCCACGTCCTCCAATGCCCCGAGGTTCGGCAATCCGGGCTTCTTCTTCTCCCGGCTCCCGATGAGCTTCTCCGCCGCATATAGTCTTCGTATCGGTCTTGGAAGACCAGTAATCTTCGTTGTGATAGCATAGTGTCGCAGACTAATCGTACAGGTTCCGTTATCGCCCTCGGACGGTGGTTCTCGGTTTAGCAAGAGCACTCGTTTGATTGTATGCAACGGTGTCGTATGCGGCTGTATCGGGGGGAAGAGGCACTGGAACATGTCTGTGACGAGCTTCTCGAGATGCTTGGGTGGTGCCTTGTCTCCCATTTTGGTTCTCTCGGTTTCTGTGGTGCTGAAGTTGTTCATGACTAGAAGCGGGGCTACACTGTAGTCGTGGGCTCCGGCTCGAGGGTGTTTCATGCTCTTCATGATGTCTTTTGCTAGCGAGTAAGTCTCGACTCGGAATGTGAGGGTGGGACCATGAGGGGTTTTTGCGAGACGGAGGTTCGTGTTGCCGGATTTTGAGCGCGAGAAAAGGAGTAAATGGCTGACTCCCAAGGGTCCCGCCATTGTAGTGTAGTCGCGGAGCTTGTTTGCACGCCGTTCCTAGACACTAAGTTAGAGACTTGTGCAGGATCAATTGATGAATCTGTGGTAGCTTACCTTCAACCTCACTGCAGTATCTGGCTGCATGACCTGCCGCATATCGACCACAAGTTGAGAGACACTGCTGCCCACTTCTCCAGCCCCCATCCTGATCACCATGCTCTTGGGCTGTCCTTCCTTTGGTTTCTTCGACGCCTCCTTGTCCATTTTCGATTGCTTCTTGCGCGCTGCGCCCCTGCCCCGTGCCATATTTGCGGTGCTTCTTTAGACACTTGGAATTGTGTGGTCTTGGTTGGAGAACGCGGGGTGGGCATTGAATCGTGAAAGCACGGCTCCAAAATTTCTCTGCAACTCGAACTCTTGGCGATCTTATCATAAGTCCGCGCGCTAAATTTAACTCCGCCATCAATTTTCTCAACGGAGGCCTTCGCTACCAAGATACCACTGCAAACTTCCTTCCACACACAACAATATGCCTGCGATCAAGAAAAGGAAGCTGAGCGGGCCTTTTTCGCTGCCAGGCACTTCAGCACCGAGAATGAAGTCGTCAAAACAAACCCCGCCCGCCTCGAAACCGATCCGCAAGCCTGCCCCACCGCCTCCGGAACCCGAACAGAGCGAAGACGAAGACGAAGAATTTGATGGATTTGATGAGAGAGAAGCTGAAACTGATGACAATGAGGTTGGAGAAGTTTCCGATGACACAAACGAAAGCGGGGGAGGTGCCGCTCCCAGTGCAAATACGGGAGACGGTTCCAAGAAGACATTCGCCGACTTAGGCGTACGAGACGAGCTATGCGAAGCCTGCGAGAACCTCAAGTTCACACATCCGACACCGATCCAAGAGCAAGCGATCCCGCTCGCACTACAAGAGCGCGATGTTATCGGACTCGCGGAGACCGGGTCTGGAAAGACAGCCGCATTCGTCCTACCTATTCTACAAGCTTTGATGGAAAATCCACAGCCCCTGTTCGGCCTTGTCCTATCGCCTACACGAGAACTGGCATACCAGATCGCACAGCAAGTGGAGGCTCTGGGATCCATCATAAACGTGAAGTGCGCCACATTAGTCGGCGGGATGGATATGGTCCCTCGTAAGTCCCTGTCGCAGTACTGAACACTGAATATCTGCTAATAGTCCTACTTGAATAGAGGCAATTGCGTTGAGCAAACGACCCCACATCATCGTTGCAACTCCAGGGCGTCTGATGGACCATCTGGAGAACACGTACGTATGCCTAGCACTATCGCGATCAACGTCCTTGCTGATAATCATAACAGAAAAGGATTCTCCCTCAAGCGCCTAAAGTACCTCGTCATGGACGAAGCTGACCGCCTGCTCGACCTTGATTTCGGACCTATACTTGACAAGATCCTAAAAGTGTTGCCGCGAGAGGGTCGCCATACATATCTCTTTTCGGCCACTATGTCCACCAAGGTAGAAAGTTTACAAAGAGCGGCGCTCCAGAACCCTGTGAGGGTTAGCATATCGTCGTCTTCCCATCAAGTCGTCTCTACGCTTGTGCAGCGATACGTTTTCCTGCCTCACAAGTACAAGGATCTTTATCTTATTGTAAGTACAGAGTGCAAACTCCATGTTCTTTACCAGAGAGCCTTGAAGCAGTAACTACCTGCACTGCAGCGTACCAAGTTGGCACAGCACGCTTTGGAGAGCTTCGCTAACATTATATCCCCAACTTTAGCATCTCCTGAATGATACCATTGGCCACCCTACCATCATATTTACCAGGACTGTCAATGAGACTCAACGCATAGCAATCCTGCTCCGCACTTTAGGATTTGGAGCGATCCCATTGCACGGCCAGCTTGCTCAGTCCGCAAGGCTCGGGGCACTCAACAAGTTCAAGAGCAAGAGTCGTGATATCTTAGTAGCGACCGACGTTGCAGCTCGTGGATTAGATATCCCCTCAGTCGATTTTGTCATCAATATGGATCTCCCGCCTGACAGCAAGACGTACGTCCACAGAGTTGGCCGTACTGCAAGGGCGGGTAAGAGCGGACGAGCTATCTCCTTCGTTACCCAATACGATATCGAAATCTGGCTGCGGATCGAGAACGCACTAGGCACGCAGATCGAGGAGCAGAGTATCCCCAAGGATGAGGCCATGGTGTTGCTAGAGAGGGTGAGTGAGGCTCAACGGGTCGCTGTGCAGGAGATGAAGGAAATTCATGAGCAGCGAGGCAAAAGGGGCGGCTTCGGCAAAGGGAGGAAAGGGAAGAGGGGACGTGATGATATGGACAGAGAGGACGGCTGAACGAGGAGACAAAGGTGATGTCTAGACAGGGTTTCGCAGAGGCGTTTAGATAGCAAGTGTCCGAAATTATGATATTCCAACCTACTAAAGCGCAAAAGTCCTACATTGTTGACGTTTCAAAAGGTCTCACTGGATGAACAGAATGTGTATGTGGAGAGCGAAGATATGGACGGTCGACTCATTAAGCTCTTGATTATGGGGTATATCCGCCGGACTGCAAAACCAAGCATCGTCCAGGTCCGTATACCGCGGCACACATACTGTCCATTAAGTTTTCTGACTCCGATTCTGTAAAACAAGGCCTGGAGGTCCCCAACAGGTAAAGAGGAGACTAACCCGGCCTGCAAACGGCTTTCCCCGTCATGTCGGAGATCTAGGAGAGCAGTAAAGAGGCTCCTTGGGTGATGATAGGCGGCATCACTCACTTTCTTGGGCCTCCATTTGGCGGCCTAGCACTCGGCAACTATACGCGCCGTCACTAGCTCTCTGGAGTTCTTCCGCGGGCCCCACAGAATCTCCGTGAAAGCGGCGAAAGCAGCATTTTCGAGATTTCGGACAACAGACAAGGCCAACATCGATACTCTTCGTCATATGTTGGAGGTGCTTTCTCCGCACCCAGCCCCATACCATGTTTTAGAGAACGGCAGCGGGGCCCCTCCATGTGGAGCCTTGTCATTACTTTTTAGAGGATTGATGAGATTCGGGTAAGCTGTAAGAGGTGGAAGAAAAGGAAGAGAAGTTTATACATGCGGAGGCCGCGTGCTGTGTTGAGCGCCGGAGCATGAAGTACCCCCAGATGGTGCTTTGAGAGGCAGGGTGTGGTTGGCGTTTTCGCTCTTGTTTCGTTCTCTTATATGCTTCAACCGGCTCTCTCTTCGGGTCTCCTTCGTCGGGCAAGAGTTCATATGCCCCACTTGCGAAATCCGCCAGATCCATGTATGGGCTCCTCACTCCTTTCTGATCTGGTTGTCTATTCCAAGATAGCCGCGTTCGGCACATTGAGGACGGCTTCGGAAACAACAAATACAGCTTCTTCATTTGGTATTTTTGTCTCGAGCCAGGAAGCACCGAGGAACCCTCCACATCCGCGTAAACTGAAGCCTTTTTTGATGGCCAGATAGAGACGCGTAAAGAAGTGAAGAGCTTGGAAGCAAGGAGGTTTATATATACAAGCTTAGGCTTGACTCTCGTGCAAAAGAGAAGAGCAGCATACGTGCTGCTGCTGGAGAATCTAAGGAGAATGGTATGTTTCTTCCGAAGCAGTATAGCCATTGATTTCTGACCCGTCCCAGATCCAAGTTCCACTTTCGCAGGTTTCAGCGCCGAGGACTGGCGTTGAAAGACATGGCGTGCCAGTTTAGTGTTTTATCCTCCGTTTTGCCCATCACGGATCTCGCCCTATGTTTTTGCTCTCGCCGTTCAACACGCGCTCTGCGATTTGAGAACCTTCAGGGCATCTTCACATGACATGAAGTCGCTCGGTTTTGGTGAAGAGGAAGCGTCCACAAGACATCACTTGCATTGTCATGCGTTTGAAACCAGCCATCACAAGCCTTTCGCTCAGCTTTTAGTCCCGATTACGACATAAGTTGCAGTGAGGAAGAAACTAGAGGGAAGAACGAGCACTTATTCGCCCATGTCTCGAACGGCTCGGCCGAGAAGCTTGTGATGGTTTGAAACCAGAGACATATGCGACAGGCAGTCGCAGCTCGCGATTTCCATCGCTCACCATGGTCATGGCTCCTACGTGGAAGTGCGGACGACAGAACATTAGCACGTTGATGATGTCGTTTTCGCCTCCAAAGAGAGAACCACATGTGCTAGGAGTATTCGGTATTCCGGGCCACGGGCAAAGGCTCACGTATACACCACGTCCCTGTCTTTTTAGAGTGAACTTAAGTATTCATAGCGGGAAGGAGACGTGTTTGCCGAGCAAGAGCAGACTCAGACGCATGAGAGCTCTGATACAGACATCGTGCGTCGGTCCCTTGGAGGAGGGAGGATGGTGCCTTTGGACAACATCAAATGTTCCCAATGTCTTTTGTCCAGGAAGAATCGCGGCCAGTTGCCGACATAACGCATCCGGAGGAGGGGGCCAGAGCTCGTCATAAACGTCTTGTAAGGATCGTTGTGGACCAGACTGCGCCGCATAGGAACGCATGTGTTTGGCGGCCCCGCTCTTTTGGGAGCGCACGCAGAGGACGGAACATTACTGGCTGCTTTCCGCCTTTTTAGACTTGTGGTGACCGGGCAGAGGAAAGTGCGCCATCTTCTCTGATGAGTAGGTTTTAGTCTCTAGACTTTTATTTGAATAATGAGCGTGGAAGAAAAGATAGTAAGATTCAAACGTTCTGTTTATATACCCTTCCTTCGTCCGATCTGGCAACGAGTGCTAACTTTCAAGTTATGGCACTGGTGTTGATCATCACCATCCTTACCAACCGCGCTTCGTACTTCCTCATAGATCCACGAGGCAGGATTCTTCTTCAGGGAAAAGACCCCTTTGGACTCACGATAGTAGTAGGGGCCACCGCGCGTCGTAGTTACGCCGCGATTCCGATCACAGAACGTATTCGTGAAAGCAAACTGCAGGCCGACTGCGGAACGCTCCCTTATATTTTCCCATTCGCTAGCACAATAGCTTTCCACGACAACACTCGCCCACTCATCTATACTCCTCCCATACGCGCGACCCCCTGAAGAGAAACTCCTGGAAACCATCCAGAAGCTGAGGAATAAAGCGTTGTTCATCGAGACGGGGATGAAGCACATTGAGCGGTTTATGAAGAATGTGCGGAGGAATTGGATGGAGACTGCACGGGGGAAGACTTGATCAAGGAAGTGTGTGAGAAGTACGGTGTGCGTGAGGAGACGGGGTTGAAGGGGTAGGCGGTTTGTAAGGAGGCGTATGGGGAGTTTGTGGAGCGGTATCGCGGGGACGGTGGGGATGCGGGTGAGGAGCGAGAGGATGGAAGGTGGGGAGTGGGGAGAAGTACTTTAGTGCGCAGAATTTAGCAACCTTACGGCTTGGAACTTGGAAAGCGCTGAGGAAGATACTGGGTGTAGTTTGGGGTTGAAGGGTAAGCATGGGCTTGAGAGAGAGAGGATGCAAAGAGAAGTCAGGTTGCGAACTGTTCAGGGCTTGCTGGAGTGCACACGGATTGGATATTATGGCTAAGAAGCAGAAAACGCCTACAAATGCTACGCCGAGACCATATGCAAGATAGACACCGGTAAAATGCTGGAAAAGACGACTTGAAATGGAAGAAAAAGAATAATGCTAAACCCGCTGATCCAGCAGCCTTACAGTAGCAGTCGCAATGAGAGAGAGCGCCTAATAATGCATATGCCCTTCCGTATTTTGACCAGCGAGCGCATAAGCTCGAACATTACCCAATATTCCTTGTGTTTTCGTGTGGGGTGGGCAAAGGCGATCTACACCTGCCCCTTCCTCTTCCCCCTCACGCACTCCCTCTTGCTCAGCGGCTCATCCGGCATAACCCACCCCCGCACCCTCTTCGCCTCCCTCTTCTCGCTCATCTGCGGCTTCGGAATCCAGGCATCCTTCTCCAAGAACGTCTGCCTGGTAAGCGCCGCGGGGCCGCCGACTTCCATGCGCCAGGTGCCCATGCCCTCGAACGGGTTCTCCTTGGCGAGCATGTGCAGGTACCACAGTGCGATGCCGGCGGTCATCTGGATCTCGCCGGTCTCGGGGTGCGGACCGTGGGCCGAGAGACGGATGGGCTGGGAGGTTTCGAGGTAGCCGAAGATAGGGGTGCCGCTCTTTGCGTTCACGGTTGTGGGGTCTACGGTCGAGGCGTCCGAGGGCCCGCCGCAGCGCACGCAGAGGAGCTCGATTTCCGTGATGATGAAGCCGTAGCGGCAGCCGTGCTCGCGCATCACGCGGTGCAGGTGCGCGAGGCCTTGCAGGTACAAGACCTGCTTTGGCGGAGACTCGCCGCGCATGCCCGTGTTCCACTGGTCGTAGCACTTGACGAGACCAACGACGCGGCCACGGCTGTCGCCGAAGATGGTCTTCTCGTAGTCGGAAGGGTAGTTGGAAACGTACTCGGGCTGGGGACGGGCGCCGGGGATGGCCTTGCACGTGCGCATCATCATATGCGTGTTTCCCTGGGCGACTTTGAGCGCGGCATTGACCTTGGTGGCGTAGTAGTTTGAGCAGATGTCGTGAAGGGCGGTCTCGGTTTCGGGCTGGAGATTCTGGCGCGTGGGCTCAGGCAGGTAGGAGGAGGAGACGGGGACTTCGAGGAGGGGGAGCACCGAGGGGATGGCAGTGATGGTGGAGATGTTGAAGTCGGTCCAGCTGCGCAAGTTGCGAATGTCCCACCAGAAGTGCGTGTGGATGCCTCGTGGTGCGCTGGTGAGGCGGCGGACGAGAGCAGGGGAAGGATTGGGTGCGGTGAGGTAGTCGAGGAGGGAGGAGGTGGGGACGGCTTCGAAGTTGTCGAAGCTGACGTCTGTCGCGAAGGGGTATTGGACAGCTTGGACGGCTTGGACGGCTTGGACGGCTGGGGCTGGGTCGAATTCAGTGAAGTTGAAGTCGTTGGTGGTAGTTGTGGTATACGAGACGTCTTGGACACCAGGAAAGGTGGAGGCAGGGAGGGAAGTCACAGGGTTCAAGGTGGTCTGAGGTGCGCTTGAAGATGTGACGTAGGAGGGGAGGTTGCGGTAGGTAGGGAAGCCATAGCGGCTAATGACAGACTCGTCGACGCTTCCAGCTGAGCCAGCCCTCTGGTGTCGCGACAAGCCCGAAGCAGAGTGCGAGCGGCCATGTGTGGCAAGAGAAGCCCGTCGGGATTCGGGTTGTGTGAAGGTGATGGGAGAATTAAGGGTAGAGGTAAGGCCGAGGTCGTATGAGGACGTCGAAACGGGAGAGGTGAGAGCGCTGTTGTGCGCATTATGGTGGTTGAAAGGACTTGAGCCCCGACGGATCATGGAGCTAGGTCGGGAGTAGGGGCTGTAGGAGGAGGCATAGCCCAAACTAGAGGTCGACGTCGTCCTGCGATGTCTGACTGGGCCACCAGTAGGTTCGGCGATCTGATCTTGTGTGCGGACCTTGGGAAGGAGGAGTGGTCCATGTTGTCTGATAGGCGACCGAGGTGGAGTAGTGTGGGCGGTGTTGACGGAATCGGACGGCGATGAGTCGTGAGAGTAGAAGGTACCGTCCGAACCAACACTGCCCGGAATGTAGTTGAAGGGGGCGGATGGTGGCGTCGTTTGGCGGTGGAACATTGTGGAAAGAGGCTTGCTGCCAGACTACTTGGTGTGAGGCTCAATCGAGAGACGAAGAACGATATCCAATGACTTACGCGTAGAAAGTGGGCGACAGGAACGAAGGGCGATTATGAAATACCGATTAGCCTGGAGACCAGCTCCGTTGGGGTCTAAAGACAAATGCAACGGAACAAAGGAAAAGGCGTAGGTGCTCGAAGGCGGTGCAATGCAGAGGTGATGAATGCTGGACTGAAGCGTAGTTGTGCGGCGAAGCAATGGTACTTATCCTCCGGCGCATGAAGTCCCTAGAACCAGTGGCTCACGACGCGCGACCTGATCGTAGTTTAGCGTCTAAAACACTCTGAAACACGATTCATCGGTCCAAAAACCAGGCCTGAATCGCTTTCGCGGCAGTATCACAACAGATCGTTCTACTGCTCCGTCAAGCTTCAAGAAGCGCTGAAACACAGCGGGCTGGTGGGCGAGTACCTGCCCGCAGAACGTGTCTAAACAGCACTACTGCTATTTCTGATGCGGCGCGGCCTTGATCCGGCATGGTGGAAAGGTAGTATTGATTCTGAGTGGCTGAGGCGGGCGAGGTTGCAGAGAAGCTATACAGAAGAGGAAGCGAGGGCGATGCGCTGCATAGAGAGGCGGCTGGCTAAGACGTTGGCTAAGGTGAAACCGGGATTAGTGGTCCGGTACTGCCATGCTGTAGAACCTTGAACGATGGTTATACGCTGTAGCGGGCGGCAGTTTGGGAGCTGCAGCGCGAAGGCTTCTGTGGACGAATGGGGCGGGTGTCGGGTTAGCGCCAGCCTTGAGTCCGGAGGATTCCCGCAGTTGTGGGGCCAGGTGCGAGCTGGGATGCAGCCCGTTAAGAGTCATAGCCTCATGAGGCACGGCGATTGGGCCACGACACCCCAAAGTTTCGTTTCTCACGGCCGACGTGCATATCGCAGACAGACCGACAGTGTGAGTCACAGAGGGCGAGCACGCAGTTCACGACTATAACACGCTCGAGAAATCGCTCAGCAGACAGCGCGTTGAAGACGCGTTGCGCTCCTCGCTTTTCGGGGTCTCAGGCGCCGCCCACTTCTCGCCCGGCCGTACGCGCTCTGCCAGCGCTCGCCCTTCGGGTGCTGAGGGCCTTCAGGAGCAGCAATGGCGTGGTCGGGACCGACCGAACGTCAGTTTGCGCTCTGGGGTCGTCATCCGTCTTGCGCTCCTCCGATCGAGCGCCGTTTTCGACCCGCGATTGGCTGCCTGCCATATGCCAACGAAGCGCCGGCGCTGTCCAAACGTTGCACCGGGAAACGCTCTCGTGGAGAATCGTAGGGCGGGCCATCAGATCTGGCGGGGCTGAGATCGTGCCGTAGAGCCTCATGCTGCCATGTGTCACTGTCAAACACGGTTCATTAAGCGCCCACCATCCCAAAGTGGAAGTATTAGGTTTAATTAGTAACGCAGCATGTGTCCCAAAAATATCCCTAACCGGAGCGCTGGCAGCCGAATCGGATGAGAAAATGCCGTTAATTGACTGAAACGGGATTAGGTTGCCAACGCTTCAGATGAACACTCCATCGTGGAGTGAGTGTGGGCCGCAAGGCGACAGACCGTGCCTGAAGCCCTTCGCATCGTCATCCTGGTTTCGAAAGAGCCTCAGATGTCAATGCTCTGCGATACGCGCCCTGCTCCATCGCCCTGCGAACGAAGCCGTTCTGGTCTCCTGGCGTCCTTACCGCTGGTGTAATTTCGACTCCACTTCCTCGGCCCACCATTTCTTCCAGCCGACGACCTGACGCTTCGTACGAGCGTCTTCAGCTGCGAAGACCATTGCGTGGCTCCGGAACGCTTCATCAAGGTCACATCCGAGGAATTTGCGCTGGGCGTCTGCCGCCGACATTCCCTGAGAATCGACCGCTTCGACCGCCATCAGGAACTGTCGCGCTAGCCCTTCGTCTCCTCCCCCGTGCCCGCCGACTGCAAGATGGGGTTTGTGGACTTTGGTGTAGCCGGTTGAAAAGTCGTGTACCTTGATGGTTGCGCTGTCGTACTCAATTTCTCCCTTGGTGCCGTAGATCCTCCCTCTTCTTTGACAGATATTCTCCGTGAAAGCGACCATGTGAAACTGCGCTGTCTTTGCACCGCGTCCCTTCAATGTCTGGCTTCCATTCTCATCATTGATGAGAGGATCGTCGTCCCAGGTAATGGTCACGCACTGATCGTCGCAGACATCATTATCTGCGTCCCAAACGCATCTTCCAAACCAAGGCCGCGCTTCGACTTCTTCAGCTGGGGTGTCGGTCGTGTAATCTTCGCTGAGGTCCTTCAACAATTGGTTTGCCGCGGCGTCCTTCCCGGTCGTTTTATAGATCTCTTCGATCTCTGGGTTGACGATCTTGACAGGCCAGCCCGTGTTGCCAGAGTTCAGGTGCCTCTCCATATAAATCTTCTTTGCACTGTAGAGACAGTCTTGCTCATGAGGGCATGACAGACAGTTGGTCGCACTTCCAGCTGACTGTGGTTTCCTCTCTTTGCGAAAGTATTTCCTGGACCCTGTTGAGGTCAAGAAAGATGGCAGATGCGGTTTGGTATTGGCATTCGGAGGAGGAGAGCAGAGCATCCACATGAGAAAGTCGATGTCGTGGCATGACTTCGTAAGAAGGGATGGGGCGGTCTTGGACTCTTTCCTCCAGTTACCTCTCACATAGCTCTGATGACTGTTAGCTACTACTGCAGACCCACACAGGATTCACTTACGTGCGAAAAGTGCCACCATCCAACCGGCTCGACATGTTCAATACTCAACACATCTCCGATAACGTCCTTCTCCAGCACCAAGTGCCTCAACATCATGTTGTGTGGACTGTACCTCAGCACATGACAGATCCCAAACACCGTCTCTTCCTTCCGCCCAACCTGACCCGGCTCTCCATTCACATGCCCATTTGCACCCTCCCGACTTGCGTCCTTCAGTGCCCGATAGATGTTCATGCAGCTCTGCAGCCTCGTAGCCAGCGGCTTCTCACAACAGATATGCACCTTCAGCTCCGCAATCCCACACACAACCTCCTCATGCATCTCATCCAGCACGCAGACAAAGACAGCATCCACACCCTTCTCCACCTCCTCACCGGCTCGTTCTCTCTCGCGCCTGCTCTTCTCGTATTTGACCCATGCTTTCCAGTCAGAAAATTCCTGTTCAGGCTCGGGCTGCCCGTCCTTCCAGATGAACTTTCTTCCAAACTCGGCACGCTTGTAGGTAATAGGCTCGGCGACTGCGGCAATGACGCTGTTCGTGGAGTCGAGGGCGGCTCGGGCATAGGCTGTGCCACGAGACCCGGCCCCGATGACGAGAACGCGCGGGGGGTTGGTGAAAGTCTGTTTCCCGGGGGCTTGGAGGAAGGTACTGTCTTCGTCGCCGTTCGTAGCTGCTGGCGTGTCCGAGGGGTTGTTTGACGGGGTTGCGGCCGAAGGCATTGTGACAGACTTGCGCTTAAAGAAGTTCCGCATTGAGGATACTGAAGATGCCGAAGGAACTCAAAGCGCCCCTCAAATGTTTTAGCGTGCGAAGTTGTGACTGCGCTCTTGACGCGGACGCCTGTCCTTTGAATAGAGTAGTTGCCTAGTACGGAAGACGACCGGTGAGCCTAGGTGCGGGGAACTGCTACTGTGCTACAATGTAGCATCAAGATGAAGCCTACGTTGCATTGCATTTATGGCCACGAGCAATTGGTTGCAGTCGATCTCAGAGATGTGAGAGGCGCAAAGATGAAGTGTGGGGTTTCTATCATATGGACCCATCAACCAATCATATCATTGCTTATAAATCGGAAGATAGCCTATCTAATATCTAACATGAAAGGAAGTCAATATCAACATGAAAGTAGGATTCCGGACAGCCTCCCGGCGACCCTTTAGCTATGCAAACAACGCCGTTCCATATGACTTAGAGAAGAGCATCTAACCGTCAGAATCGCTCCGTCTTATCTAACTCATAGAAAAGCAAGTAGACCTCCTTTTGCATGCCGAGCACCTCACTGGTCTTGCTTTCTTTTATTTTATCATCGCTGATACGCCACCAGCGATTGCTTGTTCGCTTCGATTTCCTTTTCAGGGGGTTTACGTCCGTTATGGATGCCGCCTTTTCTTTCAGTGACCTCAGGCTCTTCGGGCGTGATGTTGAAGTTGGCGGAGTGGCGGGCGGCCGTAAAGAGTCGTCATCCCGCGGTGCTGATGTCGGTGGGGGTCCGCGTGAGGTCATCGATGACTGAGAGGAGAGTGATCTTAAGGAAGGGGAGTCAAGGGCTGAGGTCGACGGTATCGGCGATGCCCGGTCGTTGATGCTCGTGAGGTTCGTGGTGGATATTCGAGGACTCTGGACAGCGGAGGGATTTGGGCTGGCTTGGACGCTATACACACCCTCTGTACCGAATGAGTGTGGAGTAGAGTAGGGCATTGGTTGTACTTGACGGCGGAAAGACTCATAATGGCCGCTGTTATGACTCCCTTTATGCGATACCATACCGAGCAGTCGGTAGTTCTGTCGATTCAGGAGCCCGCCCAGAGGTAGAGCCTCCGGAAATGCGACTTTAGCAAGGTTTTTCGTAGAAACGCTTCCAATCGCAAACACAGACCGTGAAAGATGGATTGCGAGCACTTTCGGGAACGACGAAATGTACATGTGACGGGCAATGCGACGTTTTGGAGCAAGGCTAGAACCGGGGAGTTCGACGTTCTCAGGTGGCCTTTCAGGATCATGCTCAAGCGCTTCTCGAATCTTGTCAATGTCACGCTGTAGTCGTTCCTTCAGTTCCGGGGTGGATGCGCGTGCCAGCTCCTGAGTCTTGCTTCGAAGCACATATTCCAACCGACAATATTCGCACTTGAAGTCCTCGATATGTTCCACTTTAAAGATGCCGTCGAGACACCTGTTCAATGAGGTCGACGAGGTCTGGGGCACGTTCAACGTCAGGGTGACGAAGGTTGATACTGTGGGTTTTGGCTTGAAACCGCACGTTAGACACTCGATCTGCGATTCGATCTTGCCTTCGAAGGGGAAGCCGTCCTCGCTTAGGGACGACTCATGTTCCACGGCATCTGTTCCTTTCTCGTCGTTGCTTATGGCTGAGGCCTTAGCGGCAGAGATTCCGAACTGCTCAGCAATTTCTTGCCTCTCAGAAGCGGTGTCACTGTTGACTATGGTGATGCCTCGCGTTTGCGCTCGTCGCCTGGCCTTGGTGCCTGCGTGATACTCGTCGCATAAGCGCTCCGTTATGATCTGGAGGAACTCCTGCGCATCTTGCTGCTGCCGGCTTATGCGCGTGCCAAAAGCGCGTTCGAGCGCCCGAATGAATGGCTGCGGCGAGATTGCCTTCCTGTATATCGGCCTCTCATTCAGCTTGTCCAATATCTCCTTCAGAGCATATGTGACCAGGCCCTTCTGCAGCCCCTGCAGCTTCCATGGCTTGACAGGCCTGCTTTCCAGGCTCAGCCGCTCCGTATCGACGTCGTACACCTCTGGGCCGTCAAGCTTCCGGCGATGTGTCTCCCGAATCAGGTAGATGCGCAAGTCCGGTAGCCCCGCAAGGGCTTGTAGTATGGAGTTGATGAAACAGTCGTTGGCGGCATTAGTGAGCCCGACTACGCCCTTCTTGCGCGTACTGGAGGCGTCATCGTCGAGGAAGAAGGTCGGGCCAAAGACGTAGACGAGGGTGATGGCAGCGAGAGAGGCTCCGGCGGCGTAGGTTGCTATTGTAAGAGGCTTCTCTGGCATGGCGCGCCGCTGTCACCTCCGGCCGACCGCGGATTGTGGTACTAAAGGCCTTTGTGCGGCTATGCGAGGAACGGTGAATGCAACGACAGGGCAGGGCGCAAATGCACGGAGGAGGGGCATGGAGGGACAGAGAAAGAGTCCGCACAAGTCGCCATTGTCTGACAGCTAGCGGGAGCAAATGGGGTCGGCAGCGTGCAGTGTCATCTCTGCCGTTTGTTTCGTCAAAACGCGGACTAGGACCGAAGCCAGGACCGATGCCAAGAGCCGGAGTGCCGGGATCTCTCTCGCAAGCTTCGACATTTTGAGGTGAGACCCCAGACGAACGCAGTAACGCTCGATGGCATCACTGGGGACGCCGGCGATGCTACCACAGTGCACGTCGTGTATACGACGCGTGGCGCGGTTGGGGTTTGAAGCGTGGAAGCCGCTGCAGCAGGTGCGGAATAAGTCGAAGGCTGCGAGGGAGGCAGAGCGCAACATTGTCGTGAAGCTGCTGCAGGATGTCCCTAGGTTTGGGCGTACAGGTAAGGTGCCGGGCGCTCTGTCTCGGAGGTTGCTAACGAGGAGTAGGCTCCTATATTCCCATCAACCCAGCGTTGATGAGGAATCGCTGGTTCCCCTCGCGCATCGCGGACTACGTCCCCGCAGTCCAGCTCAAGCAATTGAAGGCCCAAGGCGTCGACATGAGCCGCGACTTCACATATGGCGTCAGGGTAGCTTTGGAAGAGGTCGAGGAGGACGAGCAGGACTTCATACAGCAGTCGAAGCACTACGTGCGGCCAATTGAGATTGACTTTCTTAGTGTACGCTTCTCGACGCTTGCTCTACTCTGAAAATCCGCTGACTAGAGCAGCCCGCGCGCTCAATGGAGCTCCTAAACACCTTCGTCCCACCCACGATCGATTTCGCCCGCCAAACTATAGAGCAGGACAAAGCAGAGACGGGACGGCGATACGGCGCATCCGATGCAGCTGATATATTGACGGCGGCTGCTATGGCACACAAGCCCAAGCCGGCTGCCAATGGAATCTACGGCTCCGTGTCAACAGCGGATATCGTTGCGACGATCAAAGCTGCTCTGGCACACAACGACGAGGCGGCGCGCGTTATCCTGTCAGAAGGCGATGTGAAGTTCGTCACAGGGCATGAGGAGGACGACACGTCGCGCGTGAAGCAGCTAGGGATGTTCAAGGTCGAGATCAAGGTCCAGGGTGCTGAGGAGCCTCTCACAAGGAACGTCCGTGTTCGAGCGAAGGAGTAGGCGACAGGCAGGAGAAGAGAGGATATAGGAAGGTCCCGCCTCAGGGCCTTCTGCGGGCAGTACGGGATGCGGCCTCAACCTCGGACGTTTCTCCGTTCACTGTAAAGATACCTGTACACATAACTAAATGCCGAGTTGGTTCGCTTCGGGAAAATGGGAGACGAGGCGTGAGGCGGCTCTACGGAATACGACAGCCTCGACCTAGGGAGCATGAAGTGCATGTGATTGGTTGACCCTGCGCGTGACGTCTGAAGCAGCTCGGCAATAGAAGGCCCAGTTGCACAGCTCCTACCTAGGTACGGAAAGAGTCGGGAAAGACGACTACAGTCCAGCCTGCTTGTAGAGCGCGGCCGTGAGCATCGGGAACGCCCAGCCTGAGACCGTCAACACGTCCTGCGCCCCGACCCGTTGATGAAATTCGGCGCAACCCCACGTCACTCCGCAGAGCAGAATCTTCAATTGCTCGGTGTTTCTTTTCTCTCCCAGATCCGGTAAGCCAGTGAGGTCTTTTGTCGTGGGTAATTGCTTTTCAGCTGGTGAGATACGGTCACGCAGCGCGTCGGCGACGGCTTGGTGGGGTTCTGAAAGCTGGGTCCTTCCTACCCCACCCCACCTTTCTTCTACCCAACAATTACCTCACTGCACATTCGACCTTATATTTTCTGCCTCTGCTTCTCGACCCTCCCACTGACTTCTACACGCCTCAGCAACTACCCTATCTTGAAACCACTGTCACAATGGGTGCCAAAGAGTACGTTAGGAACTCCGATGGACGGCCAATTCACGCTGACCCGAACACAGCGTCCTCTCCCGCAAGGCCGGTGGTAAGTCCTAGCATCCTAGGGCATTGGTTTAGTCAATTGCTGATGCTGCGTCTTGTAGTCATCACCGGCGATGACGTTCTCAAGGTACTTGCATCCGCAGCCGTAATACGCGGGAGCGCCCGGGTTGACACGATACAGCTCTTCAAGTATGCGCAGGAGAAAGGTTTCGCCATCCCCGCCATCAACGTACGTTCCCCGCGATCGGATACCCGAAGGGATGCTAATTCGAGAAGGTCACTTCGAGCTCTACCGTCGTAGCTGGTGAGGGAATCCGCAACGCTTCCAGACGAGTTGCGATCTAACCTGGCCCAGCCCTCGAGGCCGCTCGCGACAAGAACAGCCCAATGTATGCAACCCGAATCCGAATGGCTGCGAAGGTCTAACACCCAGACAGCATCCTCCAGACCTCCCAGGGCGGAGCAGCGTACTTTGCTGTAAGACCATCCCCCTCCAACGCTTGCCCAGTTTGCTAACTTCTCGATAGGGTATGACGAATTCCCTTCAAGCATTCCCAACGATCGTTCCTCGCCCCCGAAGTCTGGTCATTGGACACCAACCCACATACTGCTCCGACATAGTTTGAGCTGTAGCAGCGGGAATTGTGGTGGCGTCTGCCTGCAGGAACATATGCTAACACTCATATCGCAGGCAAGGGTGTAGACAACAAAGTGAGCCAGACCATTGATACAAATATCGGGCATTCGCTAATCCTACCCAAGGATCAAAACGCGAGCATCGGGGGCAGCATCGCCGCAGCACATTATATTCGCTCTGTGGCACCGCTCTACAACGTCCCGGTCGTTCTCCACACCGATCACTGTGCGAAGAAGGTAAAGACTAGACCAGCGTATTAGTACAAGTGACTAATAAGAGATAATAAGCTTCTCCCATGGCTCGACGGCATGATGGACGCTGATGAGGCGTACTTCAAGGAGGTATATTCGAACAGCTCCGTTTGCAACGAGACGCCGAATGCTAATTCGAATGTAGCATGGCGAGCCGTTGTTCAGCAGTCACATGGGTCCGACCTCCCTGATACAAATTCGGTGCACGGCGTGAGATGCTGCGCCGAGGTATCGAGTCCCAATTTGAAAGAGCTGTGCTGACTTTGTTCTAGTACGCCTCCTCGAAGTCTGAACTGTTCAGTTCTCTTCCCCCTTTCATGCAGGGCACTGAGGTATTGATGCCCACTTCCATGAGCTTCTACTGACTTTGAATCCTCCTCTTTAGATCGATCTTTCCGAAGAGGTAAAGCCAACCCCGTGGTATGAATACTCGACACCAGCTAACCGTACCGCTCCGTAGGAAGTCAAATACAACATCGAAACCACAGCCAAGTATCTCAAGCGCGTGAGTTTATGACTAATAATATGGGTATCGTTGACTGACATGACAGGCGGCTCCTATGAAACAATGGCTGGAGATGGAGATCGGTATCACCGGCGGCGAAGAGGACGGCGTCAACAATGAAGACGTCGACAACAATTCGTGGGTCACCTGCCACAACCTTTGCTCCTCCTTACTGACTTCTCCAGACTCTACACTCAGGTCAGCTAAGCCTGCCATCAGCAGAGACACTGCTTACTCAGTTTTGTAGCCTGAAGATATCTACGAGATCTACAAGACGCTCTCGCCCATCTCGCCCTACTTCTCGATCGCAGCTGGCTTCGGCAACGTCCATGGCGTCTACAAGCCCGGAAACGTGAAGCTCCAGCCCGTCCTTCTCAAGAAGCACCAGGCGTTCGTGAAGGCAAGCGCGCTTTGCAGAACATATGCGCCCACCGCTGACTTCATCAGGAACAAACCAAAGCCAAGGAGGAGAAGCCGGTCTTCCTCGTCTTCCACGGAGGCAGTGGCAGGTGAGCTATGCCACTGACGAGCTTTTGATATAAACGGAGATGCTAACTCACTCAAGCTCCGTTGATGACTTCCGAGAGGCGATCTCCTATGGCGTTGTCAAAGGCATGACTTGATCTTTCGTTGTCGAACTTCGGCTGACCATACGTAGTCAATCTCGACACGGACCTGCAATGGGCTTACCTCACGGGCGTAAGTCTTCTTCGATGGATGTTATAGGCTAAACTAATTGCATCAAGATCCGGGACTATGTCTTGAACAAGAAGGACTACATCATGAGTAAGCCTCCGCGACGTCGTCTTCATCGGTAAAGTTTTACTAACACTGTCTACAGACCAGGTTGGCAATCCCGACGGTATGAAACTCCCTGAACTGAAGCTTGGGATATTTGTTCACTAACTTTATTCCGTTGAAGGCGAGGACAAGCCCAACAAGAAGTAAGCTCCCTTATGGCAAAGGAAGATCGCCGGCTAATGTGAGATAGGTACTACGACCCCCGAGTCTGGGTCAGGGAAGGCGAGAAGACCATGAGTCCGTTTGTCCCCTCTCGATGCCCGCATGCAGAGCTAACATTTCTCGAAAGGCAAGCGCATTGCTATCGCCCTCGACGACTTCTACACCGCCGGCAAGTTGTAAGCTTTGGAATGGCGTTGGGGTTCGACTCTGATATGGTGACTGTGAATGCCCATGGCGTGCATGGATGGGGATGAAAAAGAATGTGATGGGTCAGTTCGTGTGCTCGACGGAGTGGTTACGGTGTGATGTGCTCCGAAGCATGCTTTGCCTCCTCAGTTTATAGAGATTCGCAGAATATAAGATCAATCCATCTACAACAGGCCGCTTCAAGGACCAGTTATCATGGGATCCTGAGATTTTGAAACCCTGATACTCAGGACGTCACAATACTCATATGCTTGAGGAGTAGTACAGGTTCGTTGGCCTTGGATGTACTTGTACCCACGTTTAGGCATAGTTTAATTGGTGTGGTTTAATCGTGCAAAGGAGTATTTCTCCGAAGTAGAGATAATCTGAACTCTCGCTATTAGTATGGTTAGATGCTTCAACTAGAGTAGGAATGTGAACACTGCGTAGGTTTGAGGTTAATAGGCGCTAACCGAATCTGGCTTAGAGCGCTTTCCTCTGTGAACCTCGAGTGATCGGCGGATGATGTCATGGGCAATTGCACTTCCCATTTCACATCACAATTGCAACATCAGGCACATGCCATGGCAGCCGCGTTCGCCCAGCACGGAGCTGCCGTCTGCGTCATGTATTTATTCTTCATCTTCCTCTCTCTCTCCTAACCTCCCCCATTGTCTCATTTCCCACCTTAACATCACAACCTACAAAACCTTCAGTCCATTACTTCCAACCACAATTATCCACTCCCCAAACTCCCCACAGTCGCATTCAAGATGACTGGCGGCGCGCATGCAGGCAACAGTGTCGGCGAGGCCATACGGAAAGGTGTCGGCATGGTTCACGTGAGAGAATCCTGTAATGCGTTTGTTTAATCCTCAGTCCGCTAATGCCTATTAGGGCGCCGGAGAAGGCATTCGCGGAAACGTCAATGCGGCCGTCGACTCTGCTACCGGCGACCACGAGTCTGCAGCACGGAATGAAGCCATCGCCAGTCGCGGCGCCGACGAGATGGACCACGGCTATCATCGTCATCCCCGAGCTGCTGGCCCTGGTCAGGCCGATCAGGGACTCACGGGTTCGACTAACTATGGGTCGCATCCGACGAACGTCGGTAATAAGATGGATCCGCGATACGACTCCGATGTAGATCATCGAGGAACTGCTCAGGGTTCGACGAACTACGGCCCACACAGCACCAATATCGGAAACCAGGTTGACCCGCGGGTCGATTCTGATCTCAGTACGCGTAGATAGGCGTCTACACCACTCCAATATATCTAACTTCTACACCTGTCACTGTCCCTACTGCGTATTTCATTTCTCTGGCTTTAGCTAATTCCCCAGACCATCAAGGCGCGCAATTCGACGGTTCCGGATCGACTAACTACGGCCCACACAGCACGAACTTCGGGAACAAAGCCGATCCTCGTTATGACTCCGATTTGGACCACCGTGGCACTCGGGAAGGGTCGACGAACTTCGGACCACACTCCACAAATATTGGCAACAAGCTAGACCCTCATGTGGACTCAGATATGGATCATCGCGGCGCAATACACGGTAGATACGGTTCATCGAACTATGGACCCCATCCTACCAACATCGGCAATAAGCTTGATCCACGCTACGATTCGGACCTTGACCACCGGGGTACTACAGAAGGGTCGACGAACCATGGACCGCACCACACGAACATAGGCAATAAGCTCGATCCACATTATGACTCCGATCTGGACCACCGGAGACCTGGAACACACCAGTACACCGCTGGAGCATTATCAACCTATGAACCAACGCACTACCGGTCTCAGCCTACTCATTGCAGCAGCATCTTGAATGCTTTGGACCCTCGTGTTGACTCAGACCATGGTATGCAGAGGAAACCACCCTGACCACTGCTTTTTCTGCTAACCTCTCAGCTCGACGTACTTCACGCGAGGAACCTGTACCTAGAACCAGCACATTTGGAGCACCACGCCGCGCTGATACCAATCCCGTGCCTCATCTCCACCACCACTGTCCTCCCGACGGCGAAGAGAAGTTGGAACGATACGATCGTCGGCCCAGCAAGTCGCAACATGCTCCCCGTATGTTGAAGGCCTTGCCGAATTGTTTTCGTTAGTCTTGTTTGCTGATGCCGTGTTATACTAGACTCCAACCGCGTCGCCAACGTCCTCGATCCTCGCGTCGGGTCGGTGGCGCCACTCGGTGAACCCCATTCCGCTCAGAATCCGCATCAGAGCCAGTTTCTGAATTTGCTCGATCCAAGGGTGGACAGTGTTGCGGCGAAGAAGCATAGGTCGAGCGACAATGTGTAGAGATGGTGCTTCGTGAGACGTTGCGCTGGTAGCTGGTAGCCTGAATATGATTTCATTTCCCTAAATCATCTGCTAGATAGATGCTGGCCCGTTGTGTTGATGCTAAATGCTGGATGGACATTCTCTCCGCCTAGGCGTGGATGCGCGACTTTGTTGGCTGGGCTTGCGGGAGCCTAGAGTGCTTCGCGGGTCTTTGCCGCTTGTCAAGCCGCTGCAGCAGAGAGGATTAGCCTAGTTTTAGGGGAGTTGGAAGTGCTTCAATGGCGTTTGCAGAGCTCGTTCAGTATTCACATTTCCAATCAAATTTCTCCAGGCCGCAGATAATCGCATGAAAACCATTCGTCAATGAAAAAGTTACTCTACCCAGGCGTCTCCGCGGGGAGCAATCGGAACTCTATCGTTCGCCTCTCTATTCGTCCCAAAAAACCTCTTCTATCCATCTTGCACGAACCCCTGCCAACACTGAAGGAAAGGAAAGCCCTTAGGAAATCTAATGCAGCGCTATCTATCTAACATCTTTCTTTACACCTCATATCTCCCCGTCCTATGCACCAAGCGTCCCTTCACCCAAACAGCAGCACAGTTCCGATCATCCCCGCTATACACCCACTTCTCTACCTTCTCCTCCAGCGTCTCCCAGCCAAACACGTCGACCGGCCCACCAGCCAGCTCGAACGTCCCGTTCTGCTCGCCTCCCTCCGGCGCGCTACCAAGCCGTATCATCTGCGCATCGAAGTCCTTGCCGACTTCGAACCCGCCGACTCTGTCCTCTAAGCCCACGACCGCGGCTCCGCCCCGCGTGGCGAGGTACAGCGCCTCCGCCGTAGACAGCTTCGCGGCGTTGTCGGTCGCGGCCGCGGAGGGCGACTGCATGGCGACGAAGCGCGAGACCCAGATCGCCTGGCGCACCTCCTCGAGGATGGACGGCGAGAAGCCGCCCGACACGTCGGTGCCCAGGCCGACCGTCAGGCCCGCGTTGAGCAGCTCGCGTACGGGGCAGCAGCCGCTCGTCAGCGCGGTGTTGGAGGCCGGGCAGTGGCTGATCTTCGCGCCGCGGGCTTTGATCGTCTGGCGCTCGGCCGGGCTGAGGTGCACGGCGTGCGCGAGGATGGTCTTGGGCGTGAGCAGGTTGGCGGTGTCGTAGACGTCGGTGTAGGATTTCGAGGTGGGGAAGAGGTCCTGCACCAGCGCGATCTCGGATGTGTTCTCCGAGACGTGCGTTTGCACGTGGGCGTCTGTTTGCTGTGCGAGGTTCCCGAGGGCGGAGAGGCAGTCGGCTGTGCAGGAGGGTGCGAAGCGCGGCGTGATGATCGGCTTGACGATGTCTCCGGCGGGATCTATGCTGCGGATGTAGTCGATTGATTCTTGCGAAGCGGCTACGGCGGCGTCAACGCTCGCGTCTCTATAATACTCCGGACTCATCGTGTTCATGCACACGCGGCCGACGAGAGCGCGCTGCCCGCGCTTCAAGCAGATGTCCGCCAGCAGATTGGTAGCAGGCACGTGGTTGGTAGCGTAGTAGGCGCATGTGGTGGTGCCGTGGGAGAGCGTGCGGGACACGAAGTTCGAGTAGATGCGCTGAGCTTTCTGCAGGTCGGAGAAGGAAGACTCCAGCGGGAAGGTGTAGGTTTCGAGCCAGTCGAGGAGTGTGGTCTTGCCGAAGAGGCCGGTGTTGGGGTGTTGTGGCGCGTGGGTGTGCGTGTCGATGAAGCCGGGGAAGAAGAATCCGTCGTCGACTCTCACGACGCTGGCTTCCTTCCATTCTCCTCCATGCTTCGCTTTGATCTTCTCCAAGTCTGCGGCGTCTCTTTCTACGAACTTGATCACACCCGCTTCGTCGACCCCGAGGGCGCCTTTGGGACAGACTTCCAGATCAGCGAGTGACACGCTGTGCACGAATGCGCCGTAGTATATAGTTTTTGATATCGAGGCTGATGCCGCCATCTTGAAGGATCTGGTTCAAGATGTGGCAGGGATGTAGGGGTAAGGTTGATGCAGATTGATGTCGGTAAACGGGTGTTCGGGACCGCGCTAGAAGAATCGGAGATGATGTCGAAAAGTGCGGCAATGTGAATCTCAGCGCGCCATAACCGTGGAAGTGAAAAAGACTGTTGACACGACCGAAAGGAAAGAGTTGGACGAGGAAAGCCTTTATCTATCTTGACGCCGTGTTCTTGGACGGCGCGGCTGGAGTGGCTTGAAGTGGGTTTAAAAGCAAAGGGAGACCGATATGGTTAGTGGCAGGCTCGGTTCGGTAAGTGGATTCGCAGGCACGTGGCGGCTTGCGCCGGCCGGCGTTCGCCGACGTTGCCTCGTATCAACACTCCGGACTCTTCAAGTAGTGAAAATGTGGTATCTCAACTTTTGTTATTCGGAATCGCTAGACCAAAGGAGTATCCATACCCAGTGTAGGCCTTTCTCGCAGCGCCTTGGTATTCGTTTCCAAAACTCCGCGCCTTAGGTATGCAAGAAGCTAGAACAAACTACAAGCTATAATCGTGTATACCAGTCGGACCCTGATCGTTGTAATCCGGCCTCGTCATGTAGCCCTTACTCTGGCCTTGGTCGACCACGAAGATGACCTTTGCAGCAACCTGAGCGCCCAGGAACGTGGCCTCGTCGAACCCAACTTCTTTCCATTCAGGGAAGTACTCCGGAGGTTTCAAGAACTTGATTGAGGTGGGTGTCTGTCCGTGTGAGGAGTGCATGTTGTGGCTTATGCCTGACATGCCTGACATCATGAGGTTGCTGCTCGGAGGCATGAGATGCTGAGTTTGTGCGGTTGTGGCTGCGTAAAGAAGGGGATTGACTTGGGATGACGGGCCACCGAGGCCACCAAGACCACCGTGGGGGCCGAGTTGGGGTTGCGGTGTGTTGGCGCCGGTGCCGGCTGGGGTGGAGATATTGGAGGGTATTTCGGAGGTGAAAATTGTCGCCGAAGAAGGAGAGATGAGGTATTTTGATTGGATTGTGGCGAGAAGCGCCTCCTTGAAGCCTGTTTTGTGTTAACTTAGCTTGGCTAGAAAGTTGGAAAGAAGAGTCTGACCTCGAACTCTTGATCCGTTGCCGCAAACTATCAGGGAATCCCAGAGCTCGCTGCGCTTGTTGACTTCGTCGACGGAGGATATCGTCCTGTGGACCGCATCAGCGATTCTCTCCAACACATCGTTGCTCGCTGCCATAAATCGCTCTGTGCCGACTTCAATCTCGCGCCTTATCGGACCGGCCCGTGAAGTCATAGAGGGGCCTTCAGCGTTGCCATTTGCTTCAAGCGCCGAAGTGGGCTCGCCATCTGCACCCTCTTCATGGGCCTTCTTTTGCGGGCCCTCATCTAGAGTAGCTTGCGCTTCCGCCAACTTCACGCTTCCTAAGTTCATGTTCTTGAGGCTGTCCAGGAGCGCATGGTCCTCGTACAAGAACGTCGCCTTCTCACGTTTCGAATTCGGCAGCCTCACTGGCCTGGCCTGTGCTGCAGCGGCGGCTTCCGCACCACCCTTCTTCTTCGCTGCCGCCTTTTCTTGCTTTTCCTTCTCTTTCTTGGCGAGGTACTCGTTCATCCTACCCCCTGTCACGATGCTAGCAACATCGAGAACACCTTCGCTCTCTTCTGCACCCGTATCATCGCCAACTTCAGTGTCGGCGCCAGGGCCACGAGGCGCGTTCCCGATTGTAGAAGCAGCTGCAGGCCCGGAGCCAGCAGCGCCAGTAGAAGCAGCCGCGGCAGGGTTCGTGATGTTGTCTGGTTCACTCGCTTCTCTCGTCCCCGGTAATGGCGTGTCGGGCGGCAGTATCTCGCAGATGGGGCTCTTCTTGAGCTGTTCGCACATTTCCCGCGTGAAGCCTTTCGACTTGAGCCTCGAGAGCAGCGCTTGTGTGAGAGCTTCGCCTCCGCATCCCGCTAATGAGATGACGCGCCCTTGTGTATGTGGGATGAACTCGCTGACGGCGGTGACGTCGGCCTTATCCTTCCCCACGTCGACTATGGTCGAGGTGTGTACGCCGTATGCCCAGCTCGTCGCAAGCGCTGCGTCCATCATCCCAAACGCGGGTGTCTTGAACTTCTCGAAGAAGAACTGCGTGAGCTTCTCATGCTCTTTCGGCGTCCATACCGGCTGCGCTATGAGGAGGATCGGGGTGTGGAACGGCGGGTTCAGCGCGTTGTAGACGTGGGTGATGAGGGCGAAGAAACACGACCAGTTTACGATCCGACCCTCTTGGATAGGCCACACAGCGCCCTCTTCTGAGACACGGTCCTCCTCGTAGAGAACGTCATCCTCGTCACCGTCTGGGATGGCCGTTTTGGCGACTTCGCCGTTTTGCGCTCGGTCCTGCGGCTCCCCGGCGGGCGCTGCAAGCTTGCCCTGCCGCCGGCGCACTTTGTATGGCTCCCATTCTCCCTCCTTTTGGGCAGGGAACATGCGCGACCGCACGCGCAGGCGGGCCGGGGTGAAAGACTCGGGCAGGCCGAGCTGCGCGACTGTCGTCTCCGAGCCCGGCGCGATGATCTGTGGAGAGTGGTTAGCGCAGGCGTCAAAAGCGCGCGAGGGGCAGGCGGGGGCATACGATTATCTGCTCGTCCTTGAAGGGAGGCATTTTGGGCCAATGGGTGGGGTAGCTGTGACCGCGTTTCCTGAGTGAAGCTCGTGAAATGGAGCTCCGCCGCGCGCAGGAACGACCCCGTGGCGCCAAGACCGTGACCAGGTCCCACATGCCACGGGCATGCTTCCAAGCTTGCAATGCGCAGACGGAAGCCCTTCGCTGCATCCACTCGACACCATGCCAGTGCCGCCCTTCCGTCCCCGCCCACATACCTTTGGAATCCTGGAGGAGGGTCCGCCTTGAGCTGTTTGCGGCGCATTGGGACTGCGCGCTGCCACCTGCCCACCTAGCCATGGACACCGCCGAAGCTCTGAGCGCTGCCGCGAACGGCTCCACCACCGCTCTTTCGAACGCCACGAGTGCTATCAACGCCTCGGTGGCTGCTCTGGAGGCTGCGGAAACAGCATCGCCGTCTACATTCGGCCTGCTTGCGCGCGTTATTCTGACTGTTCTGAAAGTGCTGCCCGGCACGCTGTACTGGATCATTACATTTACCACTATCACGCTGCCAACATGGCTCTTCACGCTCTTCTCAATGAGTCTAACCTTCACTATGAATTTTACAACCCTGTGCGTCTTGCCTGTCTAGCACACAGGCCCCTGCTGACTCTCATAGAATGCTAATTGTCATCTTCATCGTCTCCACCGTCAGCTACCTTGTGAGGTACCGCTTCATGACCCTATACACCAGACTGCCGCCGGAGCCCCAACGCGACGAGCCCCAGGTCGAAGTCTTCCCAGACAACCAAGAAGGCGATTCCAAGCGAGGGCTGTCGAACTACCTCGATGAATTTCTTAGCGCAATAAAGGTGTTCGGGTACCTCGAGCGCCCGGTTTTCCATGAACTCACGCGGACGATGCAGACGCGGAAGCTGATCGCTGGTGAGACAATTCTTCTGGAGGAAGAGAAGGGATTCTGCTTGGTAGTCGACGGCTTAGTCCAAATCTTCGTCAAATCCAATCGAGAGGGCTCTGACTCCGACGATGAGGATGGCATGTCGCGAGATTCCTCGGGGGATAATGGCCCACGCCGAGGGCACAGCCAGGGCTACCAGCTGCTCACCGAGGTCAAGAATGGAGCGCCAATGTCGTCACTCTTTTCTATTCTCTCTCTATTCACCGAAGATGTGAAGCTTCGCCACGAGGAATATGAGGATGGACGCCCCATCTCAAGTGGCCCAGATACGCCGCAGGACAGACAGATGCAACCATCCGTTAGTCGGACCAGCAGCTACGGTCATGGGCTGGATGACTCCCGCCCCCAGACTCCGGGAGAAGTACCTGGGACCCCTCCCCGTGGGCTGAGTGACCGCAGGACATCTAGTCTCGCTAGCCCTACAGCGGGAGGACGACTGCCTAGCGTTCCGCCGTTGACATTGGACATGAACGGCACTCAGGGGCATCCCCGCGGCTCGAAGAGCCGATCACGGAGGTCCCAATCTCGCTCAAAACCCAAGTCTGCTCATCCAGATATTGTCGCAAGAGCGACGGTTGATACCACCATCGCTATAATTCCCGCCACCGCCTTTCGTCGCTTGACGCGTGTCTATCCGAGGGCAACTGCACATATTGTGCAGGTGATCCTGACCCGGTTGCAGCGTGTCACTCTTGCTACTGGTCATGCCTACCTCGGCCTCACGAGCGAGGTTTTGCGCACGGAGAAGCTTATGAACAAGTACACGACATATGACTTGCCGGGATTTCTGCGCGATTCGGCCTTGCAAAGACTAAAGGACAAGTTTGCAAACGAAACAGAGCGAATCGGGCCAGAAGAGGGCATGAAAGGGATTGCGCTACACAACCCAGGGGCCGGACGACATCGAAGGTCCAGCGCATCGCTCAGGAAAGGCGCCGCTGCGCACGCTCGACTTGCTGCAGCGCGGGGATCTTCCGAAGTGAACAGTGAAACACTCGCTAGGATGGCGTCTCCTGACCGTTCTGGCGTGAACGAACGAGTCAGTGCGGGTGACCTGTTGACCAACACAAATGGGCCTCGCTTTGGCGGCCGATCAGGGCGCTACAGCTTCTCTCAACCGGTCAACCAGGAGTCCCGTCGTGATACTCGGACTCCACTTGACGCCGGAACTTTCAATCCTTTCGCTTCGCCCCTAACGCGACCTATTGCCCTGCATCGCCAGGAATCTGTAGATGAGGCCACCGTCTTCAGAGAGTCTGTCCTGGATTGCATGTTCAAGGCTATCGGTTTAACCGATTTGGAGAACGCTGTTCCCAAAACAACGTCAGTCGAACAGTCTCCACGATTGGTCTCATTCGACGCCAAGCGGCAGAAAGCGATCTTCAGTAATGCATTCGGCTTCATGGACCCATATGAAGCGTCCCGTGACGGGGACACTGAGTCCATGATATCAGCATCGGGATTGTCTACCATGAGCGGTGCGGGCAACCACAATATCCTTGAAGAGATCGTCAACGATGTCGAGATTGTTTACTTTCCGAAAGGCGCTGTCCTTGTGGAGCAGGGTGAGAGAAATCCTGGGTTGTACTACGTGATCGACGGTTTCTTGGATGTCGGTGTGCCCATTGAGGAGGATAGTTCAGAGCCAAACGTCCTTGGCACGCTTCCCACAATGCCCGGTACTACTGATGCTGAGCTATTCGGCGGTCCACCACTGAAACACACATCCACGAGCGCCTCATTCTACCAGACGTCTGAAGGCGGCAAAAAGAAGAGGTCTCGAAAAACCCTCTTTCTAACTAAACCCGGAGGACTAGCGGGTTACCTTGGGACAGTATCCTCATACCGATCTTTCGTAGATGTCACCGCAAAGACCGACGTTTATGTGGGATTCCTCCCCCGCGCTTCTATCGAAAGAATTGTAGATCGATATCCGGTTGTACTCTTAACCATGGCAAAACGGCTGACAACTCTCCTTCCCCGGTTGATCCTACATATCGATTTCGCGCTCGAGTGGGTACAAGTCAATTCCGGGCAGGTAATCTATAATCAAGGAGACGAAAGCGACGCCATATACATCGTACTCAACGGCCGTCTGCGAGCCATCCAGGAGCGTGAGAACAACAGAATGAAGGTTATTGGCGAATATGGTCAAGGTGACAGCGTCGGGGAACTCGAGGTCCTCACCGAATCGACACGCCCTGGTTCATTACATGCTATTCGTGATACGGAGCTGGCCAAGTTCCCAAAGACTCTCTTCAATAGCCTTGCGCTTGAGCATCCCGGTATAACCATCAAGATATCGAAGATCATCGCTTCCAGAATGCGATCGCTAACGGATGACCCGCTTCACGAGCAAGCAAAGGAGCGGAGCGCCAAAGTCGGCCGCAGCAACGTCTCTTCTACGGTCAATCTACGAACCGTCACGATCCTCCCAGTCACTGCCGGTATTCCTGTTGTCGAGTTCGCAAGCCGGCTAATGAATGCGCTAAGTCAAATTGGCACTCCGAGTGGCGTCGTGTCTCTCAATCAAGCAGCTATTCTCAATCATTTGGGACGTCACGCCTTCAACCGCATGGGGAAGCTTAAGCTGTCTCAATATCTTGCCGACCTGGAGGAAAGGTACGGCTTAGTGCTTTATGTTGCTGATACTCCAGTCAAATCGCCGTGGACACAAACATGCATCAGCCAAGCTGACTGCATCCTGCTCGTTGGGCTGGCTGAGGGTTCGCCAAATATTGGAGAGTACGAGCGCTTCCTCCTCACCACCAAAACCACAGCTCGCAAAGAGCTAGTGCTGTTGCATTCAGAGAGATACTGTCAGTCGGGGTTAACCCGGAAATGGCTGCGCAATCGCCCGTGGGTCAATGGCAGCCATCATCATATCCAGATGTCGTTCCGCACAACGCCAGAGCCGGTACATCCAGCAGGGCGCCGTTTCGGGACAGCCATCAAGCAGCGTGTTCAGGTTCTACAGGCTGAAATCCAGAAATATACGTCCCGTAAGGTCCGACAGAGGCCTCTCTACTCCGCGGAAACGCCCTTTAAGGGTGACTTCCACCGGCTGGCACGACGTCTATGCGGCAAGTCTGTTGGGCTGGTTTTAGGTGGTGGCGGTGCTCGTGGCTTAGCGTCGATTGGCATTATACGTGCCCTAGAGGAAGCTGGTGTTCCTATCGACATTGTGGGCGGAACATCGATTGGGGCCTTTATCGGCGCGCTATATGCGTGGGATGCAGACGTCGTACCCATGTACGGCAGGGCTAAGAAGTTCGCTGGTCGTATGGGCAGCATGTGGAGGTTTGCTCTTGACCTCACATATCCATCGTAAGTTCTACTATTGCTTTAGCCGAGCCAAGGCTAATATCCACAGTGCCTCATACACGACCGGTCATGAGTTCAACCGCGGCATCTTCAAGACATTCGGCAACTCGCAAATAGAGGACTTCTGGCTCGAATTCTATTGCAACACGACCAACATCAGCAAGAGCAGAGTGGAGATTCACACTAGCGGCTACGTCTGGCGGTACGTGCGGGCCTCTATGTCCCTCGCTGGCCTCCTTCCTCCACTCTGCGACAACGGCAGTATGCTCCTAGACGGCGGCTACATCGACAACCTCACCGTAACCCACATGAAGTCCCTAGGCGCCGACGCAATCTTCGCCGTCGACGTCGGTAGTCTTGATGACACCACGCCGCAATCTTTCGGCGACTCACTCTCGGGATTCTGGGCCATCCTCAACCGCTGGAACCCTTTCTCTTCCTACCCCAACCCCCCGACGCTCTCCGAAATCCAGTCCCGCCTCGCCTACGTATCGAGCTACGACGCGCTGGAGCGGGCTAAGAACACGCCTGGCTGTAGGTATATGCGGCCGCCCATTGATCCTTACGGGACCCTGGATTTTGCCAAGTTTGACGAGATTTACCAGGTGGGGTATAAATATGGGAAGGAGTACTTGGGCCAGTTGAGGGAGCAGGGTGTGTTGCCTGTTACGGAGGAGACAGAGAAGGAGAAGAACCTGAGGAGGACGATGGCGCCTAGACGGGCGAGTATTTAGAGGTGAGGGGTTAGATAGCGTGGAGCCTCGAGCGAGTCCGGTCTGTGCCTCCAGGAGACTATTGGGAGAGAGGGGTAGAGGGGTAGAGTGCAGCGGAATCGATCCTTTTTCACCTGCGGCTGGATTTTGTAGCCACAAGCGGTGCATGAGCTATTACGCGAACGCTACCCGAGGGTGAATGGAGACAAGTGTGGCTAGAGGAAGAGAGTGCGATTTTGATTGGCGCATACGTCATTGCCCTACGCGGGAGCTTATCGAAGAAAGCCGAGCTCCATCCTTGCCCCTGCGGAAATTCACGGCTGCTATCTATCAACAATGTTGTGCTCCCTCACCGCCCTGAAAATTCGAAGTCGTACGGTGCTAGGTGCAATTTCACGCCTTCCTCTCTGCCAGCTGCTCTGGTCAACTCCTTGAACTCTGTTGTCGACGCGTGCGCACACGCTTTTCGGTGGCAATTCCCCAGCAAACAAGCTTCGAGCACCCGTCAGCTACCCTCACCCCACCATTCCTGCGACAGCCTTATTGACTCCCGAAGCAGACATCTGCCTGTTTGGGCGCTCGACAGGTGCCATTGAGCACACAGAGTGGCCAACATGCGTGTAGCAAGCCTCAGAGCAGCCTGCTCTGCTGGTCGACTCGCCCGCCCCGCGCGCCTACCTCGCCCTCGACTCCTCGGCGCCTACGCTACGTCTCCCGCCTGCCACAGTGCGCTGCAGCCTCTCTCAAAGAGGGCCTTCCATGCCACCCCCGCCGAAGATGTCCTCGACGCCGAGGGCAAACCCGGCGAGACCGTCGCGCCGTTCCAGCACCTGGATACATTTCCGCGCCGCCATATTGGGCCCACCACCGCTTCAGTAGAGGACATGCTCGCAACTTTAGATCCACCGGCACGCACATTAGACGAATTCGTCAAGCAGGTCATTCCGTCAGACATCTTGTCCTCCCGCTCCCTTGAGATTGGCGATTTGTCTACGCATGTCCCGAAGGAATGGAGCTCCCAGGGTACGCCTGAGAAGTCATTCCTCAGATTCGCTGAAGCGATGATGGCGGATAATAGTCCTGGATCCAGCTTCATAGGCTGTGGTTACTACGGAACGAAGGTGCCAGAGGTGATCAAGAGGAATGTCCTCGAGAATCCCGCGTGGTATACGAGCTACACTCCATATCAGCCAGAGATCAGCCAGGGTCGCCTAGAGTCGTTGCTGAACTTCCAGACTATGGTCTCCGATCTGACCGGCCTCGCCATCGCGAACGCATCCGTCCTCGACGAGCCCACCGCTGCCGCTGAAGCTATGACCCTGTCCCTCAGCATGCTTCCACTCTCTCGACAGAAGCGTGCCAACAAGACCTACCTCGTATCCAGTACATGCCACCCGCAGACGATTGCCGTGTTACACTCCCGAGCCGAGGGATTCGGTATTAAGATTGAAGTCGACGACCTCTTGAGGGACGATTGCAAGAGAATCGAGGAACTAGGCGATGACTTGGTGGGGGTCTTGGCTCAATATCCCGATACTGAAGGAGGTGTGCAAGATTACCGCGGGCTTTCGGAGAAGGTCCACCAGAATGGAGCCCTGTTCAGCGTCGCAACCGATCTCCTTGCTTTGACGCAGCTCGTATCGCCCGGAGAATTCGGCGCCGACGTAGCATTCGGCAACGCGCAACGCTTTGGCGTTCCCTTAGGTTATGGTGGACCCCATGCGGCCTTCTTTGCATGTACCGAAAAGTATAAGCGCAAGATTCCCGGCCGATTGATCGGCCTTTCCAAAGACAGGCTTGGAAATCCCGCCGCAAGACTTGCTCTGCAGACCAGGGAGCAGCACATCCGCCGGGAGAAGGCGACCAGCAACATCTGCACCGCTCAAGCATTGCTGGCCAATATGAGCGCTTTCTACGCCGTGTACCACGGCCCCAACGGCCTAAAGGCCATAGCGAGGCAGGTTGTAGCCTCGACGCGACGCCTGCAGCAAACTCTCATCCACTTGGGTTACACTACCGGCCAACGTGCGCGCCTAGATAACCAACCCGCAGCTTTCGATACGTTCGTGGTGGCAACCGGAAACAAGACACAGGCGATCGTTTCTGTCCTGGAGACACAGGGAATCCATGTACGGCAGGTTGACGACCAGCATGTTGGAATATCTGTCGACGAAGATACGAATATCCGGACAGTAGGCCAGTTGGTAAGAGTTTTCCGGGACCATTCTCCGAAAGCTGATACCAAAATCGACGGCAAAGTCAAACACGCGGCTGTGGATGCTGAGCCGCCGGTCGGATTCAACAGGACGAGTCCTTTCCTCACCCATCCAGTCTTCAACTCGCATCACTCCGAGACGGAGCTACTGCGATACATATACCATCTCCAGTCCAAGGACCTGTCTCTCGTTCACTCCATGATACCGTTAGGGTCTTGCACAATGAAACTAAACGCCACTTCGGAAATGGCTCCTATTTCTTTCCCAACTGTCTCGGACCTACATCCCTTTATACCCTTGAACAGGGCTAGAGGATACGCAAAGATGATTGCGCAGCTAGAGCAGGACCTAGCCAACATCACTGGATTCCATGCGGTATCGCTTCAGCCGAATTCGGGAGCCCAAGGAGAATTCACGGGGCTGCGGGTGATCCGGAAGTACCAAGAGCAGCAGCCAGGAAAGAAGCGAGATGTGTGCTTGATTCCCGTATCCGCACACGGGACCAACCCAGCAAGCGCTGCCATGGCTGGCATGAGGGTAGTGCCCATAAAATGCGATACTGCGACCGGAAACCTGGATATGGCAGACCTTAAGGCGAAGTGCGAGAAGCACAGCGAGGAGCTCGGTGCCATCATGATCACATACCCCAGCACCTTCGGCGTCTTCGAACCCAAGATCAAAGAGGTGTGCGATCTCATACATGAACACGGGGGACAGGTATACATGGATGGCGCCAACATGAACGCGCAGATTGGCCTGTGCTCGCCTGGCGAGATTGGGGCTGATGTGTGCCATCTGAATCTCCACAAAACGTTCTGCATACCCCATGGCGGAGGCGGACCAGGAGTCGGGCCCATTGGTGTTAAGGAACACCTTGCGCCATTCTTACCAGGACATTTACGCGGTGAAGTAGGCGGTCAGCAGGCGATTCAACCCGTGAGCGGTGCTCCTTGGGGTAGTGCAAGCATCCTGCCCATTAGCTGGGCGTACATTAAGATGATGGGTTCGGTCGGGTTGACTCAAGCCACCAAGATTACGCTCTTGAACGCAAACTATATCCTATCTCGACTGAAAGCCCACTACCCGATCCTCTACACCAACGACAACGGTCGCTGCGCGCACGAGTTCATCCTTGACGTGCGCAAATTCAAAGATACGGCAGGGATCGAAGCCATCGACATCGCAAAGAGACTGCAGGACTATGGCTTCCACGCGCCGACCATGTCCTGGCCGGTTGCTAACACGCTCATGATTGAGCCTACAGAGTCGGAAAGCAAGCAGGAGCTTGATCGCTTTTGCGACGCGCTCATCTCGATCAGGAAAGAGATTGAGATGATTGAACAAGGCAAGCAACCGCGGGACGGCAACGTGTTGAAGATGGCGCCACACTCGCAGCTAGACCTCTTGGTCGGAGAATGGGATCGACCATACAGCAGAGAGAAGGCGGCCTATCCATTGGCGTACCTCAAGGAGAAGAAATTTTGGCCTGCGGTTACCAGGCTCGACGATGGTAAGTGCAGCCGGTATCCATGGCAGAAGACGACCGGCTATGCTAACACGGTATTAGCTTACGGTGACACCAATCTCTTCTGCACGTGTGCGCCTGTTGAGGACAGCGAAGATACGACCGGCACGGGTGCTTCCCACGATGTCCGCATTGAGGGCGACATCTAATCTCCTCTGTACATGTTGTGCATTTGCAGGCCGGGCGATTTCTTCAACAGCAAGCCAGCGAGGGAGTTTGGGATCCTTTCAGATATGCATTTCAACGGCGACGATTCGGTAGATTTCAGCTTCTCACGAGATTCAACATGGTGGGCAGATAGGCAGAAACGTTTTAAGCAGGCCGCGCTCCTCGGGCTGCAGCCGTCGCGCATGTTCGACGATGGTTGAGTTCATAGCTTTGGTGTGTGACGTCATCAGCCCGCTGTCGCGTACAGCCTCCCGAACAGGAAGGCGGCGGACCCACTGCTTCTGCGGGGGAGGCTCAAGCAGGAACGGGAACAGGTTTCCTCGACCAATCTTTTTGTGTCTCCGTGCTCGGCTCAACTCAGGCTTTCGTCCGACCGCAGTCGGGTCTCTTGCCGTGCGGCAGCAGCTAATGGCGATTCGGACAACCTTGGAAAGATCTGCAGGTACACGAGCACTCACTCTGCGGAAATGCGAGAAGAGCGAAGCGCGAGTGACACCGCCGCGGGGTAGAAGAAGGGACGATGAGGCCGCGGACCACTGCTTCTTAACCAGCTTTCATCGCCCTGAAGATGCTTATCCGGCCCTTCGTCTTTTCGGTCGACGTCTCTAGCCCCACCGATTAGCATCACGATAAGCTCAACGAAATTGGGTGCATGACCTGGCCTGGACAAAGAGCTTTATGCTCAGTAAAGGTACTATCGCAGCTTCAGCTTTACCCGCGGTCGTTTCGTTTACTCTGATTCAATGTTTCCTGCTCCATTCGGGCAGTCTGGGTGAACGCTCATTTCCCTTGATGCCTCTCTCTCCGCGCCCCCTTCTTATAGCTCTGAGTCACGGTTGGGGTTGACATTTGCTGGCCAGTCTTCCACTCCGAGCGCCTCTAGACGAAGCCTTTCCACCCCAGCTATGCGCTTTTCCGCCTTCAAGCGGATTGCTACCGCGCTTCTCGCCAGTTCCAGCTTAGCTTCAGCCCTGAATGAGGTGGTCAGATTTGAAGATACAGAGTGGGACGACGACAATTGGATTATAAGAACTCAGCACTTCGACCAGGGGCGCTATCAGTCTCGCATGTCCCTTGCCAACGGCTACCTCGGAATTAACCTTGCAGCCATTGGACCGTTCTTCGAAATCGATCAGCCTGCCAATGGAGACAACTTCAATGGCTGGCCTCTTTTCAACGTGCGGCAAACATTCGCAACGATAGCGGGCTTCTACAATAGCCAGGGGAGAGCCACAGGCAGCAATTACCCCTGGTTGTATGAATATGGCGGGGAGAGTTTTATCAGCGGCGTGCCACATTGGGCCGGGCTCGTAGTCGAGGCCAATGGGGCTGTCCTAAACGCTTCAGTCAATCCTGAACATATCTCGTACTTCACTTCGAGTCTCGATGTCGCGGCGGGATTCCTGAGCTGGACGTATACCTGGAAGCCGGGAGGAGGAGAAGCCATAAATGTGGAGTACAACATGTTCGTCCATAAGCTCCATGTCAACCAGGCTGCAGTCCAACTCAAACTCACGGCGAGTCGCGACACGAACGTTACCGTATACGATGTATTGGATGGGGCCTGCGCCGTCCGTGCGGACTTCGTGGACAAAAAGTACGAGACGGATTCTGCAACCATTTGGTCTGCCGTGAGTCCGGAAAATATCCCGAATGCCACCGCCTACATTTATTCCACCCTTAAGGGCAATGAGTTCATTAACCTAAGGACTCGTGCTGAGGTCACAGGGGGAATAGAAGGCATCTTCGGCGGCCATAACGCGTCTTCAATCGCACAGTCCGTCAAGGTAAATCTCCTAGCAGGCGCGACGGCCGAGGTGACCAAGTATGTTGGAGGGGCCTCTTCTGACGCTTTTCCTGATGCGAAGGCCGTCGCTAGCGCTGCATCAATAACCGGCGCCTCACAGGGGTTTGCCACACTTCTGCATTCGCACATCCAGGAGTGGGCGACCATTCTCACCAGAGATTCGGTTGACAGCTATCACTACCCCAATGGTTCGCTTCCCTCTAATACCAACCTTCAGGAGTTGCAGGTCACATCTGTTATGAATCCTTTCATGATCCTCCAGAACACCGTCGGACCAAATGCCATTGCGGCGGCTGGGAACAACACGCATCTGAACATTCACAGCATCCCTGTTTGCGGGCTCGGATCGGATTGTTACGGCGGGCTGATCTTCTGGGACGCCGAGACTTGGATGGCACTCGGAATGCAACTTTCGCATCCAAAGCATATCGAGCAGGTTGTTAACTACCGCGTCGAGAAGTATCCGCAGGCGAAAGAGAATGTCAAGATGGCTTTCAGCTCGTCGAAGAACCAAACTGGAAGATTCACTGGAGGAGCCGTCTACCCTTGGACCAGTGGACGTTATGGCAACTGCACGGGCACCGGCCCTTGCTTCGATTATGAGTATCATCTGAACGGTGACATTGCTATCACTTTCCGGAATCAATATGCCGTGACAGGGGATGTTCAACAGTTTACGGAGAAGCTGCTTCCCATCTCAAACGATATTGCATACTTTTTCGGCGAAGTCCTCGATTTCAACGAGACATCGGGCCACTATGAACTCTGGAATGCCACCGATCCGGACGAGTATGCGAACAATATCAATGGAGCTGGCTTTACTACCGCGCTTATCCAGAAGCACTTCAATGAGACGAATGAGCTCAATGCTATGTTTGGACTGCCGCGGAACGAGACCTGGACCTCGATTGCGGAGAATATGCGTCTTCCAGTGAACGAAGACGTGGGCATTGTGCTAGAATACGACACCATGAACGGCTCTATCGTGGTCAAACAAGCAGACGTCGTTCTGGTGGACGATATCCTCCACTACCAAAACCCATACAGCCTGGCAGACTTGGACTACTACGCAAACAAGCAGTCTCCTGATGGACCTGGAATGACCTACGCCGCCTTTAGCATCGTTGCGAATGAGATATCACCGTCGGGTTGTTCGAGCTACACCTATGATCTATACTCGTCCCAGCCGTACATTCGCGCTCCGTGGTTCCAATATTCGGAGCAGCTCATCGATAACTTCTATTTGAACGGCGGAACCCATCCTGCATTCCCCTTCCTTACTGGTATGGGTGGAGCGAACCGCGTCGGCATCTTTGGCTATCTGGGATTGCGCCTGTTCGTTGACAAGCTAGACATCGACCCTTCCCTCCCACCGCAAATCGCACATCTTAGCTACCGGACCTTCTATTGGCAAGGCCATGGCATCAACGCAACGTCCAACACCACCCATACTACCCTCGTCCGCTTACCCGCGGAGAACTATACTCTCCCCACCGCAAATCAGGAATTCTTCAGCAAACCTATCCCAGTAACACTAGGAACCCGCCCCGGCAACTTCACTCTGGGCAACGAACCGCTCATTGTCCCAAACCGTATGATCGGCCAAACCGAAACTGTCGCCGGCAACATCCTGCAATGCAAGCCCATCGTCCCCGGCGACTCCCAGCACCTCCCGGGCCAATTCCCCATCGCCGCCATCGACGGCGCCTCGTCCACAAAATGGCAGCCCGAGAACTCAACCCGCATGAACTACATCAGCGTCGACCTCGGAACCACCTCCTTCTCCCCTATCAAAGCTGTCATGTTCGACTGGGGCAAGGAGCCGCCATCCTACTACGAAGTCCTGTTCAGCAATAGCTCACTGCCTCCATTTGATGAAGGCAGTGATGTGCGGAATGTGACGAGTGGGTCGGTGCAAGTTAGCGAGCCGTTTGATGCTGCGAGAGCATTCGTTATTCAGCCGATTAAGGGGAATCAGACGAATGTTACGTTGGCGGAGGGGGTGTGGAGTGGCAGATTTGCGCATTTGGGGATATTAGGGAATTTGGCCGGGGGTAGGAAGGATGATGCGGGAGGAACGGTAGCGGAGTGGAATTTGGTTAGGGAGTAACTTGGTAGGTTGGTGGGTAATGCGCACGGGGTAGGCTTCTGCCCCGAGGAATTGCTGCCGTTTAGTCGCGGTGCTTGGAATTAAAGTGAATGTATGTTTACTTAATGAATCGCAAAATTTTCGTTTCTTTGATTCGTTTGTGTTAGTGCTCTCTGTGCCTTGTATGATCTAGTATTCTCTATAGCTATTGCTCTGTATTCTTCGCTTCTGTTCCCCCCTACTTTCTAATGCACCTCTTACCTTCCTCTCCCCTGGCCCTTTGCGCGCCAACGAAATTAAATTATCAACGCTACCTTACTACGTACGTAACTCTAATATCCCTAGCCCATCCACGACTCAGGCCTCAACTCAACTCAACTCAACAAAACACCTCCCGTGCGTCCTCACCATCCCACACCTAGTCTAAATATGCAAACACAAAACATGACAATGCCCAAACCCAAGCCCAAAGCCCCTCTCCGCCACCACCCCGCACTGCTATCCCAGACCTCGGCGTACACTTCCGGAACGAGACGCTTGCTGCGGAAATAGCCCGTAAGTAGACAACAGAGGAGTTGCAGAGAAGGATGTTAGAGGCTGAACATATGTGGATATGGATTTCGCGGTTTTAAGTACTCCCATCCGAGATCGAAGTTAATGTACATTGAGTCATTACTTTCGCAAGATATTTCAATTTATGTAAGAATGGAGTCCACAAACAGACACGAATGGCGCTGTTCAGAGTGTGTTAATGTCCTTCCAAGCGCAATGCCACCCATCATACCACCTTCGCTTTCTTTTGCTCAGCATACTACGCTGAGCGTGTGAGCGATCTGTGATCGCATTAAACAGCTCCTCATACAACTTGCTTACGTGGACAACCGGACTGCGGCTACTGTTACGACTGAGAGCATAGTCGACTGGTATGAGAGTCGCAGCCACATTCAAGATTGACGGCCGTGGAGCTTGAGCGCGACCGAGCCACAGGTTCCGATCTCATCGGGACGTCGAACGTGCCTGGGAGGGATCTCTTAGCATTTGATTCCTCCCTACCTCGAATACGACCTACCATTGCAGGCAATCATGCCAGTGTAGGGCTGAGCCGGTTCGTTGCTCGCCTGTGCATTGGAAGTGTTGCTCGTAGCCGGAGCGGTAGAAGAGGACGACCCAGATTGTTGCGATCTGGTTGGCTGAGTGCCGGTCCCATTCACAGTACCGTTAGACATTGCGGGAGCTGTTGGTAAACGTGAAACGGTAATGCGTGGTTGAAGGCAGCGCCTCGATAGCAGGGTGGAGAACGACGTGGTTGTTGTTCGCAGACTCCGTGGGATATGGATTCCTTATATACTGCTTCGAGGGCAATGCCTATGAAAGCTCGTCCCCGGCCAGAGCCCGAGTCAACCTCGCGATGCTCTCTGAGTTGCCCGTACCTAAGGTAGCACTGCCATATGGTGCGTCCCCGTAACGGCGAAACCAATGGGAACCCTGGTACGAATATACTCCCGAGCCCCAAGCTCCTTCATGATTTGAGAGTTAGGAAAAGCGGCGAATCAAGTTCCTTATGTCTAGACCGAGAGTTTAACTTTGACGATTTAGGAGGAGGACTCTGTTTAAAGCTTCGTCAAATCGGAGAAGGGCCCTGGCCGCTGCTCAAGGCCCCTCGGTGTGGCCAAGGCTGCGGCTGAAGAGGATGCATACTGTTGTCAGTCTCTCCGGTCGCGTTGAAATAGACTCCGGTTTGCTCAGGGCACAAGTCTTGGCCGGTGTCATTTCGCCTTGCGTCTGATTGTTTGCCCCGGAGATAGTTTCTCCACCGGTGGTATATGGACCATGAATGCTATTGGATGCTAGCATGTAGCCAACCAGCTCTCGACGATGGAGCGCAGCCCTATGGGGTCAGGAATTCACGTGATGTCCAAATTAGGCATGGTCATTGTGCACCGCTCCTCACCGGTCAGAATTCAAAACTGTTCTTTGATTCGTCCGGGTTACCGCGTCAGTTTTCGCGTCCCACCATGCCACGTCTCCTACAGCATCCCACTCTATCAGGCTTCCACAAGCCGGCAAGGCATGCATCTCATGCATGTGGCGACTTTCGTTAGGCTATTGTCCGTGGAAGAGCGGGCCTTCATGTTTTCGAGGTAATACTCTTCCCGATGATAGCGAACACCAGGTCATGTCCCGTCACCATCCTTACTATCATGATGCTCAGTACTGCACTATGGCAAACTCTACGCCTTCAACATTTCACTTCTCCCTCCAGCATGGAGAAGTCACGGAACCTTTGTTGGCAGGAGGTAGCGGAGAAGAAAAGGCATGACTTAGCAGCGAAGATACCCAATGACTGGAAGCTACCCGACTCAGTCCTAGCGGAGGCTCGTCACCGAAGCCAATTGTCTGGGGAATTCTTCGACCGACTTCTCGACGCCGACACTCTCAAAATCACCGAGCTGAGAGTCGAAGCACTTCTAGATGCTGTACACAATGGCTCCGTTACCGCTGTCGATGTCACTCGTGCCTTTTGCAAGAGGACTGCATTCGCCCATCAGCTGGTACGAATTTGAACCCGAACCTACCGTGATTCCACTAACAGTCTTACAGAATAATAACTTGCTTGATATCATGTTTGACACTGCACATGCACGAGCGGTAGAGCTTGATGAGTACCTCGAGGCACACAACAAGACGGTAGGGCCCTTACATGGCCTGCCTGTGAGTCTGAAGGACCAGTTCCACGTCAAGGGCGCCGAAACGACCATGGCATACGTAGGCTGGATCGGTACGTTTGAAGGCCAAAAAGCGACTGGGAAGGAAGGGAACATCAACAGCGAACTCGTCGGCGAGCTATACGAGCTCGGTGCTATACCAATTGCCAAAGCAAGTGCTGTTTTTGCTACCCGTCAGCCATCCTCACTAATGATGATAACAGACTAGTATGCCGCAGACGCTCTGGGTATGACTCCCGTATACCTGCCATTTGCCTCGCTCACCAATTGCCCACAGTATGCGGAGACCAACAATAATATTATTGGGCCTACTATGAATCCCGCAGCTCAGCGGCTTTCTTGTGGGGGTTCTTCTGGTGGTACATACCCTCCTCCCCTTTCCTTTGCTGAGTGCCCAATTAAAACAATAAGGTCAGGGCGCCTTGCTGGCATTGAGAGGCACCCCGGTAGGTTTTGGTACAGACGTAGGTAAGCTTTCACCCAAAATATTGACGCGTTACGCCTTTTTTCCCCTCGGAATTAGGAGCTAATTGAAAATTCTATCGTAGGTGGATCTGTTTCAGTACCGGCTGCTTTCAACGGCGTCTATAGCATAAAACCATCCCATGGACGTATTTCATTCCGGAATGCGGCGAGTAGTGTGAGCGCTCTCTGCCCCCCGATTTACGTTGGATATGCTTACAGATGTGGACGTAGTCACCCGGTCAGGTTATAATCCCAACCGTTGTTGGGGTTATGGGAGAGTCCATTAGCAGCCTGCGTCTGACGCTACGGTCATTGATATCTCTCAAGCCGTGGACCCGTGACGCAGATGTGGTAAACCTACCTTACCGGGAGGAGGAACTGAGCGCGGCGGCTACGGAAGTCAACTTAGCGTTCGGACTCATGAAAGATGATGGTATCGTAAGGCCCCACCCACCTATTGCGCGAGCAATTGCAATGGTCTCCGAGGCTCTAAGTGAAGCTGGGCATCAGGTACTTCAGCTCATGGACCTCGATGCAAACAGCTAAACTGTGCTAAAGATGATCGTTTGGGAACCGCCGAGTCATAAAGAGTCTGGGAGCATTCATGTCAGTACAATCTCGCTCCAGTCCTTCAAATATCGTTAACACCTTAGGCCGCATTCACGAATGCAGATGGCGCCGCCGACGTTTTCGAGAACCTCCTCCTGTCCGGTGAGCCTTTGATACCGGAGCTAGTACCGGAATTTGGTGACGGGCCTGGAACTCCAATGCCGCTACTAGAGTTCTACAACCAGACTTTACGACTGAAAAGATACAGAAACGAGTATGAGGATTATTGGGAGTCTACAGCGAAGGCCACGAGATCTGGTAGGTAGCCTCTGCGCCATCTCTCAGAGGGTGACTGACCGAAACGAAGGGGGCCCCGTAGAGGCTGTGATCTTGCCGATTGCACCCCATGCTGCCGTGATCCCTGGGACGTGGATCTATTACAGTAAGGCAGCATTTTGTTCTTTTCCCCAAGGACAGCCTCTCGCTTACGAATTACAAGACTACGGCACCATCGCAAACACAATGGACTATACAACGATTATCATACCAGTGACAAGGGCAGATAAGACCGTTGACAAGTTTGATGATAAATATGAGCCTTTGAACGATGTCGATGAGAGGAATTGGAAAGCGTGTAGGTTCCCGTTACCCTGATACAAACTTCTGCGCATTCTGACGCCCATGTAAGATGATGCAGAGTTATATGACGGAGCACCGGCATCCATACAGCTGCTGGGAAGGCGGCTCGAAGAGGAGAAGCTGCTTAGAGTTGCGGACGTTGTTGTCCATGCACTGACTCAGTACAAGGAGAAGAACCAGCTGGCAACGGTCTGATTCAGCAGCTCTTACTGATCGATCAACCGTCTCTAACGCTCGCAGGTGTAGTTTTCATGGACGCTAGGCCATTTATGAGCCTATTTGTTCTAGAACTGCTAATATTTCCTTGAAGGTTGGCCGAGTTTTTCCAATAGTCTGGTACCTTCTTGTTGCAAGGAAGTTCTCTAGCTCTTTCAGAGTCCCTTTCCAGTGGTTTATGCCGGCCTCATATATGCAGTCTTTTCCGCAATCTCTAGTTGAGCCATGTCTCGTGCAGAGTCCAACTATTAGCCTGCCCCCCTCTCTTTTCAAGCGCTGCTGCGTCCTCAGTGCCTGATCGCATAAGCCCGCCTCGCCATCTGTACATGGACGTAACGTCGGGTCCGAAAAGGATTCGTTCCCTACACAACGGCTGATAAGCTGTCTTATGGCGGCGGGAGTTGCCTTGAATTCAGGGAACTCCAGACCCGGTTCCCAGTCAAAACCCGTGGCGAGATTTTGCCTCGAATTGCTTAAACCCTCAAAAATACAGTACATTAACAGGCCGAGAGAATACGACATTGCTTTCTCTTGGGCTTCGAACGAAAGATAAGACCAAGCGGCGTCATGATGGCCATGGTCAACCGAAGGATAGTCCTCCACGAAACAACGCCATGGTCCTTGGTCGGCTGTTGTGCGTGGATCATCCGCTAGGTCCTTAAGGTACCGAAAACACCGGAGTTCAGGAGGCGTCCAGGAAGGCCAGTTGCCGCGCTGTTCGAAGTCCACGAGTACCACGTTTGGGAAAGGAGGGTATGTCCCCTTCGCTACATCTGCCGACGGCCCTGATAAAAGAACATTATCGGGTCGTAGGTCCGAATAGAAGCTCTTGGTACTTTCGCGGAAATGGATCAAAGCTATCACAACTTCGCGACTCCATTTCACCTTACACCGGAGCGTCAGCGTCCCCGAAAGCGCTCTTTCAGGCAACACATCCCGCAGAGCACCTCCAGTGATGTACTCCAAAATCATTCCACATACTCCTCGTTTTCCGCCGAAGCAGCATGCCTTGGTAACCAGATTGATCGGCCGCTTGATGATATTAGGATGAGGAGGCATCGTCAGCAAGATCTTGAGTTCGTGGTACAATACAGCTGGTTCGTTCGTCGTGGACTTGAAGATGTACTTCCCCGGTCGGCCGTTAATTGTTACGACCGAAATGGTGTCATGGAGCTGTTGTTTCATGCTCAGCTCCTCCAAACTTATAATCTCCGGCCATGTCTCTTCGGCAACATCGTCACCCCAAAGTTGCCGTAATTTTTGGATCGAAAGCATTCTTCTCTCCAAGTCGTATGCTGGCACGATTTGCAGCGACATTCTAGTCACATCCGCGACCACGTTGTGACACACGAGTTTGGAACCGAATGGCAACTCCTTCAGGCGCTCCATGAAAGCTTCCTCGATTCTCGAGCGCCGATCTAAGGCGTTGCAGATATGACGCGCGATTGCAAGCTGTCGCACACGCGAACTTCTCGCTACAACGGAGCGTCCGCAGTCGAGCACGTGTCTGAGCGCTATCGGTACGTCCTTTTGGTCCCGAATATAAGTGTCAATGCGAAGAGGGACCGAGTTTGTCGCCGGAACAGTGAAGAACTGGGTTCCATAGCGCGTAGCACCATCGATGCGCCAGACGCAGCCTGGCCGGGTGTTCAGCGTCTCGATTCGATTCCTTGGATTTAGCTGCGAATCCGCCCATGGCACGCTGCCAGCTGTATCGCTATGTTGTCGTAGGAATTCCTCCCTGCTCTTGAATATGAAGCTTGGTTCAAGCACTTGCTCGAGTATACGGCTGGAAAGCTCCATGAAGATCGCGAAGGACTGTAGTGGGGTCCTTTGGCCGCGTCGTTGATACAGGATGTCCGGCTCTGTATTTTGCGCTGCGGAGACGAAGGCCTTCGTTCGCACCTATTACAACAGTCCTCCACACCTTGCGGCCTGAGGCTGCAGGTGGGATATGGCAAAAGACGGACGTGGGAGTTCTCGAGCCCAAGGCAAATTGTCATGCAGCCAGGAACGCCATGCATACCACCCCTGCACACCGGTCCCGGCAATCCGCAATATGACTGGTTTGCCCGATATGCACCACCACGATAGCGAAAAGTCCTTGCGATCTGCGATGTGGTGCTACCCACAGAGGTCGCCTTCTCGCCCTCTGCATCATTGTAGGACAGAGTGGAATGAGAGAATGCGATGCGCTTTCACTACGAGGTTGACATAGGTTGACACGTCAGGAGACGGCCATGGTGCTCATGAAATAAAGCTCCGCGTTTGTCGTCTGGGTGTGGCCGGACGCAACCCAGGACCGAAAAAGTTACTGTGACCTGCTGTCGCAACTATCGCACCCGTAGACATGGTATACTAGTGTGAACTCTGAGCTGATGGATGGTGCTGACGGACATGCAGGCTTCGCATACGCAAGCACCTTCCCGTAAAGATGATCGATCAACGCAGCTTCCACACGGCGAAGGCACGGAGCAGCCAGCTGCTACTCTGACCGATGAGCAAGTAGAGCAGGCAGCATCCATTTTACGTATTCCTCCCTCGACACTTTTTGCAGCCTTACGTACTCCTCTTGTCAGGGACAGGGGTCTAGGTCACCCTTTACACTCTCATGCACCAACACCAGGACAACCGCTACTCTCATTCCGGAGTCCTCAGGATGACACTATCCCTGCAACTGACTCGATTGTTTGGGCAAATGAGTATCCAAGAGCAATCTATGCACCTTCCGGAGGGTTCCCGCGCTCATTCGATGCTCCTTTGCCTGCTGCTAACCTGTCGAACGATGCCAACTCGTTCACCTGGGGCGATATCCTTGCGCCCATCTCTCACGAGGCAGTCCCATGCACTACGGATGCGGCCGAGGCCGGACAAACATACCTCTCATATAAACCTATTTCTATAGCTCAAGAGACGAGACCGGAAACCTTCCCAGACGATGGCGTTGTTACTGGCCGTATCATGGAACTCCCGGATTCTATTGAGGAGAGCAGCAACCCGACACAGGCCCTGGCTCTTCCACTCTCAGACGCAGTAATCATATCGCCTAAGACTCCTTCGTCTTCTACCGTCCAAGATGCACCAAGCGGCCCGTTTGGAGCGGCAGCCACTCCTGCGAACACTAGCGTGCTTGAGAGCGAAAAGCAACTAGTGGCCAATGCAATGTACGGGCCTTGCAGCTATACCTGGAGACTCCCCACGAAAGCAGTAAGCTAAAGACTCCCAATGCGCATGATGGTGACATCACTGACGAAGGTGCAGAGAGGTGGTCGAGAAGCGACTGGGCAAGCGCCTGGGAAACGAAAGCGACAGAGCGAGAACGAAACCCCTCGGCCCCGTCAAAGAGGCCCGTTCCAGGACTCTGCAGCACGACAAAATGCCGCATTGACGCGGCGGCTCAAAGCCTGCATCCGGTGTCAGCTCCAGAAGATCTCGGTATTTACACTAGTATCGCGTACATTCGCCCTAGCTAATGCATCTGCCAGTGCAAGCCCGATCCGAATAATCCTTCCGGCTCGTGTCTCACTTGTCCTCAAACAGAAAGTCGTGGGTTGACGAAGCAGAGATGCTTCCGATACAGGATCACGGACGCCTCGCTGTTCCGCGACCAAAAACGGCCGAACCCGATCTGGACGAAAAGATGGGATAGCATGGACATCAAAGACATCACAACATGGAAATCATCAAACATGAAGACAATCCAGCTCACTCACGGGCTGGGTGATGTTCGTTACACCCTCCGACTCCGCGAATTTCAGCCCCTTGAGGGAGACATGCTGTACGAAGAATGGTGGAACGGACACGTGCTCAAGAAGCATCCCATCCCGCCTTTCGCTATTGCCAACATGAGCGAAGCTGCTTCAGAGCTCAACAGATACGTCGAAAACGCCATTGCGCCCTTCATTATTGGCGCCGTAGGGCACTCGGATCCGCTTATTTGGGAGACGTACGAGATGGCTGTCAAACATGCATGGACTTCTCCGGTAACAGTACCATGGTACTCATAACGATCAGTGGTTAATTGCTCGACAGAGAGATGAAGAGAGAGGTCTCCTGAAGAATGTCCTTCGACTTTGGGTGACATCAAGGATGACTAGCCTTTACGAGAAGATTTGCAGCGAGGAGAAAGTTGGCACTGTGGTCGAGGATGCGGCCAGCCCGTTATATGGAACCGTGCCTGTTGCCCCGGTGATTTGCGCACAGCTGGAAGTCATCACCTTCTCAACCCTGCAACGGCCGTTGAAAGAGCGTGTCCTGAAAGCTCTTGAGAATATGCTCAGAGCAAACGACCGCCGCAACTGGCTGACCATCTATCTCACGCTGTTTATCCTGCTGCATAGCTGCTCAATGACTACATTCCGCGACGCTGAATGGGCAAGGCAGATGAACTACCCGGTAAGCGTTCCACGACTTCAATATAATCGAGCAAAAATACTCATGGAATTGGTAGACCATGTTCGCGAACCCGGAGAGTATCACTGCCCACCATGTAGGGATGCTGACCATGCTCGCTTTCTTCCACTACTGTAATCGCAACAATCACCCATTCAAATTAGCACAAGATCCTAACAAAGCATCCGAGCTGCTTGCTGTGGGAATTACGCCGGAGCAAGTTGAGTTCATCAGGAAGACTGCCGGCTGGATTGCGCAGAAACGCAAGTAGTGAGAATACCTGAGAAGAATTCAGTGCACTGACCACCTCACAGGGAACCACATTGAGCACACAAGACAAGCGAGAGATTATGGTGATCATTATTACTTTACATCTCAGCTGTACGATGAGGATTGGGAGCCCACGCCGATTGCGTGACTCACAGGAAGAGAAAATTTGGCGTTACTGGTGTCATTCAATTGCTGTCGTTACTGTACGTTAGGATATTACTTAAGAAAAAATAACTGGATATCAATTTGGTTTATGAGAAACCTGCCGCAGCCCTCCATCTCGAAATCCATGTAACTGAGCAGATTCGACGAGCACCTCCAACACTGTCTACCCTCGTAGGGCCCTTTTCAGCTACCTTCAGTCAACTTATTCTAGTCACAAGGCGAGGGAGACCTCGGGCCGGGGCCATCGGGTCGAGGTTCAGGTGTTGGTGGCTCGGGTTCCCATCTCCCGACCCTTTCGTCGTCTGCAAATACCCGATCCCAAATGAGCTGCAACGCCGGTGGTAACTTCCATATTTTCTCTTCGTTGTGCAACCACAAGCGAAGCAGATGTCTTTTGCTCAGTTCTGAGCCGTCGTGGTCGAAGAACGCGTCCCTGCCATGGACCAGTCCCATGTTGTTGATGAAGCGGATGTCACCTTCTTCCATCGGCAGTTTCTTCTGTTTCTCGACTGCGATGAAGTGAACGGCATCTAGAGCCTCGGCTTGCGCCTCAGTCAAGTTCGGGATGTTCGGCGAGCGTGGCTCAAGTGTGGTGTGGCCGGTTAAGAGGCGACGAGAGAAATTCAGGATCACTTTGCCATCGGCGTGGTAGAGCAGTGCGCGATTGTAGTACGGCGGGTTACGGCCAAACCTGGGCTACGTCAGGGTAATGCTCGATCTCGCAGGGACTCTGCTTACGTGTCGTGAGGCCAATCAGGCTTCGCCAGGACATGAATCAGGTCGGGCCTTGTGGCAGCAAGCTCGTTGTAGATGGTCCATGATGACGCAATGGTCCCTTCCCCGCCCCGAGTGGAGCACTTTTGGGTCAGAGTCGCTAACACGTCGCATGTCACGTCGGTATGAAGGGGCTATATGCCTGTCACTATTCGCCATCCAATGGCGACGCATTAGATAAACGCCTGAAGAACCCTTACCAGTTCAACTTGCGACTCCTCCTTCTCCGTATCAATGATGTGCTCTAACAATACTTAGTAAACGCTTCGCCTACTAGAAGAAAGCTACGCACTGATCATGTTGCAGTCCCTATCTTGCAACCCGCGTTTCTCCGCAATGTAGCTGGAGATGCCCAAGAATACCACCACCAGGTCTGCTGGCGTATACTTATTCACATCCAGGCCTCGGATGGTCATGGCGCCGCGCCCAGTGTAGATCTCTTCACAGATGCGGGCAAGGTGAGGAGCGAAGGTGGGCAGCGGAAAGTTTTTTTGGGAGACTTCATCTCCATCAAGCTCTTGATCTTGTGTATGTCAGCGGTGGAGGTAATCGATGAGGATTTGCTGCGATAATTAGACTGACCCTTGAAATGCTTCAGGGCTTCGTCGATCTCTACCTTCTCTTGCTCAGAGAGACGATACGCAAATTCGTCTTCGCCGTCGAAATCTTGCCCCTTCCACGCCATACGCCCGCTCAACCGGGCAGGCCATCCTTCGGGTACCTCCGCTTCAACACCACCAGCAAGAAGTCGTCTTGCACGCCGAGCTATGAATTCGTTCCAATTAGGGAGATATTCGATTTTTGCCCCACGGGGTTGAGGAGCTTCATGCCGAAAACGGCCTGTTCCAAATCTAAGCTGGTACTTCCGCTCAATACTCTTGGAGTAGTATGGCTCGATAAGAGGAGAGAGAACCATGGATGGAGCCATGATGGACGGCGCTAGGTCCCAGGGAATGGTATGGCTGAACAAAAAGGACGACACCTTCGCTTCGGCATTATGCCTTAATTGCTTTACGATATACGCTTGACTGTTCACATGCCCCACTTTCACGGCAGGGACACTATCAATGAATCATCTGCATGCGTCTAACTCTGGCGAGGGACGTTGTGGGGGCACCGGAGAAAGGGTCAGGCGGATGGCAATGACCCCACTTTAGGCGCATGGTGAGCTTCGAAGATCCAATGATATCAGGAGAGCAATATGCAAGTCAGACTGGCTGATTGTTTTATAGCTAATGACAGGTCGGGAGGGACATCCATCGTGAATGGGTTGCGAGGCTGAACTCTCCTCAATCTGATTGGTGGCACGGTCGTTTAAGAGCCTCAAACTGTACGCAAGGCGGGAATGGCATATTTGATAAGCTAAAGCCTCGTATGTGATAGTGTAGACTACGTCGCCCGAGGAGAAAAGTCGTGGGTCGTTGAACCTCGTGCCACTCGTAGCATATCCTGATTGTCGCGAACGTCCCCTCCCCTTCGACGCACATAAAGTGCTTCTCATATTTTCTCATAGTGAACAAAACTTCTTTCGAGTCCTCTATTATTTATGATTTATGATTTATGATCTACGTTCTTATTAGCTTGAGGTACTGTATTAGATGGCTAGGGCTGTACAACCTGCTGAGCGGCCTATGCTCCATCCCCCGTACAATCCTTCCACGGCGTCCCGCTCTTCCCGCACGCGCACAGGCTGAATTCATAAATACTGCACTTCGCATTCCCGCAGTCGTACAGCGTGTACTCCGGCTCGCCCATGTCGATGGTCGCGTCGCCAAAGGACGGGATGTGGATCTCGACGGCTTGGCCGTTGCCTTTGATGTCGATGTGTCTGGTGGTGAAGAAAGAAAACGTCAGCGATATGCGGACTTTTCCAAGCGGGCGGAGAGAAGGGAAATATAGCGGTAGAGCAGTAGTGTAGCCGTAGTGTAGTGTGGGTAGGCATGTAGTTAGTTAATTGACTTACCCATCAGCGCAGCCAATCTGCCACACGGTGTCGCCGCCTGCGAGCACCTTGGACGCATCCCCGCCGTCGCAGACGTGCTTAGGGCTGCCGGGGATCTGCGACGTTACTTCGCCGATGGAGCAGTCGTCCAGGTCGAGCTGGTAGGTGATAGCGCCGGAGAAGGCGATGTCGCAGGACTTGGGGCCGTAGAGCGCCGTGGCGTTTGTGTCGGCGGCGCGAGGTAGTGGTGCTGGGGGCGCGGCGAGGGTTGTTGCTGTGAGGAGGGAGAGGAGGGTCGTTGCTGCGGTTGCGGTCGTGGGGAGGTTGGGGAACATGATGGTTGAGATGGTTGGGAGGAGGGTTGTGGGGTGGATGTGGATGTGGATGTAGTTCTCAGGAAAAGTGTGTTCTTGAAACTCTGAGGATGGAAAGGTATTGTGGTAGGACTTGAAGATTGAAGTGGCTTAGACTGAATGATATTGAGACTTCTCTTATACTCCTCGACCCCCTTGGAGGACATCCATGATGCCCTCTCCACGACCCCATGCGGCTCAGTCGAAAGGGGTATTCGCCCATGAGGCTGTGAAAGCCTCGTGTTCTATTCTTTACATCAACATCGTCATGTGTGGCGATCGCGTTGTTGACCCTCAAGCCGCTGAACATATACGTAAACGATTAGCTCGGAAGTTCCGTAGAAGGGAGGCCTGATTGCTTGCTATTGCTTGTTCGCAGTGACGATCTGCATTCTGTGGGTGGCCTAATGGACGGCCCTCCACCCTCTCACGGTGTGGAATCTCCGGATAGAACGACGTGCGCAACAGCTACCCTGGAGGCCCTCGCGGGTGCGTACAATAGACAAGCCAATCTTACTTACTTATACGGCGAGCCCTTGGACCCGGAGAATTCCCAACCGCAAGAGCCACCGCTACGGCGGCGAGTAGTGATATTTTGAGCTTGTTCCTGGATGCGGCGTTCTATTAGTTCGATGGACTTCAGCCTTGCCGTTTGCTGTACTGCAAGGCTTCTCTCTTCGTCCCAGAAAGGCTGCTGGTTTAGTTCGCCGTCGTTCTTCGCAGTGTAGATCTTTTGCGCAGACTTCTTGACGCAAACGGTCCCATAGCAATATAGGAGGACTATATCCATTTCGTAATCTTTACTAGAAAATCGCCGAAGTCCCTAGGAGTATTGAGGACATTGGATGAGAAATCATGAAACTCGATGTCGAGAGTTGGACCTCCAGCCCGACTAGTCCGAAACTCGCCTAGTGTGATCTCCGTCAACCTCGGTCCCAGGCCCTCGCCGCGGGAGTTGTGATGCGGGCAAACGTACCCGCCTCCGCATCGCACCGAATGCTATGTTATGAGCTTCCCCAGGAAATCTACTATTTTTCTCTAGCTGAACCTCCTTTCCTCTTGTTGGCCGTGAAGTAACATTTGATCGTTCCGCTCCCCTTGATTGAGAATGTCCTACTCAAAGCGCATTGATCAGATCGCCGGCCACCTCAACTACCCCAAGGGTATGTTGGCGGGCCAGACTGCGATTATTACAGGTTCGGGGCAGGGAATTGGCGCGGAGACTGCGAGGTTGTTTGCGAACGAGGGGGCCAAGGTTGTGGTTGCGGATGTGGATGCAAGTATGCCAGCTCTCAACTCTCCCAGCTCACCATTGGATGCGAGGGGCATGATGGCTAACTTCCAATAGAGAAAGCACAAGACGTAGCCAACCAGATCAACGAGTCCGGCGGCAGCGCTATCGCGGTCGTAGGCGACGTCCTCGACGACAAGTACATCACCGAGCTCATCAAGAAGGCGGCGGACTTCGGCGGCGGCAGGATCCACATCATCGTCAACAACGCGGGCTACACATGGGACGGCGTGATTCACAAGATGACGGACAAGCAATGGCACACCATTGTCAACCTCCACGGCACCGCGCCGTTCAAGATTGTGCGTGCTGCGGCGCCATACTTTAGGGTCAAGGACGGTGAGCCCAGGTGTATTATCAATATCTCGAGCACATCCGGTCTGCATGGGAACGCGGGGCAGATCAATTATTCGCTCGCGAAGGCGGGTGTTACCGGTTTGACGAAGACGATTGCGAAGGAGTATGTCCTTTCCCCCAATATGCTATAAGCAGTGCTGACATGTATAGGTGGGGTCCGCAGTTCGGTGTCCGCTCGAACACGGTCGCGTTCGGTCATATCCTCACTCGATTGACGGCGGCGAAGGAGGCTGGCGCTTTCGTGACAACTCCGGACGGGGAGAAGGTCGCGCTCGGTATACCGCAGGCTCAGAAGGCGGGTGCAGCTGGTGCAGGAGAGCAGCACCTAGACATCCCGCTGCGGAGACCAGGCACAGCGACGGAGGCAGCGAGCGCGGTATTGGCGGTAGCTAGCCCGCTGTTCAGCTATGTCAATGGACAGACCATTAGCGTGACCGGCGGTCGGAATATGTAGACGGAGGTAGTATGCGGTCAAGTTGAGGTCGAAAAGAATGTGAAGCGATCTATTTCAGTATCTGTATATACTTAGCAACATCTTTGCAATGTTAAACACGTATGCCACCATTCGTCGAGTCCAGCACGAACAAGTGTCGAATGGGCGCTGGCGTGTTTCGAGAGGTCTCAGAGCTTCTGTCGCTTCCGGAGCACATGGCGCGATCCCGCAGGCACAGTATCGTCGAGCAAAATGCAATCAGTTTCGTGTTCACCGTAAATATCTCTTGGTCGGCCAGGAAAATCGTCTCACCGGAACTGGTGGAGCAGTCAGCGGAGGCGAAGGCTTGGAGGTGGAGTTGTAGCTGGCTCGGCGGTCGAGGTCTCCGCAACCCTGGAACGCCATCTCCAGACGTGACACTCAAGTCCAGCGCCATCGCCTGCAACAAGACCCGAAACATTCCCTTCATCTTCCCTTTCCTTATCCACATAGACATTGTCGCTCACTTCTCCCCTTCACTATGTATATGCGCATTCGGTAATACCCCCTTCCTCAACACCTAATCGTACGCGCAAGCTACCCCCCTATCGCACCACCGGCAACCGCACGAGGACCCCGCGGGTCCACCCACACCCCCAATGGCCGACGAAAAGCATCTCTATGAAGTCCACGAAGATCCGCCAATCCCCACCTACGAAGAAGCCACATCCTCCCGCCCGTTATCCCGCCTCGGCCCACAAGAAGTCAGCGACGATGCAGAGCGGCAGACCCTCCTCGGGCACGATCTTGGCTCGAGCTCGAATTCGCGAAGACGGAATGGATACTACCACCCGCCTTCAGTGCAATCGGCGCGGTCCAGCGAGGATGATAGTAGCGGGCTGGGAAGTCCGGTTGGGGATGCCGAGGACGCGGCGCTGAGGCAGACAATGGAAGAGATGGATATTCTGGATCCGGAATCTGCAGACGACGGGCGCGCGCACAGGAACAGATCGCGGGGCCGGTTTTCGAAGCGGTTTTACAGCATCACGAACTCGTTCTCTAGCTTCCACCTCCCCCGGATACCGTGGCCGTCATTTGGCTTTGAGTGGTTAAAGTCGAAGCTTCCCTCGATACCGCCGGAGTATAAGCCGGGCTGGGCGGTAATAGCAAGATTATGCGGACTGATAGTGATTATCTCGCTGGTGTATATGCTGGTCGTGAGCGAGATCGTGCCCATGGGTGGAGGAGGGTTCGGGGCGCCGTTTAATCCCGAGTGGGTCCGGCAGACGGCTCTACAGAACGTGGAAAACTGGAGGATACAAGAGAACCTCAAGTATATCACATCGTATGACCATGTCGGGGGATCGGAAGGGAGCTACGTCCTCGGACAGTGGATTCAGAGCAGGTTCAGGGAGTCGCATATGGATACATTGACCCACGATGAGTATGTGGGAGGATGCCTGGTTCGTCTGTGGTCGCTGACACGTGCAGATACTATGTGTACATGAATTATCCCAAGGAAGGCGGCCGTCGAATCGCAATAGTCGACCCACCGGAGAAAGCTTGGGAAGCGAAGTTGGAAGAGAACTCGGTCTACAATCCACCACGGCCGCAGACAGCTACGTTCCATGGATATTCGGCGTCTGGGAATGTTACTGGACCTCTAATCTACGTCAATTACGGACACAAGAAGGACTTCAAGACGCTCTGGGACAGCGGGATCGACGTCCAAGGGGCGGTAGTTATCATGCGATACTACGGCACACAGTCGGATAGGGCTATGAAGGTCAAAGCAGCGCAAGACGCAGGCGTTGCGGGCGTAATCATGTACTCCGACCCCGCTGAGGACGGCTTCAAGAAGGGCGACGTCTGGCCGAATGGCCGCTGGAGGCCAGAAGACAGCGTGCAGCGAGGCTCCGTTGCTCTTTCAAACATGATCGTTGGCGACCCCCTTACCCCCGGACGAGCCAGCACCAAGGACGAGGAGCGCATGCCCAAAGATAAGAACCCGGCTTTGCCGACAATTCCCAGCATTCCCATATCATGGAAGGATGCGCAGAAACTTCTTCAGTCGATAGATGGCATCGGCAATGAAGGTTTCCCAGAGTGGAAAGGAGCTGTACCAGATGTGGGCTATTGGTCCGGACACCCCGACAAGTCGCCAAAGGTCAATCTTCAGAACTTCCAAGATGAGGTGGAGAAGCAGCGCGTTACGAACTTCTTTGGATCTCTCATTGGAACTGAGGACAAGGCCAAGAAGATCATCATTGGAAACCACCGCGACTCATGGTGCTTTGGGGCTGCAGACCCGGGCTCTGGAACCGCTGTCATGCTCGAAGTTGCGCGTGTCCTGGGTGAGCTGCGTATGCAAGGCTGGCGACCGTTGCGCACGATCGAATTTGCCTCCTGGGATGCTGAAGAGTACAACATGATCGGCTCGACCGAGCACGTCGAAGCTAATATGGAGGAACTCCGCGCCAACGCAATGGTATACATCAACGTCGATGTAGGCGTCACCGGCGACAAGCTCTGGGCCAATGGATCTCCGATCTTCCAGCACGCCTGGACACGGGTCCTCGACCGCTTGATGGATCCTCATCAGAACAAAACACTGCTGGAACTTTGGGAACACGACAATGGCAAGCTGGGTGGGCTGGGCGCCGGAAGCGACTATGTTGCCTTCCAAGACATGGCCGGCACCTCCTCTATCGACTTTGGCTTCTCTGGCCCCGAACATGGTGACATGTACCACAGCTGCTACGAGACCTTCGAATGGGTTGCCAAGTACGCCGACCCCGGCTTCGTCTACCACAACCTACTCGCGCAGATCTGGGTCCTCTTCATCCTCGAATTCGCGCAGGAGCCGATTATGCCTCTCAAAATCGACGATTACGCCGCCGCTCTGCAAGCAGAAGGCCAATCGCTTATGGATTGGACAGAAAAGACGGGCGCTAGCTTCGACATTGGTATCTTTCAGCCGCTCGCCGATGCGCTTGCTCACTTTGCCGACAAGGCGAAGGAGTTTATGGAGTGGGAGACGCTTTGGTATAATCAGGTTTATGGCACAGGCGGCTTTGAGACGCAGGGGTTGACGGTGCAGAGGGTGGCGCATAATGCGAAGATGGCGAGTTTTGAGACGGATTTGCTAGACCTGCCGTATGATGATGATGACAAGGGCGAGCATGGCGTAAGTCTTCCGTTGCTGCTAAATTCAAGAGACGTGCGAATGCTAACGGAGGAACAGCTCCCGGGCCGTGACCAATACAAGCACATCATCTTCGGCCCTGATGCCTATGGCTCGGGCTATGACTCTGCCATCTTCCCGTTCGCAAGAGACGCCATCGAGAAGAGGGACTGGAAGCTCGCGGAGAAGCAGATCAAGAAGACGGCGGATATTTTGAATAGGGCGAGCGATAGATTACTGCATTGAGGGTATCTTATTTTACTATTTGCACGGGTGGCGTATGGCGTTCTGGGCGACAGAGCGACAGAGCGCATCAAGGTCGGCTCCCACAGTCAGTGATCTCTTATATATGTGATATTAGTTAGGCTTTGAGCGTCGTCGTGGAATGTATATCGCAACTTGCACACTGAAGAGTGCATGTACAGAAAGGACTTCTGCTATATCATCTCTCTTTCCTTTTCGTCTGCCCACGTATTAATTCCCCCAATCTCGCAACCCCTTGCTCCTTTACAATTTCCCCTTCGCCCCAGCCTTACTCCACACCTCCTTCACAAACGTCCCCATCAACTCACTACTCCTGTTCTCTCCAGGCGGGAACATTGAACTCCCATAGAACCCCGCAATCCCCGCCTCCCGGTTCGCAAACCACAGGCAATTAAACGCACCACCCCACGCCATCGTCCCTGCCGACTTGCCCAGCTCCGGATTATCCTCTGTGATAAGCAAGCCCCCTAACGCATGGTTGATCGACGCCAAAGAAAGCGAGCCCGTCAGCGCGCCAGTCATGCTCGTGAAGACCGGAGACGCCGCCCGCAGCGCCGCGAGCGGCTTCGAGCCCTCGCTGAACTGCGGCGCGAAGAGCAGCGCGAGCGTGTCTTTACTCAGAATCTTCGGCTCCACCGCAATCAGATCCGCGAGCACTTTGACGTAGTTCTCCGCCGAGCAGTCCAGCCCGCCGCCGCCCCTGTGGCTCTTCAACTGCGCCGGCGGCCACGGGTAGTCGACCAAGCTGCCGTCCTCCCAGTTCGTCACCGTCTGCACCACGCCTTGCTCGCCAGCGACTTCCCGCCTGTCAAACCCCACGCGCGCATCGCAGCCCACGACGTCGAATACTTCTCTCCGCAGGAACGCACCGAGCGTCAGCCCGCTCACGCGCTCCACTAGCAAGCCCGCCCAGTCCAAGTTCCCGCCGTACGCCCACCCCTCGCCGGGCTGGAACAGCGCCGGCGTGGTAATCGCGCCGGGCAGCTCGCCCGCAAACGCCATGGGCGGCTCGCCACGCGCGCTGCGCCAGTCCATCAGCCGCGGGTCGAGCACGTCGTAGCTGCTGCCGCTGGAGTGCGTCAGCAGCTGGCGCAGGGTGATTGGTTTCTCGCGCTTCGCGGTTTTGAGGTCCTCGCCGGGGGCGGAGGTCAGGACGTCGAGGTGCCACAGCTCGGGGAGGTATGTCTCGATCAGCGCGGGGTCATCGAGAGCTAGGGTCCCGGCTTGGACGAGGCGGAGGGAGGCGAGGGAGGTGAGGAGTTTGGTGCAGCTGGCGAGGACGAGGACGGAGGAGGGGGAGATGGGGGGTGCGTCTGGTTTTAGGGAGGTTTTGCCGGAGGCGTGGGAGAGGAGTGTGTTGCCTGTGGGTCTCTTAGCCGTGATTCTTGTTCAAAAAGATGATGGTGTTTTGAGCCTTGCCAAGGGATGGCAGACCAACGGGAAGAGAAGAGAGGAAATAGAGAGCAGAGCAAAAGGACATACCATCCCTATCCACCGCCAATGCAACAACACCCAAAATCTGCGGTTTCTCCCCGTCCGTCGCTTCGTCAACTTTCTTTCCAAAGTCCGCCATATTGCTCTTTGTTTCGACCAGATCGCGCCTTGAATATTTCGCGCAACTTCAATGCCGCTCCTAAGCTATCTCTTCACGAAGGCTCCCAGCTCTATTGGCATACATGAAGATGAGTAGCAGCATTCCATCTTTTATACTCTTGCTGCGCAGTTGCTAGACCCGCCGTTGCTTAGCACTCTCCGAATTCGCCGTGATCATGTTACATCAGCCCATCCCCACGTTGTGCTCGAATACGAAGTACGAACCTAGAAAGTCGGCTCATCGGCCAAGGACGGAACGCCGAAACCCCTCAATCCCGCTCCCCACGCTTTCTCGCCCTGGAGCAGCAATCCTGCAGCAGGCTGAAGGCACAGTGCTTGCCACCCGCTTCACTTTTGAAAGGCACGCAATGCAGGCCAGAATCGGAAAGAGACCATGCTCCTGATTTTCCGGTGAAACCCCTAATGAGAATCCCACCGTCGATCACAAAAGATCGAGAACTAGTGTACATAGACCAACCATCACGTAAAGAAAGAGAAAAAAGCCTCACTATAGCCTGACTATTTTGAGTTTGCGAGTAGAGTCCTCCACGACGTGTATAACAATACCAAAGGATTCTGTCCCAAATGTAGTCCGATCTCCGCCCGTAACAAGAGGAACCGATGAGCTGTAACCGCCCGAGGGCCTGGGAACGAACACTGGACAAAATCCAACCCTGGCATGCTGGGCACATGTCCGGAGCTTCAAAATCCCTAGAGTAAGCCAGTCTCCTTGAAATCATCCTGAAAGCACATCACCGGGCCTGGCACCCTTCAGCGACTTTTGGCGATGTGGGATCTAGCCGGATGAGTATAGGTCAAGCGCAGCCGGAGCTACATAGATAGATGGAGGGACAAATTACCAGTAACGGCCCCTCGGAGGATATTCTGCCTCATAAGGGGGACGAGCTGCTGGGCTTCGCGGGCGTGCTCCACGCGGGGACGGCGGACGACCCTCGTATGGACGAGCGTGGCCGTTCACGTAGGGATCATCGTAGCGACGGGGTGGTGGACCGCGAGCATCGTACGGGTCTTCGGGGTAGCGTGCGCGAGGAGGGCCATATTCATCAGCCGGGCCGCGGCCACGAGGTGGCGAACGCCCATACCTGTCACGGCTCTCGTAGAAGTCCCGCGGTGGAGTGCGGCGGCGGTAGTCATCGCGGCGGGGACTATAACCCCGGGGCGCACCACCACGGCGTTCGTAGTAGTCGTCGTACGGAGCAGGCGGGTATCCACGTCGACCAGCAGGCGAGCGCGACCGGTACCTGTCACGTCCTCGATCATCTGCCCCACCGGGGCCACCATAGGCGACTCGAGGCTTGAACGGGGGAGGTGGGGGCGGGTCAGAGACGTCCTGGGTGCATTGGACCTCCTGACCCTTGAACTCACGGCGGTCCAGCTTCTCCACTGCGGTCTTCAGATCGGCGGCCGTCTCATATTCCACGAATCTATGAGAGTGTTAGCAGATGCAGCCTAGGCTCCAGGACGAAATACTGACCCAGTACCGTCGCGCTCGCGACCCACTTCGGAGTAGACGACATCCAGGCCAGACTGCCGGGCAAAATCTTTGAGGTCCTAGAGATTCGAGGTTAAGCGGAGTCCAAATCCAGTAATGCAGCAACGGGAAGCACGCGAAAACAAAGCCACATTCCAGAGGTGGGGATCTGGCCCTAACCGGAAACACAGGAAATCCAAGGATCGGGGTATCTAACCTGCCAGCTGGTCTCGACCGGAAGATTGGCAATCCTCATCCGGAAAGGAGTACGACGTGGGCGCGGAGCCGCGCGCTCATGCGGAGTGAAGTTCTCATTGCGGCGCGACCCGCGAGCGAACTGGACAATCAGGCGCTCGCCCATGAAGTCGGAGCCATCTTGGACACGGTTAGGCGCTTGGTCAATGGGACACGGAGTACTCTACGTACGGAAAGCTATGGCGGAGGTCAGCAGATGTCTTGATGTGGAGCGTGAAGGAAGCCTCACCTGGAACAACATCGCGGGCGTCCATTGCATCCTTGTACTCTATGAAGCCGAAGCCATTCATGAGCTTGATCTCAGTAATCTCGCCAGTCCCATGGGTCTGGAAGTGGGCCTCGACGTCCGCCTTGGTGGCATTGCGGGGGAGATTGCCCAGGTAGAGGCGGGTAGAAGAAACCTCTGTCATTGTGGCTTCGTGCGAGGATCGGATCTGTCCGAGGATGAGAGCCTAGCCTGGTAGTGGAACGTGAGCACAAGTCGAAGAATGCGGAGCAGCCTGCGTAGAAGGGAGCTAGGGGTAGTGAATGCCAAATAGGATGGAGCTCGTGGCGCGACAGCGCAAGCCAATGGACCAGGCTGCGCTTGGAGACGGGATCGGCAGGGAGACGCGCGAGTCCAACGCGGCAGATGAGCAAAGTAATCTGTCGTACCTTGGGAAGATAGCTGGCGGCCTGGGTGCGCTGTGGGAGGGGTCGACCGTCGCGGGGAAGCGGCGATGAAACGCGGGTGCTGGCGCTGGGCAGCGGGGAGGATGCGACCTGGATATATGTCCAACAAGAGGCGTTGATTAGGAGTTGTGCCAGGGGACAAGAGTAGGAACGGTGTTGTGTATTGATGGAGGGGACGGTGGGTTGATATGGATCGCCCTGCACGGCCGGTGAAGAGGAGGTGGGCGGTGCGAAAAGTTGATGAGCTCGAGTGAGGCGATGAAATGGCAGGCGCTAGCCTCACTTAGCGCCTTGGCGTCACGTGCAAGTATCACTCTCGACGCCCTGCTGCCAGCGAAGAAAAAAGGAACCAAAGATAGAGGCGGGGTAATGGAAGACTACGGCACTGTGAAGGGCGCGCTATACTGGCTCCCTTTCGACAGCACACGAAAATTGTCCAGGCTCCCAGGTCCTCGTGGGCTTTGGGTTGGGCATCTGGGCAGCAACATCGCACCATGCCAGCCTGATGAGACGAGAAAGCTTTGCACATGGTTGGCTAAGGGGATTAGTCTGCCTCTGCCTCAGTCTAGTGTGTCTACCGGTCGGCACATCCACCGGAGGAAACTGGTTCGGTAGTTTATCCACGGATAGCATTACCAGGTACTGCCGGCGTTGAGTTGGCTTTGCAAATGTGCCCGGCCTCCAAACGCGGCTCGCCGAGTCTATTCTCCATATCGCAGAAAAGGGTACAGGCCCTTTCGTCGCGCTAATAGCGACACCGGATTCCAGGAATACAAATGCCGATGTGCGAATACGATCGCTCCCGATAGCCCTCTCCCAAACTTAGGTCAACACGTACTTGGGACCCTCGCCGCCCTGCGGGGTTGTCCAGTTGATGTCCTGGTCAGGTACCTTGATGTCGCATGTTTTACAATGGACGCAGCTAGACGCGTTAGATTTACGGTTTGCACTCGAAGCGTAGAGCACCAGACTTACTTTTGGGCGTTGATCTGGAACCGCACGCCTAGTTCTTTGCTCTCGTCCTCGACATACTCGTACACACCCGCAGGACAGAAACGGTTTTCCACACCCTTGTACTTGGGCCATTCCTTTTGCGCATGCGCATCCCAGTCCTTAACCTGCAGATGGACAGGTTGGTCCTCCTCGTGATTCGTACCGCTCCGACTGACGCTTGTCAAGATATCGAAGCTGATCTTACCATCGGGCTTGGGATACTCGATCTTCTTGCATCGATCCGCAGTTTTTGTTGCGGCGTGATCGGGCTTGCCGTGCTTTAGCGTCCAAGGCGTTTTGCCGCGGAAGACGTAGGCCTCCAGCCCAGAGTAAAGCACGCCTCCATACAAGCCAAGCGGGGTGTGGAACGACGGCCGCATGTTGCGCACTTGCTTCAGCTCGGTCCAGATGGTGGAGTTTCTGAGTTTGTCTTCATAATCATAGAGGAAGATTGTGCCCCCATCAGTGTTGCCCTGTAGGGCGTCCCAGGTGGCCTCGGCCGCCAGCATTCCTGAACGCATGGCCGTATGCGTACCCTTGATCTTCGGCACATTCAAAAACCCGGCCGTGTCACCTATCAGGGCGCCTCCGGGGAACGCGCATTTCGGTATTGACTGGAAACCGCCCTCGTTCAGAGTCCTCGCACCGTAGGATATACATTTGCCTCCTTCAAGGACTTCGCTATACAGCGGATGATGCTTCATCTTCTGGAACTCGCCGTAGGGCGCCAACCAGGGATTAGGGTAATCGAGCCCGACAACGAGCCCGATGCTGACGAGATTGTCCCCGAAGTGGTACATCCAACCACCACCGTAGGTATCTGAGGGAAGAGGATAGCCCATGGAATGGACAATCAGGCCTGGCTGGAATTTCTCCGGCTGTACTTCCCAAACTTCCTTCACTCCGAGACCGTATGTCTGGTGCTGGCTATCGCGTCTCAGGTCATACTTCTTGACGACTTGCTTCGTCAGACTACCGTGGCAGCCCTCTCCTAGGAGCGTGACCCGGGCATGGAATTCCATTCCTCGTTCGAACGAGTCCTTGGGCTTTCCGTTTCTGGCAATGCCGAGGTCATTGGTTGCCACACCTTTGACGACGCCCTCATGATTGTACAGTATCTCGGAGGCCGCAAAGCCGGGATATACCTCGACGCCTACCTCCTCTGCCCTCTCGCCCAGCCATTTGACCAATTGATTCAGACTTATTATGTAGTTGCCGTGGTTGCTCATTTGCGGGGGCTTCGGTATCCATATGGAGCTGTTCTTGGTGAGGAAGCGCATCCGGTCCTCCTTGGCGGGCGTTATGTGCTCGAATCGATTCGGATTGTCCTCCGACTTCCAGTCAGGCAGGAGCTCGCTGAGGGCGGAGGGCTCGATGACATTGCCTGACAGTATGTGATCACCTAGCTCCCCGGCCTTTTCCAGCAGGAGTACCCTAAAGCCATCGTTGCCCGCCTCATTTGCCAGCTGCTTTAGCTTGATGGCTGCAGACAGCCCCGCGGGGCCACCGCCCACAATGCACACATCAACCTCATCAGCCTCGCGGTCTTGCTGCCTCGCATCGAATGCGTCGTCCACCGCAGCAAATCTTGCTCGTGATGTGGACGAGATGGCTCTCCGTTGACCGGCGATCCGTAAAGCTGGCCGATATGACTCCCACAGTTCGCGCCGTCGTGGCGTGGCGCTGGCGAAAGTGCGATTCGGTAGGCGGGAAGGCTTTGAGGTTGCGAAAATTCGTCGGCCTATGGACGCGGGCAGCGTTCTGGAAGCCATTGCAGGCAATGTGAGAGCCATTGTGAGCCGTGGTGTGGGAAAAGAAGCACCTTCACGACCACATTCTTGAGAATGAGCCGCGCCATCGGACCATGACGATATGCTTTGCGCACCCGAGGCTAAGCGGAATTTAATTACCGGGGCTCTGATTGGACGGCGCGTCCATTGCACCTCCATCAACACCACATTGGCTACCACAGTATGACCGTCACGGGTCAGGAAGACTTCGTAAAATCCGCAGCGTATCGGCCATATTTGGAGTCGCGACAACTATTTCTCGCGCCAGCTTCCTGCCCTCGGGGCACGTTGAGCGGCCAATAGCTCCGCCGCGCCGAAGCTTGTAGTCATCCATCTTCCGAGGTCCGCCTCGGAGCTCCGCTCATTTGCGTCTACCCGCCATCTGTCGGAGAATAACTGGACCTTTTTCTGCAATGTGCGCTGCCGACCCGCAAAGAGACTGTCAAACGTCTATCAACGCGTCCATCATTCCAGACTTGGCGAAACTCCGCCCGGATTCACCTCTCCCGGAAGCCTGGCGTGAAATGAAACTCGCGATGGCCACGCAAACACACCACAGCGTTTCCTGGGGGAATTTGAATTAGATGCCTACTTTGGCAGACAATGAGTAGGCCCCGGAAGAGCGAGAAGGGGCCTTCAAGACTGGCTGATAATGTTGGGGGTCTAAAAGAACGTACTTCGTCTTAGCGATCCTTTGCTGCGAGAGCGAGCATCGCCGGAGAGAAAGAACCAACGCGCTGTCCAGTTCCCGCTCGAATCCTCGCCCTCGTAGCGCCGCCCAGTCCTCTGAGATCCTCTCACGTGGTCGAGCCCTCCGAGTTGAGGCTGCAACACTCCCTCCTCGCTTCGGTCTTGTTCTGAAACCGGCCAAGCGTCAACTCCCCCTGCGCAGCCGCGGCCTCAGTCACACACCGAACTTAAGCGTTTGAATAAGCTTCTTTTTAGCTCCCACCGACCCCGGCCTGTCTGTTACACGCTCTCTAACGAAGGACGTTGGGACTACAGTTTGGGATCTCTCCATGCCATTGGAGCGCGGCATTGACCTGGCGTCATCCAACCCGCTTTTTCGACCTTCAATGCGTTTTATTCGTCGTTTCCTTAGACCTGCAGCCAAGGCAAAAGGTTCGATGCCTCACCCGAATCTGGTTCAGGGCCTTTAAGCGACGTGTAGCTTCCTGTCCCTGTGAGAGAAGAGTGGGGACTCTATGTCTCCCCTTTCGAGCCTGGCCAGCGCAAGGCATTCTCCGGCATCAAGCGTTAGATGCACACGGGATCTCCTAAACGATCACCTTGTTGACGGGCCTGATCCCTTGGGCGTCGATTCAGTTCTAAATATTCTTTGCGGTCATAGCGCTGCAATGAGTATATATCTCAACCACTGGCCAAGGCATTCTGGACTCACGCTCCATCTTCACGCCCAGTTCCAGTCTTTCAATCCTTCTTTGGTGCAGGGCACTACTTCTTTACTTTCCTTCTTGTGAGAGCTGAGCTCACTATTACATTCTCTAAAGTCGATATTTATACCCTCCTTTAGGTCTTTCGACTCGTCGTCCAGACATCAATCATCATGAAGTCCGCTCTCCCTCTTCTTACCCTTCTTTCTACGTCGCTCGTTGCCGCTGCGCCGGCGCCGTTTGTCAAGCCAGGACCCGTCGTCGTGCCAGGCACCGCCGACATTGTCATTCCCAACACCAACTTTGGTCGCCGAGAGGAAGCCTATGTCGAAGACTTCGCCAAGAGAGCCCTCGAGGTCCGCAATGCTGTTCTAGAGGCGCGCAAGGGGAAGGGCAAGGGCAAGGGCAAGGGAGGAAATGATGCAGCCCAAGCCGACGCTCAGGCCCAGCAGGATGCCCAAGCACAGCAAGACGCCCAAGATGCAGCGGCACAGCAAGATGACGCGGCCCAGAACCAAGACGCCGCCGACGCTCAGAACGCGGACGCCGCTGCGCAGGCAGAGGCGGACGCGCAAGCGCAGGCCGACGCCGCGAATGCCAACGCGGACCAGAATGCGGCCGCCGCGAATGCCACCGCCGCAGCTGATGCGGCTGCGGCGGCTGATGCGGCTCAAGCAGCGCAAGGCAAGAAGGGGAAGAAGGGAAAGAAGGCCAAGCAGCAGGCAGCCCGTATGTGGTCTACGTCCATTTTTCTACACTGGACCCTCGCTAACCCATCTTTCAGAGCAAGCTGCTGCTGAGCAGGCGGCCGCCGAACAAGCTGCCGCAGAGCAGCAAGCCGCTGCCGAACAGGCTGCTGCTGACGAGGCTGCCGCCGCCGGAAGTAAGTCCTTCCCCTGACTCGAGATGATATTTCAGAAGTACCTTGCTAACTATCGAATAGATGCCACCGCCGCAGATGACGCCGCTGCCGTGAACGGCACTGCCGCGGCTGTCAATGGCACCGCCGATGCCGACCAGGGCAATGGTAATGGTAATGGTAATGGCAACGGCAACGGTCAGGGTCAGGGTCTCGCAGAGCAGGCCATCCAGGACGCAGAAGCCGCGCTCCAGCAGGGTGCCGCAGGTGACGAGGGCGCCGGTGGACTCAGTGGGCTCCTCAGCAACCTCCTCGGTGGCGGTCAGGCTAACGGCAACGGAGACGCCGGCGGTGCGGGCGGTCTCGCGAACCTGAACCTCGCGAACCTCGGCATCGACATCTAGACACCCATCTACTTGGATGAGGTCGGCGTTTTTAGAATGGGAAGGCTGTCAATCACGTTCGTTTTTGGGTACATAACTTCTTTTCTGGAGCTGGAACTGAGCTTGGAGACGGATTTTTTTCTGGATGATATCTACGGACCCTGGATGGGACGACTAAAGTTTATTGTGTAGCTGTATGCCAATACAGGCTAGAAAACAATGAAGGCATACGGCCAGTCGAGCTGATCAAGCTCGGAGTGTGATCAAAATTGCGTACTGCCCACCTTTGCTGCAAAGCGCAACAGTGACATCCTAATTTCCAACTTCTCGTGCCCACGAGCATCTGCACGAACGGATTGACGTCCACACATGCCTTACTGCTGTGAGTGCGGACTAACGCTCAAACACTCCGCTCCTCAAGAAATCAGCCACCATCTCAGGCCTCGTCAGCTCCCGCCCCGGCCCCCAGCGCCTGTCAAAACTTCGTTCGAACCGTCTGCTTCCCTCTTCGGGCATGACGCGCGGTATCCTGAGACGCGGGGATCCAGGGCCTCGGGACCGCAAACCCACTGACTAGGTAGGGCCAAGCCAATTGCTCTAACATGGTGTGAGAGCGCCGTCCGTCCGCTCTTGCAAGTTCGACACCTCAAACCTTTCTCGCGTCCGGCTTCGGAGCTTTGATGCCTGAGCAGCTTCATCGTCCGGCGCGCTTAGATTGTATGAGGTCAGGTTCTTTTGTGTTGTGCCCTTCAATGATTCTACATTCTACCGTGAGCCGCATGATCTATGCTCCAATTACGATCCACGCCTACGCTCGATGCGCAGACTGCGCGCATAACGAAACCGCGTCTCCATCGCATGAATGTTCGCTGGAATCGCCAAGCCATGCCGTTTGGCGGGATGTACGAGTCGCGAGGGCTCTCCCCGCTTTTTCTTTGTGTTTGCCTGTCTGCGGCATAATGTCGTTGCTTCTCTTGGCCCTTCGAGGAGATGATGCTGAAGCGGAGCGCTAAAGATAGGGTTGATACTGAGGGGCGTGATCTCCTGTTCTAAGAAGTTGGATTTGAAATTTGTGTCTGCCACGTTGGCCACACCGGGCATAGCCGCGGAGAAATCGCGGCTGAAACCGAGTAGGATCGAATCACTCAATTAATTAGCTAGACACTTGCTCCCCACAGTACAACAACCAATCAACCTCTAACTTACGTTCGACCCGTGATAGCTTCCTACATCAGACCTTGTGGAGGGAACGACGTTAGTTGCATTCATTCGCAATGTCCAGGCCTAGTAAATAATGGCGAAAATGTTCCATCATTTCTGATACTGACCGGCTTACAGGGGCCGATACCCCTCGGATTTTGAGCCGGCAACCGGGAGCAGTCATCATTCGCCGCGGTGATTTCGTGGAGAAGTCGGGAGATCGAGTTAAACCTCGCGAAGAAGCGGCTCTTCGTCTTGTGCAACACTATACAAGCGTTTCGGTGCCTACCGTATACTCATCTTCCTTCGCAGAGCGTGATGGGCATATCTGCATGAGCTATGTGGACGGCGAGAGCCTGGACAGGCTCTGGAACGACTTCGAAGGCCATGATGATATGAAAGAACATATCTGTCGCCAAATTTGGGACTTGATCTACCGATTTCGAGCAATACCCAAACCTGCCCGATTCGCCAACTTTTTCCAGTGCTGCGCCGACGGTACCGCATCAAATGATATCCTCATCGAGCCTTTGCCAAATCGAAGCCCAGATCCGCTTGCCAGCGACGTTGAGCTACGCTTGCGCATCTATGAGCGTTACTTGGATTGTGCTGGACGCCGTTACGAGAAAGAACTTCCACACATGCTTCCTAAGTCCGAAACAACTGTTTTCACTCATGCAGATATCGCGCCGCGTAACATCATGATTGGAGAGGGAGATGACTGTCCTGTGATAGGCATCTTGGATTGGGAAGAAGCGGGGTGGTATCCTGAGTATTGGGAATATGCAAACATTATGAAACCATCGGTGGACAAAGATTGGCAGATGTGGATGGAGCGAACGGTACCTGAGAAGTGGGACATCTCTGGAATTGTGGCAGCAAGACGGGTTCTGTTTTGAGAAAGTGAATGCACTGGATAACTCGTAAGTTGCCTTATTCCAACCTAGGATCTATACATTCCTCGAAAGCATTTGATTCTCTTCACCCTATCTATTGAATATCATGAACAACAGATTATACCCCTCTCCACCCTGCCCTGCCGTAATGAGCCCTATGTGATTTGAGTACCTTCTTCACCCCCCTCCTCCCTCTTCCTCTCGGGCCCCGTTGGCCTAAACGCCTATGATACGGACTAGTACGCTCTTCTACTAAATTTAAGATGTGCTCCCGCATCCTTATCTTCTAATTGGTGGAGGAAGAGAGGATAGTCTTTTTGGGGGTCCTGATGATTTCAATAGTGCTGGCTTTGGAGGACATTGGTTGTCTTCTGATTTCCCTGTTCCGCAAACTAACATCTGAGCACCCAAAACGAAGGGTATTGAAAAAGGCGAAAGCAAGCCACTCAAGAACTTGTAGGGTGATACCTGGCGATGCTCTGAGCTGAAGATCCTGCCCGAGTGTCAACGCTGACGAAAATGCGCCAACACCTTGAAACAGCGCAACCACCGACACCAGAGCGAGTGCTACCGAGCCCTATAAAAATATCATGGTAGCTCTCCGGAAAAGCCTCCACCAATGACCAGCCTCCGCTTCGTTCTTCTCGTTCACTTTCAAGGCGAATATGCAAAGGAGGAAGCATATAAAGCCAAGAGCGAACATCAATGCGGCTGCTACAAGGAGACTCGGGAGGATCTTTGACTGGAGAGCCAACCCGACTGCAACCAAAGGAGTGATTGCATCCTGCGGCAATGAGGTGTCATTTGCGTTCTTTGCGAAGCGGGAAGCCAGTTGATCTGCGTTATCTCCGTATCGAGTACCAAAGCAAGTCATGTCATTTCCAGTGCCTTCGCACATGCCTAATAGCTATGGCCTTAGCACAAAATCAGAAGTGTTAAACAGGTAGATATTACCATAAATTCCAACTCTTATGATGTAGTCATCGGCAAGTTGGGAAGTAGCACTCTGCCATTTGTACAACTTAATAGTATAAGTAGTAAGAAAAAGCTTAGTAGTAAATACTAAAGATCTATAATTTAGAATAAATTTACGTAATCTATTATAGAGTAGAGAGGCCTCTACCTAGGGCTCTACAGAGCCCTATCTTAGGGGGATGCCCCTAAAAGAGGGGGTAAGAGAACCGTAGTGCTTTTGAGTCCTATGCGTAGGCAGAAGCTCCGCCCCGCCGTTAGACTGCATAGCCTCTATAGGTTGGTGACTCAAAACGAGAAAAATTAATTAATTCCTTGGTACTGCGCGCGCGCATTTCCCTGGTTATACTTGGCTTCTTACCCTTGGAGTCGGCTTTCTCTCGTCATCCCACCTTGAGTCATCTTTCCTATCCTACTGTTGAGCACAACATTTTTTGAGTTATATCGCTAGTGCGCATACATCTCTTAAAGGCCACAGCTCCCCTCCTCATATAGTGCCAGCGCCTTCCTTCACACCTTCGATATCAGAATCCTCTGTAGCGGCTACACAACGACCACTTTCTCACTTCCGCGCTCGAAGACGAATCCGAAGTACTGTGTGGTTATCAGATCTCCTGGAGAGTCACAGTATTCTTCTTTCCCATCAACGGAGTCGCCCGAGACACATCCACCTCCGCCACGTGGTTTTCCCAGAGAAAACGAAATCCCGACGACTCTATCTCCCGGGCAAACATGGAGATGATACCGTCGCTTGAAGTGCTCCCTGAAGAGATTATAGACTTTATTGCTGCTGAACTATCGTATGAGGAAGTTCGTCCCAGTATCCAGGCACTGAGTAATTTGTCTCGAGCTTCTAGGAAGTTTCGTCGCATTGCACAGCCACACCTTTACCGAACCATACATATCCTCATCGTCCGCAATAGCGCCTACGACCCGTGTGTCCAAATCCAGCAACTACTTCGTACTCTGCATGAGGTGCCAGCTCTTCAGAAGCACATCACGAAGATCCGATCAATGGAGTACTGGTCCACTTCCGACTACGGTTCCGTATCCGAAACATCCGACATTTTAGCCTCACATCGACCTGAGCACTTCAATTCATGCCTTCATGACCTGCTCATCCTCGCGCCCCAAGCGAAGCTCATAGACCTACGCAACTATAGTATTCGCACAGGAGAGGACCTACAGACCTGGATGCCGCTCGTACGAAGTCACGCATGCCGGCAATGTCCCCCCGTAGCCGGTAAAAAGATGTTCCAGAATCTAAGGAGACTAGAAATCTCTATCATTGAGGCTACAATAAGCGAAATTGCAACCTTCTTCTCAATTCCTTCTCTGGAGGCCGCCAGCTTCACGATTGCGTCTCTGGATCCCTATAGCAGCTATCGTGATTGGGAATCCACCAAGTCACGGATAAGACATCTTCAGTTCAAAGCTATTGGCTTTCCAACACGTCTGTGGATGCACGAAATCCGGCATGGCTTTCAACAGGTTGCGGGAGCATGCATTTCGCTCGAATCCTTCGACTTCTCGCTTCACAGCAGCTCGGACGAGTACAACGGCGTCTATCAAGACATAATCGAGGCCTTTACAACCCAATTGAGGACTGGATGTGTTCGGCATTTTGGCCTCTGGAGCCGAGAGACACCCGTCCGCATTTTGACCGGCCCACTTTCGGATTCCTTCTGTCACATATGGCAGGATGCTTCACCATCTTTGACCGCCCTGAAAATAGACGCAGTGATGATGTGTAGGCATTTGCCAGACGGTAGTGCCTTTTTCGAGTTACTCGGAGCACTTCCTAGGTCGCTCACCCATCTTACGCTAAGGCACAACCCCTGCAACGGTCGCTTTTCGGGTTCGTCTTTCCTAAAGACAACTCTGTTAACCTTCGCAGCTCGTTTCGGGTTGGTGGTTCCGCAGCTGGAATACCTCGTTTTAGAGGTTACCGAGAGATATGGCGCACAGGGATACGATCCTTTGGACTTGCAGGCTGTGAAGGACGCCTTCTTAGCAAAAGGCGTATGCATTCAGATAGAGTAAGCCAGAGTGCTCATCGTTGACATTTTATCGACGTTTAGTGGAGATTAGTGGTTATCTGGTTTCATTTCTCGAGGTCTTGAGGTTTTCAAAGAGCTGTGCAGCGTAAGGAATGCTCGAGCTTGGATTTTATACGGCGTGGCCTAGTTATCTCGGCTTCTTCCTTGCATTCATCATGGAAAAGAGCTTTAACATAGGACCTGCGAAGGATCAGTCGTAGCTATAGCTAAAAGGTTTCGCCAGACCCTGGTGTTCCCATTGAAAAGTTATCACTTAGTTTCAATAAGAATAGTATGCAACCTTTCTATCTACTAATTAATCGGAAATTTTATAAGAGGCTAATATACTTTAAAATACTATTCTTCTTCGGCGCTTATCGTAGCCTTATTCTATCTACCTAAGGATATATTAGTAAAGGAAAATTATAAGCGGAAGGGGACGATCGTGCCTTATAAGGGTAGGTTGCCAAGTAGCTGAACCGCCAGAGATGCAGCTGAAATGAGTTGAAACCGGGCCTGAAACTGGGGCTAAAACCGGGGCTAAGTTCCGGCAATAGTATTTAATACCTTACGTTGTCTCTACTTGCCTCTCACTTTCACGCAATCCTAAATTCATTCATGAGCAAATTTTAAACTCGATAGCAATCTTCGTACGGCCTCCATCTTCTTGTTACTTGTCAAAACCAGCTCTTGTGCATGAAGCTGACACTGATACGGCAGGTGTCACATCAGCATCCCCTGAGTTGTAGAGAAATAGATTTTTGGAAGCAGCAAAGGTATGTGCTGGAGACAAACCTCTTTATAGTATCCTCCTACTAAGACACTCGCAGTTCAGATAATCTTAACCGGTTCTCTCTCGCAAATTAACATGGAAACCGGCTGTCCTGCTACTTGTGGGCTTTGCGGCGGGAATTCTGGAAGCGGGAATTGTCCTGCCACTTGTGGGCTTTGCGGTGGGAAGTCTGGGAGCGGGAATTGTCCTAAAACTTGTGGGCTTTGCGGTGCCGCCTCCGGGCATGGCAAATGAGTATTCGACTGGAGCGCCCCCACCGGTTCATAAATTCAGACCCTGGTATGAGAACTATACGGCACGGCTGGGGAACCTCGTTGGGGGCTTACAATTCCTGCAACATTGCCCATTTCTTTTCTTCAGTGGAAGGAGTGGATCCATGGGTGAAAGTAAGGGTCTACCTAGCAAAATTAGTCATTTGCCCATTATGAATATTATCGAAACTCCAAGAAGGTCTTCAATCTATATTGAATGATGGATAGACTCTGGTTAAAACGGGGATGATCTTATTTAAGTGAACTTTAAAAGGCTAATTCGAAGTTATTCTTCTATAACGTAACTACTACCCGGGCCCTGAAGGGCAATCATACACTGAAGGGCAATCATACGCTGAAGGGCAACACTACCTACCCCACATCACCATCCCTTCAATCATGTTGCTAAGTACAATTAGATGGCTCCCAGAGCTGTAAAGGTATCGCAGTACGCCGAGGATACGCGCAGGATTGAGGATGCCGTTAAGAAGCTGCGTCTTTACAATTGCCCGAATATCCATCAGTACGCAACCGACAACGCACTCCCATACAAACGTTTATTACGCGCCTATAAAGGCCTACCAAATCGCTCAACGCGTCCTCCTACAAATCGTAAGCTCTCCATGGAGCAGGACCTCGCCCTTTGCCGCTTTCTCGACGCGATTGACGCGATCGGTTTTGGTATACACCACGGGCTTATCGAGCAGCAGGCCAACGCCAACGCCCTGCTCGATGAGTCCTACCTGGGGACCCAGGAGGACGCTCCCACTATTGGCAAGCACTGGGCACGTCGCTGGCTACTCTTCCACCCAGAATACAGGCGCGTTAAGGCGAAACCAACAGAGTTAGCTGGCAAGTTTGCCCAGCAGCCGGACGGCGTCCGGGCGTGGTACCAGAAGCTTCGCGAGGTCGCCGACGCCAAAGGGATACTCCCAGAGGACATGTGGAACATGGACGAGTGTGGCTGCTGTGCGCGAAAAACCAGTACGTTTATACTAAGCAGGGCAGCGAGGTAGGTGCGGGGACTACATACCATTAATTCTAATTATCCCACACTCCAACAATCGCGAGCTTGTAAGCCTAGTAGAGTGCGTCTCAGCCGTAGGCGACGTAATTGAGCCTATGATTATTGTTAAGGCTGCGACAATACTTGAGCACTGGGTGGTGGACATGCCACCTAAATACCTACTACACCACACAGAAACTGGATACAGTAACGACCAGGTTGCGCTCGATTGGCTTAAGCACTTTAACAGGATGACGCGCCTCCAGACAAAAGGCGTGTAGCGGCTGCTTCTGCTTGACGGCCACCGCTCTTATAACACAAAGAAGTTTTGTAAGTACGTGGAGGCCAATTATATACAGCTCTTTGCCCTCCATCCTCGCACAACCTATATTCTTCAGCCTCTCGACCTGCGCTGCTTTCAGCCCTTAAAGTAGTACTATGGCCGAGTCCTTAATCACGCTGCCTGGGCTGGTGCTACAGAGATTAACAAGGCCGATCTATCGCGTGCATAAATCGGTAGAAATCTTAGCAGCCTCTCGATTTTTTTTTCCCGCCCGAAAAATCAACTTCTTGAAACTTTAAAGGATTTTCTTTAAATTTTAAAGGGGGTAAGTTATAAAGAGAGTTCTTAGAATAACCTTTATTACCGCTATGCAAAACTCTACAGGAATGACGCCCCTCAATGCAAATTTGAAGGCAAGAATCTATCCTCCCATTTCCGCAACTCTTCCTCTCCACTCTCGTCATGCTCACTTCATCTTCAGTAAAAGTGCGGTGACTGTATGCCTTAAGCATTACAGTTCGTGCACTCCTGGCAAAGGAAACTCGTCATCGTGCTCCCCGCATCAATATTCTCCTGCGTCGCAGGGTCATCAAAGTGGTGCAGCGTGGGCGCATTCGTATCCGGCCAGATGAACGCATCACCATGCATGGTGCAATTCTCAGCAGTACTGCTCCATCGTCAGCCCTGCCACACTCCGCGGAAGGAAAAGCTTACTAAGTAATCCTGCAGTAAGCTCCGGCATCCACCTTGAAGCTCCCAACGTTGTTCAAGTAGGGAGCCTCGAGGTGATAGCAGTCGTAGAACGGAACGGAAAGCGTCGTGCATTCGCCGGTGTAGTTCTCCCCGGTGCAGATAGTTACGTCGCCGGGGGCACGGGCAGCGAGGTTTTGGGTGGGAGCGGCGGTGGTGGAGGCGATGAGGGCGATGATGGTTGCGGCGATGAAGGTCTGCATTTTGATGGTGGCGGTAGCGACTGAGCTAGGGCGAAGCGAGTGTGATTTGGAAGATGGTATGAGGTGGTTTTGGGTATGAAGCTGTGAACACGTTTAGATAATAGATGGAAGGAAGGAGAAAGAGTGAGGTTATATATAAAAGCGTGGGGAGACTAGTCCGGTGGCCTGAGTGGCTCAGATATTGGGTCATGGCCATCACTTACCAAAGTAGCCCTCGCAGCATGCGACCCGAGTACCGTAACGCGAGAGTATCCGTACGGTCTATCCTATGAGAGCACACTCCCGATGCAACCTACGCAATGCGATGTATAAATCGATCCTGCACGAGTAGATCGCTAGTAATCTCTTTTCGGATGCGATCCACATCATGTGCACAGCATTCTCGTGTCCACACTCGGTGTAGAGGGCGGTGAGAGAACGCGTAGTCCTTCCGACAGAAAGGTGCATGTTACCTAAACAGGGCCTTTTTGCCTCGTGCTGGTAGCCATTCGGGTGATCAAACGGGTGCGGCTGCGCTGCTGTGCAAGATCTAGCGAAGCTGTGCGCTGCCAGCGCGATTATCTATGACCTGTAAGGGCTAGCTGAAGTTTGAATTGCCTGTTCAAGCCATGCTGGTGGATGGCGAGGTACAAGCATTCTTTGCCGCGCTCTCTAGCATGTCCATGGTAGAGGAGGCTGCTGCGCCTTTCGCGCTAGTGGTTTGCGGGGCGAAGTATTTTTAGGAAGCCGCTAGGCTCCTTTGGTACGGAGTGAGCTCGAACAAGTTTCCATACGAACTTGGAATCGTTGTTTCGGGATAGGTAATGATGAGTGATGGCAAATTGTGAGAACGAAGGAGTTGTTTCAATAGTGGAGCATTGATGTATTGACTCCAGACACTGCTACGCGGGGTTCGCACATTCTCAAGGAGACCGTGTTAGATTCATTGAAGTGTTTACTAAGGCATGCAAGGAAAAAGCAGATTGAACGCGGAAAGGAAATCAAGGGACAGACGCGAGCATATTCTCGACATTCATGCTCGCTGGGAGAGTAACGAAAACGTAGTGATAGCATGAGGGCAAAGAGATGGAAAGAGCGGTACAACTGTGCATGCTGCTTAGGTGCGGGCTCAGGTGTCATATCCCCATCCACCCTCAAGCGCAGCTCCCACATTGCGGCCTTGAGAAAGAGCGCGAGCGGCCGAAAAGGCTTGCGTAGCGAACCCAACGGCGTTATCGAAGCCTTCGTGACCGGTACGAACGGATCCAGGCATCGGCGGATCCACAGGTCGGGCAATAACACCGGCCAACATTTCCTCGCTCGCTTCACCTTGAAATCGATCCAGGACGAGGCGCTTGATACCAACTTGCCACTTCTCGAACCACTGTTCTTCGCTGACGGTGGTATAGCGCTTGTTACCGTAAGGATCAGAGGTGGAGAAAGGCCATTCGGCACGAACGACAGCGTAGCGCTTCGTAGCGAAGAATAGATATGGCCAGGTGAAGATCCAGAGGAAAGTCAAATAGAAAATCCAACACACCCATGTCTTGAGACGCCACTGGTTGATGCGGTTGCACGTGTAAATATCTACATTCTTTTCCTCGACAGGGAAGGTGATGCTGATGTGGCCGCGGTAGTTGGTGCTGCGGATGAGACCTTCAATGCGGTTCTTTACGTAGGCTTCGTCGAAGCCAGTGACGACGCGGCTGAGGCGGAATATCCTTAGCATCCTGGGTGATGCGCAATAGCGATGGCACCATTCATTGAGTTCGGGCTTGGACACACCCACTTCGATGTCCTGCTTGAAGCCCGGTGCGCGTTGCTTTGTGATTGTGCCACGATACGTCTTCTCCCCGTTCTCGGCCGTAACCAGATTCATCTTCGACGAGTCATTTGGGTCGAAATTGTTCCTCAGGTAGCGTTGCAGGTCCATCACTACCCGAAAGTCCGTGATTTCCTTCGTCTCTTTCTTGTCACCGCGCTTGATGGTCTCCTTGTGCGTGCCCATGATATAAATCAAGGGAAAGGGGGCGTCTCGTGCAAACGAGCGAATGCCTTCCTCGAGATAAAGCGGATCCTTATCGTATCGCGGGTCTGTCAACGTCTGCGTCTCGCACACCTGGGGCTTCCCCATCTTGATGGTTACGCCATTGTTATGGTCCACTCGCCGCGACGGGGGTGGAATATGTCGGATCGGAGCAGCCGGTACCTCAGCAGCGTCGCCTTGGCTGTCGGCGTACGAAGGCGGGAGCCCAGTGATCTCGGGAGCATCATCGTAGGTATAGTCGTCGGGTGTGGTATGGAGAGAAACCGCGTCGGGGTCGTCGCGATACCCCTCTGTCGGTGGGTTCGTTCTTCCCATCGGGGCGATAAATTGCAATAATGGAACGTGTAAAGTCAATGAAGAAGCGGCAATAGACAATAGAAAGTGGTGGAGGGAAGGGAAGGAGTGTACCTTGCCTTTATGCGAGCTCAAGGGGCTGGGGTGACGGATCGAATGTTTGGGGTTCCCTCCAGGCAACCGCGTACCCGCCCAGGCTCGAAGGATCAAAATACGAAGAGCACGCTGTTGCCGGCTGCTCTCTTCCCCGGTGCAACACAGCGGTTCCACGAGTTATTGATCGATAGTGCGGAGATGCTGGCATCAGCAATCGGTCCCTGAAAGACATCCAGGTGGGATAGACGACGCGTCTTCTGGGATATAGTGCCAAGGCGCTAAATTTAAGCTTATTCTTGAGCCAAAAAGTTTTGGCTGTCACAGTCGATGAGAGAATGTACCACTTCCCTCAGTCGCTTCCGAGTATCACCCGCTTCCCGCCGACACCAGCTACTCCCTCTGAAGCTGGCCGTGCCGTCCTACTTCCTACGTCTTCTATGTGCGCCGCCAGCCCGCCGAAATCTGCTCCGCAGACCATGGGCTATCGATAGCTCCTTCCGACGCGCTATCCACTTTACCCCTCCGATGGCCGCAGTACAAGCTCCTTTAGCTTCCGGGATGGCAGAGCCCGAGAACGAAACCATCGAGGCTTCTCCCTTAGCCGGGCAGAGCATCAGTCACGTCGGAAAGCAATACACGACGATCAAGGAGGGGCTGGCGCATATCCTCGTGCCTCATGGCATCCCCACGTCAACCGATCCGAAGATGTCAAAGGAGGACACACAGAAGCAACAGGTCTTCTACAACCCCATTCAGCAGTTCAATCGCGACCTAAGCGTGTTAGCGATAAAGACGTTTGGCGAGGATTTGATATTGCGGAAAACACAAAAGCACGAGCAGCAAAAGAAGAAGGCGGAAAAGAAGAAAAACAGGGTAGGGAACGGCAAAGTCGATGAGGAACCAGCACTGGCTCAACCCACCGGTGCTTCGTCGAAGAAGAGGAAGCTGGACGAGGACGAGTCTGGAGTGCAGGAATCGGACAACATTCCTGCAAAAAAGCGAAAACGTGTCCATGGCGGAGAGGACGAACAAATTACCAACGTTGAAGATATGTCTGCTCCGAAGGCACGAGGCGAGGACCGTCCTGCATGGAGGCCGTCCTTTACTATCCTTGATGCTCTTTCTGCGACCGGTCTCAGGGCACTCCGTTATGCGAACGAGATCCCGTTTGTGACCTCCATCACCGCCAACGACATGTCGGAAAAGGCCACGGAATCTATTGCGCTGAACGTGAAGCATAGCAAGCTTGAAGACATGATCCAAGCGCATACGGGCAATGCTATTGCTTACATGTACAGCTTCGTGGACAAGAAAGGGTACGATGTGATTGATCTTGATCCATATGGAACAGCTGCTCCCTTTATGGATTCCGCAATACAAGCCATTAATGACGAGGGCTTGCTGTGCGTTACCTGCACTGACTCTGCGATATTCGCGTCTCATGGCTATCTGGAAAAGACGTACTCACTGTACGGCGGACTCCCGCTGATAGGGGATGCGTGTCACGAGGGAGGCATACGGCTAATATTGCATGCTCTTGCCTCATCCGCGGGTAGGTACGGAATGGCCATTGAACCTCTCCTCTCCCTTTCCATCGACTACTATATCCGAATCTTCGTTCGCGTCCGAAAATCTCCGAATGATGTCAAACTACTAGCCGGCAAGACAATGATTGTGTACCACTGCGACAATGGGTGCAGAGCCTGGTCGACTCAGTTCCTGGCCCGCAACAAGTCTCAGCAGAATCGGAATGGCAACACGTTCTACAAGCACTCTTTTGCATTAGGCCCTTCAGCCAATGAGCATTGCGAGCATTGCGGCTTCAAGACTCATGTATGTAGATATACACATGTGGTCGATTGTTTTGCTAAAATCCCCTACAGTTATCAGGTCCAATGTACGGCGGCCCGTTGCATAATGTTGGCTTCATCAAACGAGTCCTAGCGCATCTGAAGGAGGCCGACCGCGAAACGTATGCGACAACGGACCGCATCGAGGGCATGCTTCATACAGCACTTGAAGAGATAACTTTTGGCGCTAAAGGGGAGGAGGATACCGAGGAGATGAAGGAACCGGAGCGGCTAGCTCCCCTGATACCGAAATCAGACCCGGCAGAGGTCGACCATCACCCATTTTTCTTCATCCCGAGCGCAATTTCGAAAGTCGTTCATTGCTCGGCGCCACCCGCTGCGGCAATTCGCGGCGCATTACGCCACAACGGTTTCAGAGTGACGATGAGCCATTGCAAACCCGGTTCGATCAAGACGGATGCGTCGTGGAAAGATATATGGCACATAATGCTGGAATGGGTCCGCCAGAGAGCCCCGCTGAAAAATCCACTCAAGAAGGAAAGTGCCGGACACGCCATCATGTCCAAAGGCAGCGCTCATCAGCTCAAAGGGGCGGATAACAAAGAGTCCGCGGACACGGTAGATAATTCGGAAAATCTTGCCAAGAACGCGCAGGGAACCGGTGGATTTGAGGAGGAAGATTTGTCAAAAGCTGGCGAGGAGAGACACGGCGATCGTCCGTCATACATGGGCGTCGATTTCGAAGTCAAATTCGATGAAAAACTGGGCAAGGATCGGGACAGGGGCAAATACGTCCGCTACCAGCTCGCGCCTAGAGAGAATTGGGGTCCCATGTCTCGCGCAAAGTAGGCGGGAACCCGCGTGCTCGCATCTAAGCGACCTGCATTTCGGAATCTGTCCGAAAGCTCCCCTCGGAGAGCTCCACTCCGAACATTTAGGAGATGGTGACCAAGTACAGCTTGAGCCGTAGCATGGGAGTAGCCGAACAGTTACAATGAACAGCGAAACACATTCAGGACTTTTCCATGTGCAACGACTGCTCGAGGTCTACGAGTCTTCGTGATTATAGTAGCTCTTTGGTGATGGTAGTGGGAGCGCGGATCTTTCGTCCTTGGTGCACTATGGGTGAATAGCATGGCTTAGGTAATCACTCGGTCTTCCTATCTGACCTCCGCAAGGCCCATCACCTCTCTACATCGAGGCCGCGACTCAGAAGTTCTTCTAAGCAAGCGATACCAGACTTATATCTCTTTCTGCCCTGGCACATACCCAGGCGCAAGGTTCGCGGGATATGATTCAGGCACGTTCGATGACGATGCGACTCCGCGGAAGCCACTGGGTCGAGAAACATCGAATTCCTCAGCAAACATGGCAATCTCTTGGGGGCAAAACATGCTGAACTGCCGACCGTAATAATGGCCACCAATCCTAATTTTGCATTTCCTTGGACGAGGCTGCGGGCCTAGTGCTCCGGCAAGCACTAGCGGCTCAAAGCGCTCCAAGTCCAGGTGTCATCACGTCGTCACGTTCGGAATCTCCTCGAGCTTGTAACCACGCATCTCCACCCGTACCCAGGATCAAGCAACTCTAAATCTGCGTCCGATGCTCCTTCATTCGTCCGTTGTTTGTTTCCGGGGCCTTCTGTCGGCGCTATCTTAAAAGAGCTTGAACGATGCAGGTTCCCCACGCGCCTCCGTCGTTCCGATGCCTGCTCCTGCGCTTCCGACTTGAGCATGTCATGAAGTCATTTGGCGTCGAACTTTTTTAATGAATTTCCCGGTGTCATTGACGCGTATGGCCGGGCATGGGTAGCTTTGAGACGCCATAGATATAACCTCCAAGCTCCCCCAGAGACGGCTATTGTGCAACAACATTCGAGTTGAACATTCCAAAAAGATGCTGACTAGGACTATTTACGCTTCGGCGTTGCTTTCAGCGTTCGCCGCGGCTGCTCCGGCGCCACAGGTGGCTGGATATACAGATGCAGATTTTCCAGCATCAGTGAGCGAGCCCACTGGCCAGCCGGCGACAGTGTTTGGTCCGGACTCTCAAGTCCCTGTATGTTTGTTCGATTAGGCGCTCTACAGCTATGTATTAATGTTTGCTAGGCGATCCCAACCGCACCTGGGTCAGCGCCTCCGCGACGGAGCTCCGATGTCACTGGCGCTACCAGCCATGGCCCATATTCGGGAACTCCAACCACCACCGGAGCTGTGATGGCAAACACTACCTTAGCGAAGACGATTCCTGCTCTCCCGCCAAATCCTACTGCGACATATTACAATAAGGATGGCGTACTTCTCCACCCTGCGCCGATTCCATATACCCCGAATGGTACGTTTTAGGCTACGATATGTCATGAACTGTAGCTAATGCACTCAGGCGGTCTTGGTACCAACGGCACCGAGCCTCGGTATATGGTCAATAGCGACTTCGACTTTGAGTCGATTGCGCTTGGCCTGTATCAAGAGTGGATTGAGCTTGATCTATTCAATAATGGTCTCGCCGTCTTTTCGGACGAAGATTTCCTAGCCGAAGGCCTCACTGCCGAAGACCGCTCATACATTGCTTTCATGGCGATTCAAGAGACTGGACATGCTACTCTTCTTAGTAACATGCTCGGCGAGGCTGCTCCTCCTCAGTGCACATACAATTACCCCTTCCGCACGGTTCGAGAGTTCATCGATTTCAACCAGAAGCTCACCCGCTTTGGCGAGTCCGGTGTCTGGGGCTTTATCAACCACCTTGACAGTCGTGAGGTTGGCCAGTTGCTTGCGCAGTCTATCGCTACGGAGGCTCGTCAGCAGATGTCATTCCGCCAGATGTTGGGTCTGCACCCCATGCCGGTTTGGTTCGAAACAGGCATTCCGCAATCGTGGGCCTGGACCTACCTTGCTCCTTATATCAGCGAGTGTCCGGCCGGTACCACTCGCCTCGCATGGCAGAACTTCCCTGCGCTCCATTTCGTCAACCAACCGAACCCCAACCGCTTCTCGCCCAACGACACCCAGCCGAATGAAGTCGTTGGAAACCGCACTAGTGATCCAAGTGATTCTACCATTCCTGCGGACGAGTCTTGTGTCAACGTTACCGCGGTTGGTTACGGCTGCGGCCCTGCCATCGCACACAATCGCTCGGAGCCGTTGTCGTTCCCTGGCAAGCAGATCAACTTGACCTGGGAAAATCCCGGTCTTCCCGTGGGCCCGAACAACTCCTACATCACCGCTACTGGTGCCGGCCAGCCGCAGTTCGTCGCCTGGGTCTCGCAGCTCAATCTTACCTACACACCTCTAACCCTCACTGGCGATAATGAGGGCTTCACCTATCAACCTGCCAGTGAGGTCTACCAGGGTGACCCAGCTGTCAACGGCACCATGTTCGTTGCTTTGACCGATTCGGATCTTTTCCTCACGCCGTTCAATCTTTCGATGATCAACCCGCACGTTGTTGCGCTTGGTCTATACCAGGCCGGTTAAGCTGCTCCGCTTGTTTGGTCGAGAGGAGTGATGAAAAACAGATCGAAAGTTCGGGACAATTTCTTGTGTAATATCTTTTATGGTACTGCAAGAGCAGGCCTTAATTCCTATTAAGATTGTAGGATAGGTGTAATGAAAGATTATGGAATGATTACTTTCGTTGTCTGGGCTGAGTTAGCGACCCTTGTGCTCGTTTCGATGATATTTTCGTGGCCGCCATCAGAAGGTAAGACTAACATTTTCTGGCACCGCTGCTGGGTATCTATCGCGCTTTCCAACTTCTACTTTCGTTTCCACTCACTCCATTAGGTCAGCTCTCACAGCACTAAAACAGCTCTAGTTGTGCTATATGTATCAGGGGTTTTGCCCATAATTTACATTGCTAAAAGCAAAAGCCAGGCTAACATATGTGCCGCCGTCTCCAAACTAATAAAAGCCATTCTCGATGGGCGGTGGGGTCTTGCGGGCTGTTGAAGATGTGGTGATCCTGCGTGCGCGAGCATCGGAGCACGTGGAGATGAGCATTATCTATGGAGCCCATCGATGCGCTTGCCGGCATGTACGACCTAAAGAGTGCAGAGATCGTCTATATAAAGGCCTCATTCTCTCCTCCTCTTCTTTCCCTTCTTCACAACACACATCTCGCGATCTCTACTAAAAGCGGACACTTGGTTTAATTATGTGGTTTGCTCGGGCCTCTGAAGCCCTGGGTACTAAAATCAACCCGAATTACAATAAATGGGATTGCGTGGACCAGAAACGCAAGGAGCCAACGCCAATGGTGCGATCTTCTCGCGTTGGAGCTTCGAAATCAAGACACCTCATTGCATATGGAACCGAGAGACTGGTGCGGCACGGCAGGCTTGGGAGGGCATGGAGCACAGGTTACTAGGGCGCGCCTACCTTCAAGAGCATGCACGAAGCTGCCATGGTGGCTTCGGCCGGTTATCGGGATCAAAGTCTCCCGAGGTCCTGGTATAAAAGCCTTCGGACATCTTCCCCTCCTTCTTTTCTCACGCTACGATGTACCCGGGTCCGATGAAATTACGTGGCATACAATGGCATGAGGGCTTGCGGATCGAGTTGTACATCCTAAAGTCCGACTCCCCCTTTCGGTATGTCTTCTGACTCGGCTTTGAGACCTTAAGACCTTGGATATCCCAGCCCAAGGTCCTTGGGGGTACGATGACTACAATATACCCGCGCTCAGGTCGTCGATGGAAACGGCTTCCCAGCCTCGGGTATAGGCTCGATCTCGCATGTTATCGTTCGGTTTCTCCGGGACTTGGGGTAAAAAAGTCTGCTTCTCGTCCGCCGCCTCTTTCCTCAATCAGCAGTCCTGGCTTCTTGATCGGATTTAAATATGGGGAGCTAAGAGCATGTGGCGCCTGGGTATGATCTACTCTATAGGTGACTGGAGAAATCATTTCCTAGACATGCCATGACTTGTCGATAGCGAGGAGGAAAAGGAATAACGCTTCGACCTGCGCATGGTTGGTGTGTCCGAGTCCGAGACTCGATTATCATAGTTCGAAAACAGGGGAAAGAAGAAGCCATTCATGCGCTCGACGACGACACAGAACAAGAATGGCCGACCATGACACCCATGAATGAGGACGATGTCCCGCTTAGGACCCTCGAATCTCATATGTTCTCCATCCACTTCTCTGGGCTGACGCTCCGCGAATCCCTCTCACGAGCCGGTCCTTGCTTTGTGGGCATAAAACATTTCTTCTTGGCCGTCATTCTACTCTTTCCATATATTCGTAACTTGCGTAATTGGACGAGGCATTGATGTTCTGCCCTTCCACAATTCTTGGATGGTCTTGCCATACATTTGTGGTGTTTTATGGGGTGACAAAGATGCAGTGATCTTTTGTTAAAGAGACGGGGGCCGTGCGATGATGCAAGGGCGGATTCGAACGCCACGCGCTTCGGACCCTGCGGCGTAGCCACCACCCGAGGACCTTGACCGTGCCTCAAGCTGCTCATAATAGACCTTGTTGACAGTATTGAGCGATCCTGAGGGCTTACTTCACCTCGACCTCCGAGATGCCTCCCTAACGCGCAAGACTCTCGATGATGTTATTCCCAGCCTTCTGCAGATCCCGCCGTTATAGAAGGAGCCTTTACAGGCTTTTCCTAGGAGCGATTACCTTATTCTTTGTCTTCGACACCTTCTACGTCGTGTTCTTCGGTCGCAGTCCACATCGCGCGGCGCCCTCGTCGAAGCCTTCGCACCATGAACGCATCTTCATAGGAAGCATGCACTGGAACAACGAAGCAATCTTGAGGTCACACTGGAACAAGGCGGTGGTTGCTCTGGCCAGATACTTTGGCCCAGAGAATGTCTTCGTGGCGGTCTTAGAGAGCGGAAGTTGGGACGATAGCAAAGGTGCATTGCGAGAGTTGGACGCGCAGTTGTCTGAGCTCGACGTTCCTCGCTCAATCGTATTGGAAGACACCACACACTTGGATGAGATCTCGCGGATACCGTCTCCTAACGAGACTGGCTGGCTGTGGACGCCGCGCGGGCGCAAGGAACTGCGCCGTATCCCGTACCTAGCGAATCTACGAAACCGAGTAATGATGGAAATGGCCAAGCAGCTTGAGGCCAAGGGAGCGCGGTTTGATAAAGTGTTATGGCTCAATGATGTGGTCTTCACGGTCTGTCTCCCCTCCTATCCATTCTAGCAGCGGTCAATCCTAATGAGTAACCAAACAAACAGACCGAAGATGTCGTCACGCTATTATCCACAAATCGCGGGGAATATGCAGCTGCGTGCTCACTCGACTTCTCCAAGCCCCCAAGATACTATGACACCTTTGCCCTGCGAGACACATCAGGCTCCAAGACTGTCTCACCGGTATGGCCGTACTTCTTCTCTGGCGCGTCGCGGGATGCCCTCATAGCGAACAAAGACATTCCAGTGCTGTCTTGCTGGAACGGCATGGTGGCAATGGATGCTGAGCCTTTCTACGCAAATGAACCGCTCAGTTTCCGCGGCGTTCCCGACAGCCTTGCCGAACTTCATCTAGAAGGGTCAGAGTGCTGTCTCATACACGCTGACAACCCACTGAGCGGCATCAAAGGCGTCTATGTCAATCCGAATGTCAGAGTGGGCTACAATCCGGAAGCTTATGGGGCCGTAAACGCCTTTCCGACTTGGCCTTCGCCAGCGGAACGTATTAAAAGCATTTGGAAGGCCCGTTTGGCGACCATCAAGGCCATGCTGCAATATGGTGCCGAATATCTAGTAGTTCGCCGTAGGCTAAAGCAGTGGGAGGCGCTCAAGTCAACCGATGGGAAGGTGCATCACGAGCCTGGGGCGTACTGTCTAGTCAACGAAATGCAAGTGTTGGTGGAGAACGGGTGGAAGCATCTATAACAATCAAGTACCTTTCCTCTGATCTTACATCCGATCTATACAATCGCTCAATAAAATGCCTGTTAGGATTTCCATAATAGGCACAATAACGGATTTCGGAACGTTCGCTCCCACTAGGTCCTTTGAAGTGGTGTACGCACTGAGTATAAATGGCCTTCTTTTCCTCGCTTCTTCTCTTTTTCACACCTCTCTCACAATCTGCGCTTCTCACAACGCATTTAGCGAAATAATACCTAGGTATGGAATCATCGACGGCCTCGGAGTCTTCCTCGGAATAAAAAGCTGCATCAACAAGAAATATAGGAGCAGGGAATCCAAAAGCGCGAATCCAAAAGGACGACCTGTGAACCCTTGAAGAGTTCAGAATCGCCCGGAAGCCGTCTTTATGTGGGAGGAGAACCCGGATTTAAGCTAAAAAGGGAGCATATAACCGCTATGGTATAGAGCTGCATGTGAGGTCCAAAACGAGTTATGCTCGCATCTTCTTTATGACGAGGTCGAGCGAATTGATGACTGCGCCAAAAGGAGTTTACGACAAACACATGTTCTGTGGGTCGTTCCTTGTCGGCATGCCAGTTATTTCGGGAAGCGAGCGTAATGGGCATATGGCGCGCTGAAATCCATCTCCCCTTCGCTCGCCTACCTTCCCAGGCCATTCCCTCTTCCATCAACTGTCATTGAGGCTTCCCTAAAGACGATATCAAAGACCTACATGGTGTTTGCTCCACTGCTGAAGTGCCGGACATGTACGCACTAAAAAAGTGCCACGGATTTTCGTATGGCCCTTGTGGGATTGAAGAGCACCACGAGCTGAGGTGTGCTTCGTGGCGCGACTTCAAGTAAAGACGCGCTATTCGTAGATTATGTGGAAATAAAACCATATCGCCTTTATTAATGTTTATCGAGCTCCGGAGACTCCGGTTAGAAGGGGGGAAAAGACTTGAGAGAGGAAAGACTGGACCTAAAGGCAAAGAGCGTCTATCGCATGGGTTGCGGAGGTGCTGCGGCGCCAGACTAAAATGGTGGATGGCGAACAAATCGACCCTCCCTTGGAACCGAGACTTTGAAGATCAACAAAATGGCATTTTGCGCTTGACGAAGTCTGGAGATAGTGAGAACGCGGAATGAGCTTCGGCTGCAGTTCGATTCCAAGCCGTAATCCCTCATGGCGCTGGGCGTGCGTTCGTCTCTTTAATATGCACACATCTTACATTTATCTGCTGCATTCTCTAAAATAACACGGGGAGACAGGCTATGTCCCGGGCGGGCGGGTCCACTGGTGTACTAGGCGCAAAAAGGGAGCCCACGGAATGCTGACTTCTAGAAATAAGAAGAGTAGGACGAAAGCGCATGTGGGTCGGATCTTCTTTCGGGAATAGAACATATGCATCGCAAGGTGATGTGCTGAGTTTGGTGGCTATACCTGAGAACGTGGACGAAGGAATCTTGGAATGCAGAACGGCACCAAAAGGCTACCAGGCTCTTCGATGCTTGGCAGGAGCACGACCATACCCTACACTTCTCTGGTACTTGTTAGCTCCTGTGCGTCCAACTCACTAGACTATGTAAATCACTCCTACTCTTCGCCTTCTCTTCTCTCCTCCACAACATCTAGGCTTCGAGCCGCATTCCAAAACCGCGGACCTTTCGACGGCAGCCCTGGAAAAAGAAGATTTTGACTAAAACGCGACCGGTCACGGAATATGGAGCGCGGCTGGCTACGAATATCAGTTCGTCAACATACGGAGGCAGGGGCAGCCCGTTCGGAGCGAGGCGTGATCTCAGTCCGGACTTCCCCGTTTCCTAGATACCCATGCCTCCAGGTCCCGCGCTTCCACCAGGGAGTATATAAACTCCCTACACTTCCTCTCCCGCAGCCCCCACTGTATCCCCTATCCTCCTCTTGAGGCACTAAAACTTGTCCGAGGCTGACGACATGGTTGGATACTCCAAAATCAGTGCGCAGATTGGGTCATGTGTCTCTGGCCTGCAGGAGCTCCTCCCCAATTGGTGTCTTCCAAAGCAGCTAGTTAGGGTGATTCTGTGGACTACCAGGATGTATACGAGAGCGACATGTTCGGCTCTCTAGGGGCCTTGGAAGATCGCGAAGGGGAAGTGTACGAGGACCACCAAAACCAGAATATGACGCGCGCACGGGAGGGGCGAACGGAGGAGAGGAGAGTATCACAAGGCCAGAAAAGCGGGGGAGAAGCAAACACTGCCAACATGTCCAGTCTCTCTCCTTCGAGGTCATTCATAAACGCTTGCCAGCCTTGTACAGCTCCACGACACACTACGAAGATCGTGGCAGCTCCAAATTGGATCAAAATTTCCTCCCAAAGACTGCATGATCGGTTTCTCCAAAACCACCAAACCGCGATATCATGTCCGTCTTCTCCAAACGCCCCCGAGACGTCTCACCTTGGTGAAGCCTTGCGGGGGGCCAAAGCAAATCCCACCAACCGCAGACTAATGTGTGGCTCTCGGCGTCTTTCAACAACGACAGCGACGAAGGCAAGCGAGTAGCAGAATCGGATCTTCCGATCAAAGGGCGAAATGGTAGTGATGGGAATGTATACACGCCATCAACGAGCTGTCCGCATCAGTACTAGAATAGACGCCTGCTATTGTACATGTGCGGCACGTCTTCGATCGAAAACCGCAATCGCCATACCAAAGAATCTCTCCATAGTTTCGCATAGCAACTCTGCGGCGCACCGCCGACGAATCGAGTGGATAAGCTCGATACCCTCGTCTCCCTTCTACGCTCCTACAACAATTTCTTCCCAGGAACGTGGAGCGTAAAACGTCGGAAGAGAGGGGTTCATGCTTTGCTTCTCTAAAAACTCGCGAGAGAGGTCTTCATGTGGGCACCCTCTGAGAAAGCCAAAATCATCCAAGTATGCTGGCATGAGGTCCTTCGTGCTCCAGCATCCAAAAGCCGTCATGCCGCCTAGTGTGATAAAATTCGGGAAGAAGGATAGAGTGACCCGCTAAAGAGGAAAGTGCATTGGCAGCGCGCGGCTTCGCTGCATCAACACCCAAAGTACCCGCACATAAAGATGTAAGGGCTCCGGATCGGGATGGTTTTCATACCGAAAGACTGCACTGCGTTATGACATGCTCGCTTACTTCCCGCCCTCGAGGGCTATATAAACCCTCTCCTCCCTCACCCTCCTGCGATTTTCACAGCAATCTACAAGGAGAGCAGGGGAGGATCTAAAATGATTGTCTTTCCCTCTAATGCGTTGCGGCTCCAGAAACTCAACATCTGGAAAGCGATGTGGAGTCTCCGTTGGGAACTAAAGCAAGACATGGGAGTGGACATGGTGTGCTCTGCGCCTGGGAGTCGAAAAGGCACGGATGCCAGCGCAATGGTACTCCGGCCGCGAGACTACTGAAAAGTTGAATTGTGTGAGAGATGAGAGATGAAACAAACGATGGAGAAGCGGAATGGTCGACTACGCTCGGGCAGAAAGCATCGAGATTGTCGTGCATGCGACACTTCGGTCGATCGATCGAAGACCGGAATAACCGCACCAGAGAGGTAGACACAGTATAGCTGCCTCTCGCCGTTTGTAGAAGGAGGAGATAAACCCCTTTTCTCTCCTCCGTATAGTCCTCACTCCCGAGTCCAACATACCTGGCTGCACGTACAACAAGTTCCACATGGAAACATGTGGAGAACCCCTGGAAACTACAAGATACTACAGAGAGAGACCATGCTGTGCTCTGTGCTCTCGAGTCTAAGGCGCAATGGCATCGCCGTATGTCTCACGAAGGGCGCAAAACCGCTCTGTCCACTAATTATGTGGGAAGAAAGGGGGAGAGTGCTGCCATATCTGGATTAAGCAACGCGCGGTCAATGATTAAAAAAAACAAACTCGCAAGAAAGATGGCGGACTGGCCTTGCAATGAAGCCTACACCTGGCGTACCAAAAAGCCGCATGGTTTTCGGAATATGGCCGCTTCGCACCTCTCCCCCGCCCCGAAGGAAATCATAAATCCCCTCTCCACGCACCCCTTCAAACTCCCGACAACATCTCCCAGCCAGGGCTCTTAGGGTCTAAAACGTGCTCCTGCAAGTACCGATGTGTCTGGGTTCTCTAAAAAAATGCCTGCTCCACCCGCATGCGGGGGAGTCCTGGAGTAACCGAAAGAAAGTAGAAGAAGACTTGATGTTCAGCCCAGCCAGACGGAGGCACCAAAAGAACACCGCACTCGACATCATGCGGGACGAGAAGTCCAAAAACCGACTATGACAGTGGTATGGGTGCTCTGGAAGTCCAGACGGGAGGAGAGGAGAGCGAAAGCGATACAGTATCGGCTTATGGCCTGTTTTGTTTGGTTGCGGAATCATACATTCAAAAGCATCGTTTTCCTCGAAAAAGGAAAACCCAAGGCGTATGCGCAACACGTCTGGCAAAGAAGAGAAGAGAGCACAGCGCCTCGTCTGCAAAACTCCATAAATACGAACACCATGCTGGACCTTAGCACGGCTCCTTCCTTCCCTTCCGCTCCTGGCACATCTCGTCCGTTCGCCAGCATCACCACGCTCTACTGGCAGTGATAATACTGATCATCACAACACCGTCTCCCCACCCTCGGTTCAGCGCGAAACCTCTCCTTCACCTTCGCCCAGCAGGTCCTCGCCCTCTGCCTCAACGAGCGCTTCGTCTCCCCTCCCCTCTCCTCAACACGCTGCTCTTCGCCCTCCAGAACGCTCGCCGCTTTCCCATCCCCCTCCCAATCAACACTTCTCGGCACATCAGAACCTCTAGATCGCGTTCGCGTTCGCGTTCTCGAAAGCAGCGGCGTCGTCTCGCCCTCCTCACTCCCCTCCTCATCCCTCGTCCCAAGCAGCAGCAGCGGCGCCATCTCCCCCTGCCCCTCCTTCCTTCCACCCTTCCCCTCCTGCAGACTCATAAGCCACTCCGCCCTGCCCCTCCCGTATTCCTCCTCCGCCCACCCCGGCTCGCCCTCGATCGGCTTCCCCTCCGCATCCCGATCATCCAAGCGTACAGATTTGGAGCGCGCGCGCGGATACGTCCGCTCCATTCCCGCCGGGGTGAACGGGCGCTGGCAGGTGCATGGGCGTACTGCGGCGCTGGGGCGGGGGCAGCGGTCTCTGTCGCTATCGCTATCCCCGTCCTTGGTTGGGCGCGGTGCGGGGGATGGCGAGGCTTCGTGGTGCTTTTGCTTTGCCTTTTCGTTGGCGGGGGATGGGACGGGGGGATGTGCAGGATCTTGATGATGATACGCCGGGGGTTGGACGGGCAGTCTTCGTCTCGGGCTTTCTGTTTGTGTGCTCTGCATCTGTAGTTGTTGTGTTGGAGGACACGGTTCGGTGCTGAGGTAGTGGCTCACTCCTGGGTAGAGGGCGTGCATGTCGTGCGACGTTGAGGATGCGTGTGGACTTTTGGTTTTTTGGCGTGACAGCGTAGAAGGAGAATGATTCCCCTTCAGAGAAAAGATACGTTTGCGTTTGTGGTGGATGCGGCTTCGTAACGTCGAGTGGTGCGTGTAGAAGGGTGGGAAGAGTGTAGAGCGTAAGGACGAGTCGAGTGCAGAGAAGACGGCGCCACAAACTACAAAAATAATAAGAACGACGAAAACCAAGGCTCGCTGCGCCTTTTCAAGAAACACACGTACCGTACCAAACAAGCCACGATGACTCAAGTATTCTCACCTCAACTGGCTAGCTCTACCACTCCACACCAGGGGCGCCGAGTATTTCTCACCCGAAATTCGATGAACTTCTAACCGAGAGAGCGATACCGACCAAAAAATATCAAATATTTTTCCACATTCTTCTTCATAGATGGATGCTTAACCCCCCAAAATGATGCATGCAGCAAAGGTATAAATCGATTGGGCACCGGGAAAATGCAATAGGTCAAAAGATCATGCATACGACCCACATGTTTTCATCCATCCACATTGCAAGAATGAAGCAAGCCCTACTTTTGTCTCGAGAACTTTTGGGACACTTGCCGCCCGAAAACGCCCTATACCCGGCCAAAAGATGTACAAGCGAAGAAATATAGACGTGGCTCAGTCCTTAGCGGCCGGACCTAGCTCGCGTCTGTGCTCTCCTCTTTTTCTGCGTTTCTGTGCAAAGTATTAGCGATCCATTCAGGTTAAAGTAGAGAACCATGGACACATACCTTCATCGTAGACAAGGAACTCGTGCAGTGCGTTGCCCCCTGGCACCATGGGCAGCACCGGCACCTTCTGGTCCGTTACAATTTCTAGCAGCGCCGGACCCTCCGTGTTGAGCAGCCACTTGAGCTTATCTTCCAACTCGTCGGGCTTAATGCAGCGGTCCGCTTGGATGCCCATGGCCTCGCTGAGCTTCACGAAATCTGCGTTCCGCTGGTGCGTGTGCGAGAAGCGGTCTTCGTAGAAGAGGGTTTGCCATTGGGTGACCATGCCCTGCTCCTCGTTGTTCAGGACGATGATCTTGACGCCGATGTCGAATTCCGCCGCGGTCGACAGCTCCGTCAGGGTCATGCTGAAGGAGGAGTCGCCGTCAATGTCGATGACGAGAGCGTCGGGGCGCGCAACCTTTGCGCCAATGGCTGCGGGCAGACCGTAGCCCATGGTACCCAGACCGCCGGAGGTGATCATGGTGCGCGGATACTTCCATCGGTAGTGCTGAGCTGCCCACATCTGGTGCTGCCCGACACCTGTTGTGATGACGGTCTTGTCCTTGATGGGCTCGGTGAGCGCCGAAAGCTTCTCCATGATGGTTTGCGGCTTGATGAGGCCATTCTCGCCCTCTCGCTCAAATGCAAAAGGGAAGCGCGCCTTCCAGTCCTTGATCTGCGCAAACCACTCAGGCCTCTCCTTGACCTCCTTAACGAGAGGAATGAGATGGGCGAGGTTTGTCACAACGTCACCTTCGACGGCCTCGGTCGCCTGCACAACCTTGTTAATGTTCTTGGGCATGATCTCAAAGTGGATGATGCCGCCACGGCCTTCCGCAGCCGCAGCCTTCGCGGCGGGAGCGAATTTCGCGACGCTACCTGTGATGCGGTCGTCGAAGCGGGCACCAAGGGCAATGATGAGATCGGCTTCCTGCATCGCCATGTTGGCGTACGCGGAGCCGTGCATACCAAGCATATGCAGAGACTTCTCGTCTAGCTCGTCGAACGCGCCTAGACCTTGGAGAGTGGTCGTTACAGGGATTTGTGCCTTTTCGACGAGCTCCTTCAGCAGCTTTGGAGCGTCGGGTGTGCTCACCATGCCCTGGCCGGCCAAGATGATGGGCTTTTTCGCAACGTTGAGCAAGTTGGCCGACCGCCTGATAGATGTCTCGAGCTGTTTCCTGCTCATCTCCTTTGCGGCGAGGGTGGCTGCGCTCGGGTGCGTAGGGAGAGTGCTGGCCATAGGGATAGGCCGCGAGAGGGTGCCGCCAGTGACGTCCTTGGGCAGATCAACGAGCACAGGTCCGGGCCGGCCTGTCGTAGCGATCTCAAAGGCCTCGTTGATTCTCCTCGGCAGCTCCGCAATGTTCTTCACCATGACGTTCCACTTCGTGCATGCTCGCGTGATGCCAATAGTATCTGCCTCCTGGAAAGCGTCGGATCCGATGGCGGCGGTGACGACCTGGCCGGAGAAGACGACCATGGGCGTGCCGTCCATCAGCGCATCCTGCATGGGTGTGACGACGTTCGTGGCGCCGGGGCCCGAGGTGACGAGGACAACGCCGGGCTTGCCGCTTGCGCGGGCATAGCCCTCTGCCATGTGGCCGGCGCCCTGCTCGTGGCGGGGGAGGACGAAGTCGAAGTGCGGCGAGTTGTATATGGCATCGAAGACGGGGAGAATGGCACCGCCCGGGTATCCAACTGAGTCACATTAGCCTTAGAAATTTCCACGCACACGACCGCGCCCAATTGCGGCGCAATTGAAGAGGGATGCACGTACAGATGTGCTTCACGTCCTGGCGGAGCATCATCTCGTGGAAGATCTGCCCGCCATTCATGCCCACGAACGAATGGTCCATCTGCTGGTGGCGGTACGGCCTCAAGGGCTGGACATCGTAGTCCTCTCTGTTGAAGGCGGGCGACGGCCGCGCCCGCGGTTCCTGCTTCGTCGCCGCCGCCGCGGTGCTCTGCGGCCGCTTCGCATCTTCCTTGACGACCTTTGTGCCCGCAGCCTGCACAGTTCTCCGGTACGGCGAAACGGCGAACCTCGGTGACGATGTCGAAAACCCGCGTGCGCCTTTCAGGGCCTGCAGGGCTCGGTGTCTGGACTGCATGGCTGCGCGGGGCGTCCTCGCGGACTATAAGAAGAAGAAACGAAAGCCGTGGGAGCGGAGAGCGTGGGATGGGCAGAGAGTGAATTGGCTGCTCTCGTGGGTGAGTGGGCGAGAGGCGCGTTTTTGATTGCCTGCGAATTGGATTGAGTCAACGGCCGCCCGTCTGCCGGTGCGACTCCACACGAGCGAGGCAAAAATTGGCAAAAGCGGCGTCACAGAACCCCGCGGGTGATTCGCCATCTGCAGCTTCTCCACATGGCCGCTTTGCGCCCCTCCCCGGTGTCGGAGCCCGCGTTGACGTTGACGACAGCTGCCATCGGATGCATGCGAACCCACCCGTCAGACCAGTCTACCCGTCCATGAATCCTCCACCACACGTCCCCGAACGAGCGCGGAGCCACGGCCGTGCCGCAAGCGGAGATGAGCGACGCCGTGGTATATACAGGCCCTCTTCCAAGATATTCTCGCTGTGCAACAACCGCAGCTAACACTTGACGCCCGCAGTCGCCGTCCCCCGCCGATCGACCAGAGGCCCTCTCGACGCCGAAATAGACGAGTACGACGCCTCTTCCATTCAGCCGTCCGTAGCGCAGCAGCATGTCCACTGACGACAGCGCGCAGTCCGCTGGCCGCGAGCCTGCACGCCAGCATCCCGCAACGCGTCCTGCCACCCACGGCGTCGGAGGCGTCCCCGCTGTCGCCGCACGATGGCGTTAAGAGCCCCGTTGCGGACACCATGCCGTCGAAGGACTTCTCCTTCCTCCAGGACCCGCAGGCATACCACGCCCTGCCCGCGACCAACGTCCCGCCGCCCTTCCTGAACGCGCCGAATATCCCGCCCGTGTCGTCGCCGCTGGACTCGCTGCTGCTGTCCGGCCACTACCGGCTCGCCGCCATCGCCGCGGCGCGGAACCTCGTCGCCGCCGCAGCGCCCACAGACTACGACACGCTTTTCCATCTCCTGCACGTGCGCCTCGCGTGTCTGTGTCTGATCTCCGAGCACGCCCTCGCGGCGCAGGAGTCCAAGGTATTGGGTGACTTAAACAGCGCCTTCTACCGCCACCCCTTGACCGACGCGCACCTCGTCCCCTGGGACCTGCGCCTGCTCGTAGTGCGCCTCGCAGCCCTCGGCTACGGAGAATGGAGGAAGGGCATAATGGGCTACTACGAGCTCGCGCGCGAATGCCGGGAGAACATCCTCAGGGCCGACGTAGAGGACGAGAGGAAGCTGTGGCGGACGCGGCTGCGCGACTGCGGTATACGCGTTGCCAACGCGCTGGTGGAAATGGGTGATCTGGAGGCAGCAGGGCGGCATCTGGGCACCTTGTCCGGGGCGCCAGAAGACCGGGACGTTTTGACCATGGAGACCTTGGTCTGGCTGCGGGTAGGCGATATCCGGGCCGCGCGGCACTGTCTCTCTGCTGCGTCGCAGGTAAAGCCCGATGAGCTGGTCGACAGCTCCCTTGAAGCTCTGATGCAAATGGCGAACAACGAATATACAGACGCCGCTTCTGCTTTCCAAGCACTGCACGACAAGTTCCCCGAGGATGCTATGGTGACGCAGAATCTAGCAGTTAGTCTGCTCTACACGGGCCACATTTCAGAAGCCAGGGAACTGCTCACAAAGCTGGTGGATGAAAGCCCGCCATTCCACTCCCTGGTCTTCAACTTGAGCACCATCTTCGAGCTATGCACCGAGAGGAATAGGGACAAGAAAGCAGCGCTCGCCGAGAAGCTCGCGACAAGGAAGGTGGACGGGAGTGTAGGATGGGAGTTAGGAAGCGCCGACTTTAAGCTATGAGTGTCTACTAGGTATTCTAGGTAGTCTAATTGATAGACGTCAACGCACAGCGTGGTGGTTGGTGGGCTCCGCATTATTCCTCACGTGCTCTACCGAGCAACAGGAATTGTCAGGCACGCTGGACCGTCAAATATCAGGGCACCACTACATTAGCCAGCTACCCTTAAATATGCTACTTTGCATTTGCACATGCAGTCCCTAGCTCCATCCAGCTCCGCCCATGCTCCACCAAGCCATGCATGCCCGTCCGCAGACTAGAACACAAGACAGACAAACGAAAAGTAGGTGTGAGAGTGAGTATAGACAGTCATCCATAGGATGCGTCTGAAACGGACAGATACTGTGATCGCCAAAAAAATTGGACACAAACACTGTTATCCAGAAGCCAATCCACCCGATCCCATCATTTTGCCAACTCCTACAGCGGTTGCTGAAAAACCTGGCGCGCGCTCTAAAGAATTGAGCAATCTTGTTCGGCTAGATTCGATTCGATCGTCCGCAATGTAGGTCTGGTCTAGAAAAAGGATGAACGCCGATGCGCGATTGCTGTTGCTTTGCTATGCTGTGCCCAACATGTTGCCGGATAACACCGTTCGAATGTTTAGTGGGAGATCATCATCCCAAAGCACTCTGCATCCGCAGGTCCCACAGTCACAACTCCTCGTCTTCCTCCATCTTAGTCTCGAGACCTGACGCTGCAACATTGCCTTCGGACTTGTTCCTCTCTTTCTGGGCCGCCGCTAACGTAGCGCCCAAGCTCTTGCGCGTGCTCTCATCAAAGCCTGGTAGCGATGCACGTTGCTTCTTAAACGGCGAGCCTATGGTACCTTCAGACCCAAGGTCAGGAACTGATGATTTGGCGGTGGTAGACGAAGCCTCAGCTGGGGTATCGGACGTCGAGGCGGGGGTGCCGGAGATAGGCGATCCAGAGCCACCGCGCGCAGCAGTTGTTGCTGCTGGCTGAACCAAGGGTTCGGCCGAGTGTTGGCGTTTGAGCTGTTCAATGAGCACATGGGATCACAAATATATTTGGAAAACTAACCTTGATCTTCCTCACGCCTTCCGCGAGTTCACCTTGCCTAAGAGCATCCTCTGGTGATAGCATTCCCTTGCCACCCTCATCCTTATCCTCCTCTACCTCGTCGACCTTGACCTCATCTTCATCATCGGCGTCACTATCCATGGCGTCTTCGCTCTTCTTCTTAGCCTTGTCGTCTTTCTGCGAAGGATCGCGGTAACCGCCGAAGTTCTTGGTGCCCGCTGATGCGTTCAGTGGCTTCAGGATGCTCAAGTCGAGAGCCCCCGATTTCCTTCGTGAGGCGACCGGTGAAGAAGCTTGTGCCTTCTCTGGGGCGAGAATGCCCATCTTCCTAAGCTGGCCTGGTCCTTGTTAGATTTGTTACAAGTATATTTGCCGAAGCACTTACGCTCCCCTCGGTACAAGAAGGTAAAGACAGCATATGGTTTGTCTGGAGGGTCAATGCCGGTCACAGTCTGCGTGCTGATAGACTTGGGGTCTAGTGTCTTCGGCTTGGCGAAACTCGTAGTGTGATCCACATCGTCGCCCTCTCCGCCGCCGTTTTGCGTCGAGCTATCGTCGTCGTCATGCGCGTCGAACTGCGGAGAGTACTCGCCCCGCTTGATCTCGCCACTAGCGAGAACGCGGAATAGAGCAACCTTGATCTGGCCTGCCGCCTCTGGCTGTGGTGGCTCGTCGTCCGAGTCCGAATCAGACGTGAAGAAGTCCTCGTTCCCTGACAGCGTTTCGACTGGTGCGTCCTTGTCCTCGCCGTATCTCAGAACGCCATTGCCATGCATCTTGGACTCCTCCTCCTCCTCGCTGCCTCGTGCCTCCCTCTTTTTCCTCCGCTTCTTCTCGAGGCGTTGCTTCCTCCGCTCAATCTTCGCTGCTACGTCCTTGCCCTCGAGGTCCAGTCCATTCAGCCACCGCTCCAATCCGACCTCGCGAAAGAGAAACTCACGCTCGGCCAAACCGCCGCCCTCTGACTCCGGCACGCTAACCCACCGTGAGTTCACCCATGTCTCTTCGCCGCGGCGCAGCAATGTCGCCACCTCCTCCTTAGCCCTGCCATCGAAGTATATATAGGCGGCGATTGTCTCGTTGGGCGATGACGTGAGTGGTTTGTAGGGAGGTATCACCGCGCCGTTGCTGCCCCGCTCGCTGCTGAGGCCTGGCAGGCCGCCTACGACTTTCGGCCGTGGGTGAAGATTGTCTGGAGTGGCTTTGGGGGTTGAATACGGTACGTGGAGACCTGGGGTGAGTAGTGTAATTGAGATAGCGAATGTGGACTGCTCCGGCTTGCTCGAGCCTGGTGGTACCTTTGCGGGCGGCACTGGAATGTACGACGTAATGCGATGAGCTCTTGACTGCTTTTGTATGGAGTACTCGGGAAGCGGGCCAGACGGCGTGTGTATGCTGACCGCGAGCCCTAGGAAGCAGGGCATGGTGGGCGGGTATGGACTGCTATATCGGGTGAGAGCGCGGAGGCTATGCGGAGATGAAGGCGGGACGCGGCTTGGAGCGCCTCGGCACGCTTCAGGTGGATCTTCGCAGTTTCGTAAGAGCTGGGGCAAGGTGAGGAGTTGGCCGGCTGCGTTGTGCAAGTTTTGGTTGCAGACAAACGCCCGAGCCTGGGGCGTGGTGTCGAGGCGCAGAGCGTTCGTTGCGGGAGGCGGGCAAAGTGAGTGCGATATTCTTCGGTGAGCGCCAATCACGAGATAGGCACGGCGGCGCGTGATGAGTCGACGCCTTCAGGAAGCCTCGCGCATCTCAGGCATACACAGCGGGCGCAGGGCAAAAGGGTGAGTAACGGTCGGCGTGGTGTTGTACTGGGCACAGAGTTCGCGGAGACTCATGTTGTCAAGCGAGGCTCTGGTGCGGGGTTTGATTGGTGCTTTCACTGTATTCTGCGGCCTGCACCACGATGCAACGTGCTGGGCGACGCGTGCAGATGCAGCATTGTATTGTAGACACCAGCAAAGAGATATTTGGTCAGAACCAAAAGCTCATCCCCAGCCCGCTGTGCTAATGTTTCGCGTTTTTGCAGGCGTTACAAAGCAACGGACATGCACGCTGCATGCGCAGGCACCAGCTGTAGACTCATATATTTGCTTTTTTATCTGTGGCGTTACCAAGGGTATCATATAGTCAAATCGCCAACATCCCATGCTATGTAAAAGCGCCCGTTCCGCCTGTGGACGCTGGCAGACCAGAAGAATGGATGAGGCCCGCCGCCGCGGAGACAGAGGTAGAGCAAGTTCCTCGCTTTCAAGTGCAGCTCCATCACTTACTAACGACCGTACAGCGTCTTCCCAAGTCCAACGGAGCACGCAGGGCATGCTATCAATAGTGGACTTGATGAAAGGGGTAATATGCGCGCCCAATACACGGGCCGATTGGCTGCAACCGGTAATATCTAACGAGGAGCTGTTGGATCGGATATGGAATAACGGCGTATCAAGTCCTATCGAAATGCCGGTGAGCAGTGCTCACTCCTCGTCGGAAGCGAACATATCCTCTGCCTTGGGTCGGAGCCGCCGAGCCCTGGCAGCCGCAGTCTCCCCAGGAATCTCTGATGGAGCAAGTGCCTGCCTAGGCTCTTCAGATGCTGACTCTTCCTTCGGCTCTGAAGCCACTGTGGGCTGCTCAGGGGGGATGGACGGATCTGCAGCCTGGACAGCATCTGGAGACGGTGGCTCATACGGCTCATCGCTCGCCCCATCTTGACCATCGCCAGGAGCACCAACGCCATTATCGACATCCATCTTGTCCTCGTCTTCTCCACTCCCTGTATTAGCAGGTTTTCGGGGGACAACGCCTTTTCGCTGTCTCCTCCGCTCGGCCTGCTTCCGCTCCTGCTCTTCCTGCTCCTTCTCCCTCTTGCGGGCATTGAAGGCGTTGTCTAGATGCTCCAGTATATTCTTTTCGAACAGATGCTCTTCTTGCCAGATTTTGAGGATTGCGTTCACGTCATCTCGATACTGAGTTTCCCCCATCCGACCCATTGATAGCTGGGCCGGAAGAGTCTCCAGGTATTCGAACACTTTGCGCTCGACGAGCTGTGAGCCTATAGCAATTCGATATTTATAACACATTCCAGACTCTTTATTCGTAGTAAGAGCGACGTCCGAAAGAACACGAAGAGCATTGGTCGTGACCTGGGGTATCTGACCACGCTTGCGGGCATCGTCCTCGCCATCCTGTACATCTGCACGATGCTTTGGGTTGGCTCTCGTGAAGTAAAACGGTTGCAGTATGTTCGAAATAAGAAGGTGGACCACCTCGTCCAGACCTTTCGTGACATGGTCCACTGCAAAGACGGAAAAGGCGGCTATTTCTTCTGATAATGCGCTGCTAGGTGGTAGCGTGGCCAGCAGCCATATCAGTAGCGTCCGAGACCGAGGGTTCATTATCCCATAGGCTGTATCAACGCGGCCGGCATAGTTCTCGCCGATGGGTATAGTCACCCGCGCCGGCTTCTCCTCCTCTTCCTCGTCTGACTCGTCATATGTGTGGTTGAGATCCCACAGACCACTAGCATACTCATCCATCAGCGGCTCCTTCGGGCCTTTCCAATCTGGCTGGCGGTGGAATAACTCTGGACTAGTCGTAGAAGTTACTATTTCGTGCAGCCGCCAGCGATAATAGCGATTAAGCGGGTGCTTCTGGTTGAAAAGCCATGCGAATCGCTCTTCTTCCTGAACTTGGGGATCTTCCATCAAGGCAGCTTCGAACTCGGGGCCGCCAAGAATGACACCTTCGATGGTCTGATGTATAAGTTTGAGCGTTGCAAGATCCGGTGGAGCATTTGCGGTAACCACTAGGCGCTTGTTCATGACTTCTTCACGTGGCCGTTCCCTATTGACGCCTCCAAGGTCTGGTGGGGGAGCATATCCCTTCGATATCTCCACATCTATCAGAGTAGCACCAAATGGCTCCTCCTGCTGTTTTGTGCTCATGCTACGGCCACCAAGATATCGATCAAGATGCAGGTAGTATCCCTTCCCCAGATATTTCCTGTCATTCATCTTGTTCATTGCGTCGTCGAGATCTCTGGCACTGGCATCTTTGTCAAATATGACCTTCATGGAGGCGGTCGGCCGGCCTTTGTGTGACGGGCTCGAAGGACGTGACGGCGGTATCGGTTCGACTTTCGTAACCTTGAGGGACGGGAAATCGGAGAAAAGCTCTCCTACGCGGCTACGGTCGATCGTGGGCGGCAGATTCGAAGCCTTCGCTACTACCGTCGTGTATACATTCTCCTCCTCTCTATTACCCTCCAGGCCCGCGGGTCCTCGAGGCACGGGGGCCCCAAATCTTGAGTGCGGCGGGAGACCGAAGCCTCCTGGAGGGCCGGGTCTGGAGAAACCTATTCCAAGTTCCGCGTCGAGTGTTCCTGGGCCGCTCTTCATTGACTTCGGCCGCCCCGTGAAGTGTCTCTTAGCGCCCGTTGGCACGAATACGTCTCTTTCAGCTTCGTTGTCTCGTTCCGTCTCCCCAAGCACGCCTTTATCGTCGCCATGCTCCTCCATGAAGTCCGCCATGACCTTGTCCAGCGCATTCTTCTCCTCGCGCGCTTTCGCATCTTCTTCGGCTTTGGTCTTCGAGCCTGGCTGCGGCTTGCCAGCCTTGTTGAGGGATATCCGGAATGCCATATTGACAGCTACACGGCTCCGAGGATGGTGCTTCGGGGGGTTGTACGAATTCACACTTTCTGGTGCTGTCGGAACAACCTCCGGAGTGGCCTGTGCGTTGGCGTCGATCACTTAGCGCGCCGTAGATGCCTTGGCCGTTAAAGGATCCGGACGTCGCACAACCTGCGTTCGAACTATCAGACGAGCACGATTCACGGGCAGAATGGCTTCAACCCAGGATATACAGTCCCTCCTGCGCTTTTTGTCTCAGGATGCCAAGGTGCCGTTGGCTCAGGCCATAAGCAAAGTAAAGGACCTCCAGAACGCTAAAATTATCACGTGAGCACCAGTCATTCTCGCGATCCCGCGCCGCTAACGCGTCAAGACCAACTGAAATTGCCAAAGCAGAATTTGATAATCTCAAGACCATCTTCGGTGACGAAAAGCTAGCGCGGCAAGTTCTCAACGCCGCGAAACGGGTCTCCAAGAAGCGAACATCGAGCGATATGTCAGCACCGGCTGTCCCCGCACCAGTAGTCAAGAAAGCCAAACCTTCGTACGGCGAACCGCTGAACCCTGCACAATACGAAGCCTCTTTGGCACTTCCAGAGGCAGAATTAGACGAAGCAAAGCTCAAAGAAGCAGTCATCTTCACGAACCGGGCACCGCTGGTCATCGCATTTGCCGTAACACTGCTCAAGTACACCATGCCCGAACAGCCACTATCAAGCAGACTAAGCCTTGCACAAGCACTCTGCAGTGCTAATAGTACAAGCAAGGCCAGAAATATCGGTTTACAGTCGGGGAAGTCAGCCGAGGAAGAAGGCTGGGGTGAAGGACAACCATATGTCACGATTATGGGCCGCCCCATCAGGGTGATGAAGCGGTGGGGTTACAATTCAAAGGAAGACGGCGAAGAAGCTTCGAGCCAAGATACGATTGGCGCATCTACGCAGAACACCATCCAAGCAGAGTCCAGCGTCCCCGAAGAACCCGCCCTATGGGGCCTGGATCTGGAAGCGCTCAAGAAGTCCAACGGACCCGTAATAGCCGGAGCACGTAAGACCTCCACCACCGAGCTCCCGATCTACAAACCAGAGGGAGCTAGGGCGTATCTGCTCAAGTCATTCCAGACGAAACAGCCGGCGCAGGGACACGGCGTGGTTCCCAAGAAGAAGATGGTCACCGATAAGGAGCGGAATCTTGGTATGCTTCTTGGAGCTCTAGATTTATTGTGCCAGTCATGGGCGCATATCTTAAGCAAGGATGACCTAGATAGGCGGGCGTGGGTCTGGTATTGTAATGTGAGGCCCGAGGTTAAGCCTGGTGCTGCCGGATGGGGAGGGAAGGGGGAGGTCAAATTGGTGGAGGTGCTCGAGCTAAGGCGGCCGGCGGTTTGAATTGTGATTGGTACTATGAGGGCTTTAATATCTACTGCTCATAGTCGGGGTTATGAGTGACGAGACAAGGGAGACTCTATGTCTCAGTCACAATCTTGATTTGCGCGGGTACGGAGCAAGAGCTACTCATTTTCCTAGGTTTAGCCTCTTTCGGACCTTTGATGCGGTGGATCTTCTTGGACGTTGACGATAGCAGCACAAGGTTGTGAATTGTCACCCCAACCCAAGCCGTCGGCCAGTCCCGGCACAGATTTCAGAAAGATGATCTCCAGAAGCAGAGCGGAAGCCGTTTCACCCACCATGTAACGCTCGTCCACGCATCAGCCTGATCCTCCACTTCGTGCGAGTCTTTCGCAGGCGCCCTAATCACCGGACGGGAACTCTGTATCCAAGCAATCGCGTGCCACACGATACCTCGCGGCGAAACACGACAAAGCTGAAGTTACTTAACTTTAGTGGAATTGCCAGCTCACTTCATTGGTTGGCTTCGAGCCAATCTTGTATCGGACAAGGCTGAAGCTGAATGCGGAAGCCTGTCGCAAGGCTGAGCTGAGCTTCAACCCCGCCTTTCCTGCCTTCCTCCTCTACCAACTTACTCTATGCAAATGAAGAGCTTCATCTCTTCCGATTTCGTCTCAAGATGAGCTTTGGCTACAGTGTGGGCGACTTCTTCAAAGTCGTCGAGCTTGCGTACAAGGTGGGCGCACCAGTCTTCATATCCTCGAGTCACTGCTCCGCAGGTCCATTCCGCTCAGCCTCGCAGCCGTGTTTCTGGAAGCATGGTGCTCTTGAATATATAATACTGACGGTATAGATCTATGAGAAATGCCAGAACGCTACATCCGAATTTCGAGACCTCGGCCGCGATGTCGGCAACGCCCACATAGTCCTCCGAACGGTTCACGTCTTCTGGAAATCGGAAGAGAGTAGAGATCGCCCATTACTCCGGCCACAAGTGGAAGAGCTGCGTCAGCTAGCGGAAAATTGTCAGGAAGTGCTGAAGGAGATCGAGGAGATACGAGAGAAACATAGTGACCTTGGAACAAGCGAATCTCTCGCGGCTCGCGTCAAAAGTCGCTCGAGATATATGGTCGGCGACCTCATCCATAATTTTGGGTCGGTGAGAGAAAGGCTACAACGCTATACCTCCAACCTTGCTCTGTTTCACACAATGTTAACGTGAGAGCTTCCCCGACCTACATATATCATATGACTAACACTCCACAGTACAGACGTCTTGCGCGAGGCCACTGATGAGCACAAAAGCGCACTAGCTTTCCTTACAGAGCAGGCACATATCATGAGTGCTATTGTAACGACATATCAAGAGTTCCAGGAAGGCAAGCGAGCGGAGCCAGCATATTCTCAGGTGTCAAGAACTGCAAATGCGGAAGACCAGACCATGCAGGCTATCGCGGCAGCCGAGCAAGAGCTCTGCGAGCAGGGGATCGACAAGTCCGCCTTCCAGAATCATCGTGGCCTCATTAAGGAATGGCTCGAGACCGTGATCTTGTCTGCTGATGAAGAGGGGGACCAGGACGATGGAAAAGCAGCCGTGATGCCCCCTTCGGACCCGGGCGGACCCGAGTCACCCCACACATCCAAGCAGATGCCGATAAGAGAAGAAACCCAGACAAGATATCCAGCGAAGACTCTACCAGACCCTGACGTTGCAAACACGGACCCACTCCCTCCACATCTAGTACCGAAGCCTACCTCGATGAAGCGGTCTTCGAGCATGAGCACACATCGAAGTCAGGAAAGTACCTGGAGGCCTAGGGAAGCATCGCAGACGGACGACTACCCAATACTGATGATTTCCAAGGTCCTGCGTTCCAAGTACGCGCCTTCTACGGGAGGTGAGCCCTTCACTCTACCGCTGAAACGAGCCTTCAATGCTCTCGACCCTACCAACCGTGGGTGGCTGGCACGAAAGACTGTGGAGCAAAATCTCTCGGGCACTGCCAGTAGATTAGGCGTGCCACTGAAGGACGGAACATTGGCCGCTATGATTAAGTCCGAGGACGAGAAGGAGGGAAAATCAGATTATCGCATCGACGTGGACGAATTCATCAACATCGCCCTACAGCTTCGCCAGTATGTCTGTTCAACAAACGAGAGACTGTCACGTGCGCGAGGATTACAGTTGGCCGTGGCGCACGTGCTCAGTTGGCAGAATGGCCTGGAGGTCAAAGCCATTTCGGGACTCTGGGAACTTCGCCCCGGCAATTACTATCAGCGCTCTGGCATCCCTTATCCATACAAGCTTCAGGGCTATGGCTGGGGCTTTTCGCGAGCCTATCCTCCAGTGTACGAACATCGGTTTGGAGGCCCACTCAAGAATGGAGGCTTTCCACTATCACAAAACATCACGAACGCTCTCTACCTCGCAACAAACTTTTGCGTGGACGGGATAAATTTCACATTGAGTGAATGGCAGAAGAAACTTGAGGATTCGCCCTCAGAGATCAAAAGCGAGATTTTCGCACCCCTCGACATGTCTCTTGAGGTTGCTACTCTATTCCACCGGTATGTTGCCGATAATGAGACTCGCGGGCTCCACTGGTTGGACGAATTCACTGAAATGGCATCACTGGTACCGCTTTCCATTTACGAAGACCTGCGAGAATGTCCACTTCGCCTCGCCGTAGACCTACGTAAGCGGCTGTGGAACGTTCTTGCCTCGCTCCTCGGTATTATGAGCGAACTTAGCGATTGCAGACAGCTCCTCCCCGACAATACCCCCGAGAATCCTGCAGCGATCTTCAAATGGAGAGAGAAGCGCATTTTTGAGCGAGCAGGGATCCTTCATGACTCCGCGCTGGAAGATTTGAACAATAAGGCCGCCTCGGAGTTCGAGGCCATCCAAAGCTGGGTACGACAGAGCAATTCATTGCGCGATCGCTGGGCAGCATGTACACACGGAACGGCCACGTTGAGGCGGGCTCAAGAACTCAAACTTGAGTCGTTGAGACCTTGGCTCTTAACTATTAGTTTCAGTCTGGGTCCGGTCCCGAGAACTTCCTTCCGTAAGTTTCGATGAGTTCCCGTCTATCCATTCGTTTGCTTATTGCTCATCAGACCGACCAAAAATCGGATGCGAATTGTATATTGATGGGCAGGAAGACAGCGGCATGAAGGTCGAGAAGGGCACCACACCCACATTCGAGTTTACGGTGTAAGCATTATCCCTTATAGCAATTTTGTGTTTCGAAGAACATCGCTAACAGCAGAATTAGGAGCGTGAGTCGCAATAGCATTATCGACGGTAGATTCTATATCCGAGATAAGAAGTCCTTTTCCTTCATCGGATCGGTTGAATTCAAAGTGGAAGAACAGGCGGATTTCGCTCGCAGAGTAAAAGGTAAAAGTATCTTATCTAGCCATTCACTCCTGCTGACCCATAGTCTGCAGTTTCATATTCGGCAAAGATGAAGGATGCAAAGGATGGTTTCACCTCGGTGCCAGTTCTTGTGGAACTCTCTGCCCCCGAGGGGACCGGTGAACAAAACGTAACAGGGCTTTCAACGCCTCTTGGCGAGTACATATTATCGCGGCCACTTGCGGATGGCTGGGAGGTGCGACGTCACTCGATACACGGAGGAAGAGAAGACGGCGTATACTTCCATCACCCAGGCACGTCGGAGAGTACTGCCATTCTTTGGTTCGATCCGTTCTACACGCAAGCTCCAATCGCTGACCTTGCTCCCCTGCCCTGGGGCTGGACCAGGCTCTTCAAAAATGGCAAAGTCTGCTTCTCCAGCGATAAGGGGGAGGAGTCTGATATACCTCCGACAGCGGACAGCACTGCGACCTTTAAGAACGTCATTCAGCTGCTCCCCTTCAATGAGGCTGAAGACTTCACCGCCTGACACCTCTCCAGGGAAGCACTCCAAGGCAATGAAGAAGGATACGAGTCACGAGAATCTCCCGATTAACTTGCGAGGGAGTGAAATTCTCTGTTATCACCCCGCGAGGGCTTAATATAGTCTAATAAAATTTCCGTATCATTTGGTTTCCTGTCATACGCCAGCCCCTATAACCTGCCCGTACGTCGTCACCTCATGCAAGCCGATGCTCGTGTTCAATCCGAACTGCGCGTTGAGTGATTTTCCTAGCGCGGGTACTACGGCATCGATGTGCACAGCAATTATCAAAGTCAAGAGCAAACCCTGAGGCTGTCGACAACACGCCACCCATTGGTTCCGCATTATGCGCCGTTCGAGTTAAAGACATTCTTGAGTCCTTGCAAAGCCATCAGTCCTAAATCAGGGAAACTCGATAGCAATGCCATAGCAAAGCGTCGCCCACATTCCCAAGTGTTGCCCAATATCGGCAGTCCCAGTTTTGACCTTTGATCCGAATTCTTGCTCCAATTCCTTCGGGGATTCCAGAACTCCGTTGATGTAATAATTGCCGCGGCCGTCGAACCCTCCGACAGCTTTAGCAGTTGGTTCCAAGACCAGCCCTTAGATTTTTCGGGAACAGAAGGTCGGGGATAGGAGGTGATTTCGGCTTGGAGTGGTAGGCAGAGAATAGTCGTTCGGTCTGAAAGACATCCAACGTCCAGGGAAACGTGCACTGTCTTGTTGCCGACCTTGTAGTAGACGCGGCCGGAATTTTTGCGAATTGGTGGCGTATCCTGGCTCAGTGACGCGCGCAAAATGATTTCGCCTCTGTTGACAGGGCCTAATGGATTGCATCCAGCAAGGTAAATGCTGGCGTGTAGGACTTCCGCCAGAGGTACATATTCTGAGGCGTGGTTATTACGGGATTGACGTTCCATTCCAACTGCTCCGTCAATTGATGCCCTTGACCATGAAGGAGCTCTCCATTCTTATTGCTGTGAGCAATCTTTTGCCGCCTTCCAAAGCAGCTGCTCCGTAAGAGTTAGTTCCTAGAGGCTAACTATGGAGTGTACACTGGAACTAAGTTTCTTCGCTAGCCCCGAGATGGCGAATAGCTTATCCTTAGCGGGAAAGGAGAGCATGCATTTACCGTACAAACCAACAATTCGTTCCTAGAAACCATAAATCCGATTGAAATGGGTCAAGGTAAAGTCATTGAGTGTTTGCCGGATAGTCGGTTTGTACGTTTTTCTAGAGAAGGACGTCTTGTCTCGTCCAGAGTTGCAATCGCTTATAGTTAGGGTTAACGGATAAGGTAAAGTTAAAAACCTGGTTACATTTTTAGTTTGCGCGTATTTGAAGTAAGAGTTGCTTATTTCTCTACTTTTGGCCTATCTCACATTTTCATTCCGTCGACACTTTTGACCCTAAGAAGAATGCCTTCCCGTTTTAGTTCGTTGCAGCATAACCTACGGAGCTCAAGTGACGAAGCGCACTCTCAACTGCACACCGAGCTTCTCAAAGCTCTCCTGGTACACATCGGCCTTGGTGTGCAGACGTTGAGGTATCTCCAGCTCGACAATTCTCAGCTCCGGAAACTGTCTGAATTCCCGGACCCTGATCTGAAGGTAGTCCAGTATTGTTTCCACGTGCCCAGACTCTTCGGCGGCGTCGATGAAAGTGCTATGTCGTAGGATAAGACGGCGGATCGATTGGGGGACGCCGATTTCTGCAGCGGGCGCCGTGCGTTCTGCTTGCTCCAGTTCTTGGACCAGTATGCCTAGATTTACCTCCAGGCTCTCCACCGCGATGCCCTCGCCACTTCCCAGAATATGAGGAATGCTGGGACTGTCGAACGGTGCTAAATGGCTGTGCGCGGAATCTCCGTCCAGCGCACTTTCGCTCCAGACGCCCAAATGGCGGAGCGATCCATCCAATAGCCGATGCGCCGGCTCCTCAAGCACTCGCGCGTATACGACTTCCATTTTGATCGGGTTGTCGCAACAGGCCTCCGACCAGCTAAACGATTCGAGCAAGGGACACGCTTCCCAGAAGAAGCCACAGACGCGCGCTCACAACAACGTGAAGCCAAGTCTGCCAATCCAAGTCGGGCGAGAAGACGTTGCGCACACTCAATTTCTTGACTGTGGAGCGGAGATTCCGCACGGCTATGTTGTACCTCCAGTACTGCGACCTCGTCGCTTGCCCGCGGAAGTCGACGTGTATAGTCTCTAGCTTGGGAAGCTGAAAGATTGGGAGAAGGTCCAGGACGGAGGAAGAGTAGATCGCAATGTCGAGCCGGCGGAGGTTGCCTAAGTGATTCGTTTCCATGTCCGCTCCGAAAAGATAATCCTCCCAGACGTCAAAAGAATGCTCGGCCATCCCTTCCAACATGTCAAGGCGCTCTAGGCATGGCATCAACTTTAGAACCTCGTGGAAACGATGGCGATCCTCTGCGGAAGGGCTAGGCCGAAGGGAATCCCCGCTATGTACTGCTCTAAACGACTTTACATGTGTTGCAAGGAAGGGTCGGTTCGAAAGCGTTCGGTGCAGCCGCGGCGCGTTCACAGGCCTATCCGCGTATGGACCAGACCCTCTCAGGTAAGCAGGGACGTTACCGTAGACCAGCGGCTCGATGATGCGGTGGATCTTCTTGGCCGTTGACGATAACGTCACAAGAGTATGAAGGTCGCCCCAATCTGAGTCCTCGTCCAGCTCCGGTACGAAATTTAGGAAGATTTGCTCGAGAAGCTCTTCGGGCAGGGTTTCTAGGTACGGATGGTGGTCCATAATTGTTCCGAGTTGGGATTTTTACTCTGCGGCAAGCTGATTGCGGTGAGTGGGTGTTATGGACTGAGGGCGAGTTGGCCTAAGAGGGCATATTATGTAGATCTGTCACCTGCGGAAATTAAAGGAATTCTTAGCGCTTTTTTCGCGACTCGCGTTACAATTCGTGAAGCTTACATTATATACAAATTCTGTTCAATCATACGGTCCTCCCAAAACCAATATAGCTACCCTCACCCCACCCTCGGCGTCATCCTCCCAGCAGGCGCCTCATAATACCTCGTCTGCTGCCCCGGCACAGCTTGCTGCGGTCTCCAAGGCTCTCCAACCCCATTCTGATACCCACTCTGCCCACTACCCTGCGCCCAACCGTGCTGTTCCTCCGGCACACCTTGCAACTCCTGCCTAGGGAACGGATACTCTCCGCTCTGCAGCTCACTTCTATTAGCCGTCGAATAGCCTCCATCGCTTCCGACACCAGGCGTGTTATTATTTGAGTACCGTCTGTCGACCATTGTCTGCTGGCTGTCTGCTTCAGAGTAGCCTTCAGGGATGGGTGGACTGGGAATGCCGTTGTGGACGAAGGTACCTGGGAGAGGAGGAGAGATGGTTCGCTGTCCTGGGCGCCAGTCTGCCGGATATTGGGCCATGCCTACATTGGGAAGCGTGGGTTGTGGCTCGGGTATGGTTTCAAGCCCCTCGTAGAACCGGCTTCCGTTAGGGGAAGCAGGCACATTCTTTCTCCATTCTTGGACTCCGCCTACGGCGCTGCTGGCGGCCACGCTTTGTCGCGTCGAACCCATGCCGCTTAAGCTTTTCAGAGCGTCTTTGTCCCGCTTATGCGCCCTGTGTTTCCAGATCAAAAGCCATATGAGTATACCGAAAACAAGTGCCGCTCCGCCCGCGCCAGCTCCAACGCCGATTTTAGCGTTGGTGGTAAGCGCGGGTTTGGGCTCAGCCTTGACGGGATACTGCATTGCGTATACGACATTAACAATCGCGGAGGTAGGATTCGCGGTCGCGGTTCCGGTCGCAATCAACGAGTCAGGAATAGGTGGAGGCGTCATGGCAGTCGGAACTGTGGAGTAGCAAGGCGTTTGGCCGCCAAACGCAGTGCTCCAGGGGAAGTAGTTCCTGGACCGCGTTAAGTAATGTGCTGAAAGCAATGACCAAGACTTACGAGGGACAGCAGCCACTACTGATAGAGAAGTAGTCGTCAGGACATCGTTCGAGGGTAGCCTGCGCTGGCGACAAAGCACTCGGAAACCCGACATTACCATCGCTCACAGCTGGAGTCGTGGAAGCTCCAGATGCTGGGATGGCGATTGTAACTGTGGCTGGAACCGTGCCAGTTGCACCAACAACCGTCGTGGGGGGAATATCGAATGGACAGCAATCAGGCCGATCACTTATGCAACCAATGACCGGCGCCCAATAGGCCGTTGGCCCATCAAGAAGCGTGTACTCAGGCGTGCTACAATAGCCTTGGAGGAGATCCCCTGTACCGCTCCACCTAGGTAGAGGACTATGGGTTGATGATGAAGTCGGGGTTGGTGCACCTGTGGCCTGTACGGAGACCCTGGGTGCTACAGTAACAGGTATCAGGCTAGGCTTTGGGACCGAGCTTGGGGTGCTCATTGGGGTCTCGGAGGGCTCCTCAGAAGTTTCACCTAAAGTAGAAGTTGGCAATGAGCTTGGTTCCGGAGACCTTGACGAAGGTATTGCAGTAGGTGTAGACGTACTGGGAGGATTCGTCGACTTCGGCGGCTCTGACCTAGGCTCCGATTCGGACTGTGGAGTTGTAGAGGGCTCAGGCTCCGGTGTTGTGATAGAGGAGACTGGGGGATCAGAACTGCTGCTAGAACTCGAGGACGGGATGGATGAGCTTGAGGATGCGCTTGATTCTGGCTCGGTCGTTGTGCAATGCTCCGAGGACCACCCGGCCATGGTCAAGTCGTTATCTGGCGGCTCCTATTCAGCAAGCGCACCATTGACCCGAGCTACTACTTACTAGGATCGATGCATTCTGAATAAGGGGTATCAAATATGCATGCCGAGAAGGATAGATCGTAATCCGCCAACGTTGCGCAGACGCACGCATCGCCGGTCCAGGTCACCCCAATGTCCGGTGTCGCGCAAGCGCCGGCAGCTTGCTCTCTACACGAGCTGAACGCAGACGAAAATTCGGGAGTGTCTTCTGCTTCCTGGTCGCATTGTCAGTCAGACGAGCGGTGTTGATAGGAAGATTGACCTACGGTGCATGTCATGTTGTCCGACTGTCGTTTGATCGCTTGGGGACGGCCGAAGAAGGTCGCGCTTTCGATCCATCGTATCATAGATGCCATCTTGACCGAGACTTCACAATATAGCTTCGTTGAACATTCGAATCTGCGAAGGTTAAGATATTCCTCGGCCGCAATGAGGGAATTGGGTCGCAAGGCTGAACCCCTCCAACTCTTCTCAGGCTGAGGGTCCAGGTCCGCATTTAAACCGACATGCAGCGCACAGCTGCAAACTTGAGGCTCAGTCCCTCAGCCGTCTAGAACAATAGATTCCGTTCATTGGTGGCGGAGGGCTGAAAAGTGCAGCAATACGAGTGGCTCGTTGCAATCATCATTCGCCTAACGCCCGCGAACACGAACCCAGAATCCCTAAAGCGTATAGGGCTGGACGTGGCGTTGTGATCCGCTCGCAGACGAGTGTCAAGATCCCACGAGCGGGTGCGCTATTACCTTGCAGTGTCAGATCTGGGGATCATTTCGCCGAGTGAGGCACGACGTTGTTATGTGACAGCTTCGATCATAATGCTCGACAGTACTTATGAATTAACTCCGTCGTAGGAATGCTGTCCTGGGCTTCTCTCGAGATATTGAGTTCATGTCAGTCGAGGTGGGCTGTTCTGGGGGATGCGGCAAGCCGCCTTCGCTAACTCCTTCCCAAGATTGGACGCCACCAAGTACTTGGCTAGAACAAGCCCTTGCCAATTTGAGCGATTCCAGGAAATATGTGGCTCCCCATTTCGTTTGACTGGAGAACATCGCGAGACTACATTGAACAGCCCCTTGCTCGAGATGTTATACTTTTTGCTGTGAGCTTACCGCAAGTGTATGGAATACTATGCATTTGAAGAGCCGTAGGGATCGAAAGAGACCAAGAGGATTCGGGTCGTTAGGAAATGAAAAGACGCTTGAAATGAAGGAGAAACAATGAAAAGACGTCCCAAGGAACCAAACAAAACGAAACGCTGACGACCCTGGTCAGCACTTCGTCAACACTGTCAACCGTACTCCATCTCCGCCTCTCGCTTTTGCTTAGCCCGCTCCGACATCTTTCGATAGACCTCTTCCTCCAGCTCGGGGATCCGCTGAAATCGATCGGTAAAGTTTTCGCCATGGACCTTGACGAAGTCGTAGAAGTTGTCGGCGATGAAATCCGTGAGCATTGCCTTCATAGTCTCATAGACAGACAACGGGGCTTCCTCCGTCCTGTAGACCACGATGGCGAAAGCGAGCACTTCTTCCGTGCTCCAAGGCATCATATGCTCCATTTTGCCAACAATACGATCAAGGATGTCGACCATTCCGAGCCTCTCCCCAACCTCCCAAGCTGCGACACACTCTGCCATTGCGATGGCTCGCTGCTCGTCGTCCTCTACGCGCCGGTGGCCGAATTCGCCAGTGAGCATAAAGTCGGCGATGTAACGGAAGTCCTCCGGGTATATTGACTCAAGGCACGGCATATCTATCGTCCATGTCTTCTTCCCCTTAGCTCGGAGATAGCCGTGATGACGGTCGGAGAAACTGGTACGAAGGTCCATTTCCTTCTTCGGTATCATGAAAGACTCTTTCTCCGGACCAACTAGGAACTCTACGAATTCCCTGCTATCGGAACTATAGGAACGATGTCAGCCGTACCTTCAATAGTGGTGCCGGCGGCTACGTACATTTCGCCTTCAAGTGCATCCTCAGCCCGGACTGAGCCGCGATTTGCATTGACCGCGTTTGCTCCAGAAGTTGAAGATGAGGCCGGAGGAAAATGGTTTCGGATATCGGGCAAATCGTTCACACATGAGCGCGATAGAGGGAGTATCTGCCGTTTTCGTGGTTGCGGAGGAGACGTAGGGGGTGTTCGCAAGGCGGATCTCGCGCTGGTTTCCTGGCCCGCAAGACTGAGCTTTCTCGCTAGGCGTAATTGGGATTTGTCAAACCCGGAGTCCCCATCTGAGCTTAAGGTCGAACTTGAGTCCGAGGAGGCTTCTTCAGCACGCTGGTCTTCAGTCGTGTTTCTCCAATAACACAGCCCCATTCCCGAGTCCATCGCCTCGTGCACACGGTCATAGGCCGTTCCCAGGCCCCGGGTCCGTGCAAATTCGTCTGGATTAGGATAGTCATATGTTTTCATTTCCCCCGTCGATGCATAGCGGCTAACAGTGTCAGCTCCGTTAATCTTCCGGGCTCCGAGCACTCACAATTCCAACCTCTCTTTAATCACCAAGATCAAGGTGAAGTACCCATGAGGCCGAGCGGAAGCAATTTTGTTCGGAGCCAGGTCATCAGTGCAGACTACAGCTGGCCAAGGCGGTAGATTAGAATCTGCCGGCTGATAGAGGAGGTAGTCCCCCGGCGAAAGCACGAGCATCTCCTATTGCTCGTCCTTGTGTATGTGTTGTAGTGTTAGAGCTGAGGAAGAGGTAGTTTGCTTTTGTGAGCACGAACGAGATGAGAGAAAGAACTGTGAGACCAAATGGCATGAGTGATAGAGAATTATGTATCTTGCTTGGATGGCGGAGCTGCTGGAGTGAGAGAAGCAACCGTGATGCCGGTTTGGACAGGTACCACAGTTAGGGGAGAGGTTAGTAAGAGATGAAAAACTGAATTGATCAAGCCTGGTCAAGAGAAGAACTGGTATACGGGTTAGTGATATGGATAGGATGATAGAGAAGCCGCTGGAAGATGATGCTCGAGCGCATGGTGGGCGTGAAGGAGGCTTGCAAGCCGTGGTGAGAGGAATCAGCAGCATTGCTCGCAAACATAGCTGCGAGCTTCATTTCGAATGAAGCAGGCGTTCTCTGCAGGATATGGTACGGTGAGCGGTGAGGTCTTGAAGCGTGCAACAACGCCGAGCTGTTGGGTCTTGGAAACCAGCTTAGTCATCCAAGTTCTGCCAGCCAATCACCGAAATCGTGGACATCTGGCATCAAGCTCGCGAGTCTGCAGCTTCACGACACGCCCACACTCGCTTCCCATTCTACGAGCGACCTACAATCCCCTGCGCTCGAGCCCGACGAGCTCGCACCGCCCATATTTCCTGTCCAACCCTTCGACAAGCCGCGCTACAATCCTCCTCCCACCCTCCCACCGCAACGATGCTTGGCCTCACGAACATGCAACCACGGCAACTAGCCACCCAAATCCTCAACTTCGCGCTCGTCCTGTCCACCGCCTTCATGCTCTGGAAAGGCCTCTCCGTCGCTACCGACTCGCCCTCGCCCATCGTCGTCGTGTTGTCCGGCTCCATGGAGCCCGCGTTCCAGAGAGGAGACCTGCTGTTCTTGTGGAATCGGGGGATGAATACGTCGGTTGGGGAGGTCGTCGTGTATAATGTGAAGGGGAAGGATATCCCGATTGTGCATCGGGTGGTGCGGAGACATGGTGGAGGGTAAGCAAGCTTCAATTTCTGACTGCCGCGCAATGGATCAGTCGAGACGGGGTCTAAAGAGGGATGGATATTGGAGATCTGCGCTGACGGTGAGATAGGAAATCACCCCTCCGACTCCTCACAAAAGGCGACAACAACGCCGCCGACGACACCGAGCTCTACGCTACGGGCCAGTCTTTCCTCAACCGCAAAGAGGACGTTATCGGGAGCGTGGTTGGGTACATTCCTTTCGTGGGCTATGTCACGATTCTGCTGAGTGAGTATCCCTGGCTGAAACAGGCTATGCTGGGGATAATGGGCCTCATGGTGGTGCTGCAGAGGGAGTGACGGAAAGGCTAAGAGCTAGGCGCTGCGTTTTGTAAAGGATCATGAATAGACATGCCTCGACGTATTATATGTGGCCGTCCTGCGCGTTTATGAAGCGTGTGGGAATTAAGGCTCACCTCTTCGATGCAGGACAGGCGTTGGATGCACTTTGTGCAAGGGTGGGAAAACGGTTCCGGACAGCATGGCGCTCCGATTCTGCTGTACACTGTCTGGCATTTGAAGGATGGAAAGAGATATCCTCTTGTGAAGAATTGGGCCACGTTTTCAAGTGGATCACATGCCCAACTTGCCGCTTCCTTCAAGCGTCCAAACATCTCTGTGTTCTCTCTCCCCTATTACTCCACAACCGCGCCGCTAATGTTCGTCGTACCTCTTAACTAACAGTCTGGAGCCTCCTTTCCCCACTCCCTGTGCGGCTTCGTTCATCTAAGCGGCTATCATTACCGTATAACTTCGGTGGTGGAACTTCAATGGGCTTTTCGTCGTCCAGCCTTACTGTGAAGACATGCGGCTACATCTCCGCCCACCGAGGTTTTCCGATGACGGTTGGCGAGGCATCCCCGCCTAGACCAAACAAGCAGAGAGTTGCCCCCAAGATCCACGGCCTACTTTGACAATGTCTCCCCGGATTGCACGAAGGGCATGCGAACCTCCCTATGGAGTAGGCGGTATTGACAATCTGTTCAACCACTGGTATTGAACACCTGGGGTTACAGGAACACGATCCGCGAAGTGTTCGTTTCTCATCGTCAACATCCGGGATCAGGGTAAGTTCAGCGGGGCTTAAAGGGTTGAACTGGTTGGTAACATCTACGGTTCTGACAAACTGATGGCTGTCTTGACCGATATGCCGCCTCTTAAACCTCCGCAGACCTCTACTTAGAAGAACCACGCTCTAATCACCACTTGTTCGCTGAATGAAGCAAACATTGTCAGAGCTAGTGAAGATACCATCGCTCATGCACCATACACAGCTGTCGACTAGTCGTCAATCTTCAAGCCATTCTACCTTCACCCCGAGGCCCTTTAACAGAGCAAACTAGAAGAAACCCCGAATCCTTAGTCAGCCTGAGCGAGACCTTAACCCTCCCCTCCCCCAGCCCTGTCCCAGTCCCAAAACCTCCCCCCAACCAACCCAAAAAAAAAGAAGCCTGCGACGTGCGGGGTCTGCCACCGAATTAGCAACCACGCTTCATAAAACACCATTCAATCCCACATACTCGAACCCGCGACCCCTACCTCTGCCACACGGGAGAATGGGAAGGTAGTACCCTAACCACTGGGCTAACGACGCCTGAGTGAGCAATGAAGCCTGCTGCAATTTTAAGCATCAGATATGCATGCAGTGAATCCACCAAACGGGGGGAAATAGCAGTCGGCGAAAGCGTATGGAGGCCCCAACGGGCGGGCACGGAGTCGGGGAAGTGCGGGTGTGTGCGTGTGGATGCAGCTTCCCGTGGCGGTGAGGGAAGGCACGCATCACGTATCACGCGTTGAGTGGGCTGAGCGCCGCCGGGGGAGACGACGAGATGGGAGGACGGACCCGTCTTGAATATGACGGGCAGTATATAACAGTGTTGGGGAAGGGAATGCGGTATAAGTTCTCGGGCGACTAAGCGCTGTGTAGCTTCGGTTCTGTATAGAGTAGGTAAGACGGGCCTGGGGACAGCGAGTGCCCGGCACCAAGACGGCGATAGGTCGCCGGGTCTCTGTTCAAATGCGCCAGGCGCCTCAAAAATCATCAATGTAGCCCACTTCATGATATCCTTATAGTTAGGCACCAGGAGACACACGACGAGCGGGACTGAGTTGAGGTGGGATTCGAAATACGAAGTCCATGACCACCAGTACTGTGAGAGCAACAACCACATATACGATCCCTCACGAACAACACAGACCAACAGCAAAAGATAGTAGAACCATGATCTAACAGCGCATGTTTTTGATACCGCAGATAACTAGTGTACATATGTCATGAGCCTCGTGATGTCTTCCGCGTCCGAGGGACACTGGGGCGCAAACATCATTAAGAAACCCCATGGTTGAGCTTCATGCGGTCCTCGCGAAATCGCCATAGATCGAGAGCATCCTCCAGAACCCGTCGAGAAAGAAGAGGACAGAAGCAGAGTAACATAAGAGACCAAACCCCATATCCTGAGCCCGTGACACCGCGACCGCCGACCGAGAGAAAGACCATTACGGATGAAGCTCACGAAGAGAGTCGTGGGGTGAGGAGAGTGATGTCCATGGCGAGGGTCTCTACTCAGACTCTTCCTCCTCCTCGTCGGCAGCCTATGTTTGATTAGCGGCCTCTTGATGCGTCGAAGTGAGCTGTACCCTTACCGCATAGGCAGCTTTCTCCTCCTCGTAGCGCTTCTTGTCGGCCGCAGCCTTGGCCTCATAGGGAGCGCGCTGCTTTTCGGAGAGAGTCTTCCACTTCTCACCGAGCATCTTGCCGACCTCGCCTGAGCAGCGTTAGTCACGTGTTAGGATGAAACGGCGGCAACTTACCGAACTTGATGCCGGGATTGTCCTCTCGCACCTTCTCACGCTGCTCGTTGGCGAAGAACATGTAGGCGGAAAGACCACGCTTGGGGGCGTTGGGATCTGTACAGTTTAGCGCTGGATTTCGGAACCCGTTGATGTATGTGGGACACGTACCCTTCTTCTTCTTGCCGGTGTCAGCCTTGGCGGCCTTGCCTTTGCCGCGGGTGACCTTCTCCTTGGGCATGGTGATGGTAGATATGCGAGCTGCTGTCGTCGGGGGTTAGTGGTGCTTTGGTTGAGGTGCAGTGAGAGCAGTCGATTGAGGTGTGGTCCTCAGAAGGCTGGATACATGAGAGAAAGGCGCGCAAGCATGAAGCGCAGTCCAGGATAAAGTGCTGAGGTAATTGACAGGAAAGCCGCTGGAAACGAGGTTGACAGGCGGTGGGGTTACATGAGTGACATGCGGTACAGCGCCTTCGGTCTGCGGGTTGAGGCGAGCGAAACACCACGATGCGATCGCGAAGATGCGCCATGTCGGTAGAACGGTGGAGCGGAGTACTTACAGATGAGTTGTCAAGAGTAGGAAAAAGTGGTGTTGACGTAGGTCTGTTTGCGGTCAGTATGCGCTGGATGAGCTGCTGCAGATGGCGATGAACAAAAAATGGTCGCAAGGCGATGACGCTCTGAAGATGCAAGAGCAGAGGCTACGAGCGTCATTGCGGAAGGCGCGCTGCGGAAAAGGCGAAAAAAAGGTGCAGGTGGTGGTGCGCGATGCTGGGCTGGTAGGCCGCGACTGAAAATACAAGCGAGGCCGACTTACCAAAGGTCCACAGGTTCTGGTGGTGAGGGCAGATTCGCAGGCGGAGAGCGCTGAGGAGTTTGTGTGTGAGAGCAGCGCTGCGCTGGGGGCCCGCCAGACACCCTACTTTATTGCTGGGGCGCACGTGACGCGGCCTTTGTTAGTGAGGGGTGCCCTCTGTTTATGATGCGAAGCCTGTCTAACCTGGAAAGCACGACGCTGCCGACGCTCCCCACCGCCCATGATGCAGTCACAGTGCAGCGCAAATCCGAGGCCCGGCCGGCGCTGTGCGAATAGTTTTGGTCTCTTGCGGTCCAGTGCTGCTGCGCTCACCACAGCGCCGTCCGTCGACGCTGTCGTCGGGCGCCAGGGACGCTCCCCTCCACTGGACTGGCCGCCGCCCAAGCCGTCCCAGCAGCGCCGGGTTTCATGTGGCCCCTTAGATTGCAGGAAGACGGCGAAGCAACACTATTCGCCTGCCTGAAATTATCCCCTCGACGTTATCTCTTCCCTACCGGCGTCGGCTGGCTGAAGCGCTTCCAAAGCTACCCGCAGCGGCCGCCCTCCGCTTGCATGCAGCAGCAGGCCACTTTCGCACCATCCGGCAGATGATGGTCTGAGGCCGCAGGCATTACTTGCAGCGCCGCGAACAGACCCGTGAGAACATGATGCGCAGCGCGGCTACTTCTCAACCGCAGCGCCTCTGCGGACAGACAAAGACGCAGCGGTTACTCTGCCCTTCGCACTAGGCCGGATACGGAAGGGTGCAAACAAATGGGCGACGGGCTCAACGCCCTGTTCGAGGACATCGAACGAACCTTGGGTTGAATTCCTAGATGCTGAGCTTGAGTCTCGCTATCTGTCTGGCGCACGAGAAGTGAAAAAATGCCGTGCTCATTGATCGCACCTGCTCACTACTGATCGCACCTGCTTTGGGGACCCCCAAGCGCAGCAAACGTGGAAGGCGGTTGCGCGTTTCAAGCGCTCACCGTAGCCTATCTAGATCCCCGGCCATGCACACTCCAGGAGACTGAAACAGCTCAGCTCGAAAAACAATTCGTGCAGCCGAATGTCCTGCACCGCAACAGCGACGCCTATTGTCAGCCCTGCCTGAGCCCACGGAGTGGATGACTAATGAGCCCAGGGTCATTGCTCGGCAACCGCACGCGTCCAGTCCGGCCAGAACGTCAACCCCAGATATCTTGCACACCGTCTGTCAACCACCGGCGGAGGCTTCTAGATCTTTTAGTACGCCTTTGTGCGTGGTGAGCGACATCTTGGAGCAAGGCTGGTGTCCGTTGTGTAGCAGAAGCGCGACACAACGACCTCCGTTGGGATCTTGTAAGACGAGCTTTGTTCCCTGACGCATTTGAGCGCACACTCACCACGGAGACATCAGACAGAGTTGTACCGCCGCCCACTGAACGTTCCATCGTTTTTCGTACGTAGCGACCTCTGTCCTCAGTCGAATGTTGCGCGCCGGCTTCCAACACCGAGCCACAACCCCGCTTCTGTAGACATGGTACTCGTCCGTCTACGACATACAACTGGCTGCGCGTTGGGACTAATATCTCTCATTGGAAAGTGTTCTGGCGACACCGGCACGGATCAGAGTGGTCCTTCACGGGAACTTACAACTCTGAGAGTTTGTGTTGCTATGCCCACCGATGACTACAGAGGGATTCTGCCCATGGCGGTGTCGCTAGCAGAACGCGACGTAACATGTCCCACAAGCCCTTCATACCATCTGCAATCCTAGCTTTCCGCGATTCCAGGAGGCCTGGTCGTGCGCCCTGCGAACTGACACATTGAAGGCCATTTCAGAAGCGGACCACCAACATTAGCCGGGCTTTCGAGAATATCTCTACATTGCTGCTTAACCTGCGGCATAGGCTCAGCCATCTTTTTCGTCGTCCATCACCAGCTCCCGCAGGACCGGATCTGCTGCCCAGTTGATACCGCTGCCCACAATCGTTGCCGAAAGAATACCCTTCAGGGTTCTCATCCTCCTGCGCGCCTCTTTGACGTCCTTCTCGACTGCCTTGACCTTTTCGCGAAGCCGGGGTTCTTCGATGTCCTCGGTTGACTGGGTCTTCATTTCTTCTGCTAGCGCCAGAAGCGTCTCAGACAGCTCTCTATTCTTCTGGTTAGCGGCCACATTGGCCTGCTCGGCTGCACTCAAGGCACGTGTGGTCGAGGCGAGCTTCGCTGCTAACGAGCCTAGTAGCATGGACAAGATATCATTCTCGGTAATCAAGGGCAGTATTCGTCTGCGATGATTAGGCTTTCTGAGTAGTATGAGGGTGGAGCCGCCTCTTACTTTTCGGCGAAATCAGTGTCTTCGCCTCCGTGCACAGCCTTTAGCACAGGGTCCATAGCCAGCACATTGTGAGATATCCTGTTCCGTATCTCGAACTTGGCCTTTGCTTCCATGGCCTCGCGCTGTGCTGCAATCAGCTGCTCCTGTAAGACGTCATCTGATAGTGCCGAGACATCAGGCACGTGGGCTGCAAACAAATGAGCTCGAGTCACTGTTCATCTGATTGTGCTACATGCCTTCCTGCGCCTCAATGAGGCTCCGCTGCAGCTCAAGTTCTCGCAGCTGGTCGTAGAGCTGTAGGGCCAGTTGCTCGGTATCGGAGAACGCGAACGCGTCGCAGTGAGGCGTTTGGAGCAGTTCAGAGTACTCGTTCGCATTTTGCGCTTTGGGAGCCGCGTCCGCCATTGGAACATCGTTTGAAGTTGCCATCATGGGAATGAAGAAGGGTAGGGTTTAGATATGAACAAATTCGTATCGCGCATCTGATCGCGTCTTTCACACAATGATGCGGTATTGGTGGCCCGTGTGCATGATCCCTGCGGTCCACGCGCCTTGGCCCGCGGCATCTGTGCCTAACGGTCACACATTCCACCCTCGAGCTCGCATTCTCCTTCAAAGACCTGTTGCAGCAGGCTCCCGCCAGCTAGAGGGTAAAGCCCGAATGTCGCTGCAGATTGCTGTAGCTCATACGGGCCAGCGCCTCGACGCTGATCCCGTCGGCTTCAACTCGGTCGATGCGCTGAAGCACTGGATCTCGAGGGCTACCGAGATTCCGCCTGAGCACCAGATCTTGCTGACGCCTCGCGGAAAGCATGTCAAGCTGCAAGCGCTACTGACTGAGGTATGTGAACTTCCGTCAGCTGAGGAATAGAGCTCATAGACTCGTCCATAGAGAGAGATTTTCGTCTATAATCGAGAGCTCTCCAGCGGAGCCCAGTCTACCGTTTCGCCCACGCCGCTGCCCGACTCCTTTACGCCCGATGACCCCCCTGATACGCTCTCCAGCCATACCGACCTGCGAGCATGGCAGACGCTCTTCCAGGCCCGCCGCGACTGGGCGTTCGCCGTCCTCCACAAATCCCAGTCCATGTCTCAAATAGCGTCGCAGCACTTCGCCGAGCAGGCAACAATCGAGAAAGGCACCCATATTGCTGTAGGCAATCATGAGTCGCATATTCGCGGGCTGGAGCAGAAACACCAAGCGGCAAAAGAATGGTTCGAAGGGGTGGAGAAGGAAGCCGCGGACAACTTGCGAAGACTGGATGGCGACTTTGGGCAGCTAGCGGCTATACCGGCGAAGGCGGAATTCGTACAATTCCTGGCGAAGGATGTGCGGTCGACCCATGCAACACAGGCAGCCCAAGCCAACCGAAAGACTGCGCCGAACCGGACAACTTCGCTGCAAGAGTTTCTGGACGTTGAAACTGTCAAGAAGGCGACAGGTGTGAGCAGGCGTGTACGCGAGTCCTTTGGGAAGCGCATGGAGGCTATGAAGACCCAGCTGGAGAGGATAGGCACGGACTACAATGAGCTTCTAGGTGCGGTTGGTCAAAGCCAGAGTCGATCACTCGTAGACGATACCGAGGAGCCGATGCGACTATACAATGAAATCGATGCAGTGGCGAAGAAGGTAGAATCGGACTTTGAGCACGTCATGGGCCTTCCTGCGAATTCTAAGTCGGTTGCCCAAGTTTCGAAAATGGCACTCTTACACACGCGCAATTTTCTCCCCGCCATCAAGGAGTATTGTACCGAAATGAGCGACCTCGTGCGACGCTCCGTGGAGCAAAAGAATTATGCGGTCAGGAACGCGGTAGAGAGCATGCGCGGCATTTCTGATATTGAGTCGATCATCTCGAGCCTGAATTCGGAACTGGAATCTATCAGCATCCCAGAGGAAGGGGTCGCCGCGTTCGAGCTGATCTCGCTGGTCAGCAGGCTACCTTACGTCTACGGAACGCTCCTTGTAGAAGCTGTTCGAAGGCGCGAATGGATGGAGAAGATGCAAAGGGACACATCGTCGCTAGCGGAGGAGATGGCAACATTTCAGGAGGAAGAGGAGCGACGAAGGAAGAGATGGCTGAAGCCCATCGCAGACGTCATAAACCTAGAAGCTGTGCAAGGCAACTTGCTTGGCTTCGAGATGAATGTTCAGCCCGAGAAGAACAATTGGCCGGCTGTTACACGAGAAGATCTGCAAGACTATTTGAAGAGTCTACAAGGCCTTGAAGGGCAGAATACCGAAGCGGACGCCCTCAACCAGGCCATGAGAGACCTTGACCGACCCACGAAACAACAAATCAAACGCGCCAAGAACTTCAAGATGGGTAGTGTGCACGAACCCGCGTTTGGAAAGGGGTCGCAGCTCATGCTCAGAGGAGATGACGAGCTTCGGGTTTTGAGGGAAGTCAATTCCAAGCTGGAGGATGAGCTTAAAGGCTCTAAGAGTAGGGTACGGCGTCTTGAGGACCTGCTGCATCGCCAAAGCCATGTCAGCAGACTTTCGATTGGGGGTGGCTTGCCTTCATTTGGTCCACAGAGCCCTGCAGACCCAACTACGCCGACGGTAGAGGCACCTTCTCCTATGCCGCTAGCTGAACACTCCCGCAGATCGTCCGTCTCCTCGCGGCGGTTTTCTACAAATCAAGGACAGGACGATAAGCGCCGTATTGTTCGTCTCGAGCAAGAACTTGCGGCCGAGAAGGAGGCTCGGGCGACCGTTGAGAAAGAGGTACAAACGAAGAAGGATGAAGATGCGGAGCTTCAACGGCAAGTTGAAGAGGCTGTGTCTACCAAAGAGGCGATTATGGAGAACATGAAGGCGCAGCAAAAGGAATTTGCCGATGAGAGGAGGTCGCTCGAGCAAGAGATCCATGCTTATAAGGGTAAGATTGAAGAGGCTGAAGATGAACTGGATCGTGTGCTCGGAAGTCGCGACAACGAGCGCACTGGTGTTGATACGAAGATCCAAGAGTTGGTGTCTGAAATCGAGAGAATTCGCAATGAAGCGGCAGAGCAGAGCAAGGTGGCGAGCAAGCAAATCGCTGAACTTCAAGCCGAGCTTGATAAGCACAAAGAGGCCGACACGCAGCGTCACGAAGCGCTCTCACTGGTTTTCAACCATTTATCCCCCGACGGTAGCGTACCTGAAGATCATTCGGCAATGATCTCCCAGCTGGAGCATCTAGCATTGCGGTCTTTCGACTACCAGCAAGAGCTTCAGCAAGCGGTCGCGATGGCGAAGACGGAGAATGAGAACGCCCGCGCTAGGGCACAACAACAAGCGACAGAGCTCAAGTCTGACCTCGCGAAAGAGGAAGCTGAAGCGTTCTCTCTCCGCGAGCAACTTGAGACTGAGAGGGCCAAGGTTGCGTCCATCACAGAGGAACTGGAGGAGGAGCGCGACCATCTACGGGATCTGCGAACCAAGTTTGCTGAAGGCGAGACTGGCTCCGAAGCCCTCCGCAAACGAGTTGAGGAAGAGGAAGAAAAGGTGGGACGATTGCAGGTCAAGCTTGCGGAATCGGAATCGCATGCCAACAGTCTCGACGTGGAGCTTACGCATCTGCAAAAGAGGGTGCTCAAGTACGAGGAGCTCGATTCATCCCGAATCCACGAGCGCTTGCTGCGCGCGAAGGATCTCAGCAAGCGACTGTACTCGCAGCAGGATCGTCTTATGCGGCTCGTTGAAGCGCTTGGTTTTGTGATCACTTACGAAGACGGTACAATGGTGCTTCAACGTGCCTCCAAAATTGGCAGCAGCACAATCATCGGCGGCGAGACCAATGGACCCCCCCGCAGCGCGACAACACCCTCTCCCACCCCTCTCAAGCAACGCCTCGAAGAGTATGCCGACCTCTCCTTCCTGCAATGGGCAGAATCTGCGAGCTATGAGGAAGAAGATCGCCGCTATCATGACCTCATCGACACGCTCAATCGCTTCGACCTTGATACCTTTAGCGAGGCAGTTGCAAAGCGCATGCGGGACATGGAGCATACCGCACGGAAATGGCAGAGGGAAGCTCGCGCATATCGTGAGAAGTCACACCGTTTCCAGTCTGAAGCACATGAGAAGATCGCCTACCGGTCGTTCAAGGAGGGCGATCTTGCGTTGTTCCTCCCTACGAGGAATCAGGCTACACGTCCCTGGGCGGCTTTCAACGTTGGAGCGCCGCACTACTTCCTTCGCGAGCAAGACTCACACAGACTTCATGGACGGGAGTGGCTTGTCGCACGTATTTCCAAGGTGGAGGAGCGCATCGTGGATCTTTCAAAGACGATGGATACCGCCGCTCGAGCCTCTCTTGACGGACGATCCATTGCATCAAACAGCGCTGTCTCTTTCGAGGACGACAACCCCTTCGAGCTTTCGGATGGCCTGCGGTGGTACCTACTCGATGCCGCAGAGGAGAAGCCAGGAGCACCCGGCACACCGGGCTTAGGCAAGACTACCGTCGCGAGCGCACGCGTCACTGGGCAAGGCCAAATGGAACCCACGAGGAAAAAGTCCTCCAACGATCCTGCCAAGACCCTTGGTAAATCCCTCGACAGCCGTCGCAGTAGTGGCACTAGCAGGAAAAGCGTGCCTGTGGTTGGACGCAACTCGACCGAAGTCGTTGTTCCGGGAGAGAACGCTGAGTCCGGACCTAACTCGAATACCGCGACTAGGGGCGCGAGCCCAGCTGCCGGGCCCGGACCGAGCCATCTGAGGGAGAGCGAGTCGCCCGGGGAGGCGACGGGTGTGGACAGGTTGCTAGAGGGCCAAGACGAGGTGCGGAAGGACCTTCTATGGGGACCTTAGTGTAAATCTAAGCTCCCCAGCAAATATCCCACAGCCCGCTAACTCTTAACAGGACGGTAGCACCAACCACACGCGACAAACGTCGCCTCACAAGCAATTCACGTCTGGTCCCTCAAACCTAAGCGGAAGCGGCATGTTACGAGCCGCGATCACACCCAACGCGTCTCCAAGTAAGTCGCGAGTTGGTAGTTCCACCGATCTCGCCAGGGCTGCCAGCCCCAGCGCAAGCCCGAGCAAGAAGCCGGCGCGGGATAGGAAGGGAAGCTTTTGGGATAGCTTGTTCCAGGTCGACGTTACGTACCAGAAGTCGAGGAAGTGATGGCGCCCGGTTTGGCATTTGTCTTGTATCATATTTTGAACGCATAGCGGATTGGCGTCCCATGCTTTATTAAGAAAGGGAAGCAATGATAATCGAACATCACAGAGGAAGTCTCACGCATTGTTAGTCGCCGTGAGATCGAAGACGAAGACGGTCGCGGCTTAATTCTGATTGGCGGATATTCTCACTCCACGACTGCCAGGTACCGTTCTCTCCCCGCATCCATCAAGTCCACAACCCCGGATTTTAGATCCAATCTACCCCCATGTAGCTAGTTGCCGGTGGCGAGCGGCTCTAGATGCTTGTTTTCTTCAACTTCCACACGCATCGTCATCTGCCGTGGCTCGAGTTATCCCGGTACTAGACATGCAGACCCGTTCATCTAATGTCCGCGGACCCGGTGGCCAGAATATATTAAGCTTCATCAAGCTTCCACATCCTTCCCGCATTGCCGCAGCATTTCAAGCAATCAATCATGGGTTTTCTATTTCTGGGTCGCAATGCTGCGCTGCAGGCGGGCTTCGTTGTGCTGCTTGCTGTGGCGAGGACGTGTTCAGCGTTGCGCAAGGGGCAGCGGTATGCGTGCCAGGCTCCTTCACTGAATCCTCTGAGCGGCTGCCCGAAGCATACTCTCCTCATTGATGCTTCGTCTGCCAATTCTTCAACGGAGAAGAATGTCTTCTCCACCATCCAATCCGCCGTGCTCTCCCTCCCCCACGACAACTCCACCCAGTACATCCTCGTCCTTCCCGGCCAATACACGGAACAAGTCAATGTCACGCGTCCCGGGCCTCTCTATCTCCTAGGTCAGACTGCGTCCCCCGACTCCGTAGGGTCCAATGGCGTGGAGGTGCTATGGCACCAAGCAACCGGCACCGCTACCACGGGCACCCTCGACAACGCATACACATCCACACTCACCATCGCGCCGACTCTAAACTCCTCGCTCACAGGCGCCGGACCCACAGGCAACACCGTCCCCGCCGACACCCCCTTCGGCAACACCGACTTCCGCGCCTACAACCTCAATTTCACAAACGACTACCTCCCCTACTCCGCCGGACCCAGTCTCGCCCTCAGCACCTCATACGCAAACACCGGCTTCTATCACTGCAGCTTCAAGAGCTACCAGGACACCGTCTACGTCGGCAAGCTAGCCAACAGCTACATGCGGCACTGCGAGATCGCCGGCCAAACCGACTTCCTCTACGGCTTCGGCACCCTCTGGATCGAGGCCTCCACGCTGCTCCTGCGCAGCTGCGGCGGCGGCATCACCGCCTGGAAGGGCACAAACACCACCTACGCCAACAAATTCGGCGCGTACATCCGCCGCTCCGCCGTTCGCAAAGCCAACGCCTCCCTATCCTCCATCGCCGGGAAGTGCGCCCTGGGTCGGCCCTGGAATAGCCAGCACCGGTCGATCTTCGCGCAGTGTGACTTGGATGATAGTATTCGGCCGAGTGGGTATGTGGACTGGAGCGCGACGGATCCCAGGGTGAGTAATTATACGTTTATGGCGGAGTATGCGGATTTTGGGCCTGGGTGGAATTTGACGGGAAGGCTGGAGGGGAATGTTACGAGGGTGTTGGGGGAGAGCGAGTGGGAGATGTTTGATGGGCCTGGGAAGGTGTTTCAGTATTTTAGGAGTGGGAGGGCGGGGAATACGGGGTGGGTGGATTGGAGTGCGTAGGCTTGGATAGGGGTTGAAGAGGTAGGAGAATGAATCTAATTCCAGCGGAGGATGTATTCCTTTCAAGCGGTTTCCCGAGCTATAGGCAATTGTGCTTGCACATAAGGATAGTGGATCGCTCTTACTCTAGATATTTGGTTTGACACGTCACGACGCACATTCTTGGCGAGCGAGAACACGGTTCTCAACAACTCTTACCCCCAAACACCATCCCATCGACTCTCACAATATATTCTAGATTTGCAACGAGCAGATACATTCTGGGCAGTCCGCAGATGAAGATGCCAGAGGAACCCGGGGGCGCTGCTTCGGGGAGCAGCACACTCGCCGGTGCCACGTTCACAATCCGACCGACCTGCAAGATGCATCATGGCCACGATCAGGCCATCCACTCTTGGTCCCTTTCGATGATTGCTCGCGGATACGACGAGGAAGCGTGCCTTCAGCCTGGCATGGTAACTGGCCAATCACCACTGCATCTGCACCGCCTCGGTTAGCGCCACTGAGGCTGAGAACGAGAGATATCATCCCACCACAACCACACCGGACGGCGATGGCTTAGTATGACAGAGGCGGGAGCCTCTTCGCGCTGCCTAGTCTAAAGGACACAGCAAGCAACTACCCAGAAGGACAACGAACGGAACAAATGCCTGCGCCATGGAGCCTGCATCCGTCACCGGCCTGATCAACTTCTCCCTGGACGCGATCATTCTCATCTACAAATTCGTCACAGGCGTGAAGCGGGCTTCCGGAACTGTATTACGGCTACAGAAGGAACTCGGTGCCCTAAAAAGTGTGCTAGTCTTGCTTGATTCCATTCTGAAGAAAAAACAACCAGCGCTGCAACAATCTTCAGCTCTCGTCCAAGCAATCAGCAAATGCAAGGAAGAGCTCAAGAACGTCCAGAATACGCTCGACGGCGTGGCGAAGGGTCAGCGTTTTCGGAAGGTGTTGCACAAGCTGAAGTGGCCCTTGGACGAAGACGACACCCTGAAGATAGTCCAGACCCTGCACCAGTATGTCGATGTTTTCCAGCTATCCTTGACTGTGGAAGGTCTCTCCATCCTGTGTGGGAGCGCAGCCGAGGCTCAGAAGAAACTGGATTCGCTTGACGCATCGGTGCTCGGAATCGATATTAACGTTAGGGACGTCAAGGACATTGTCGCTTCTCTCGATGTACGACTCCGGCAGTTGATCCACGACGAAGAATATGCTCGGTTCCTGAACTGGCTACCGACGCTCGATTACCAGGAGAAACACTTAGATACTGAATCCCGACGTCTTGAGGGGTCTGGTCGATGGCTCCTAGACGGTGATGCCTTCCGCTCCTGGTCCGAAGATTCGAGTTCAAACAGTACGCTGTTTTGCCATGGGGGCCCTGGAGTAGGCAAAACGTTCTTAACGTAAGCCATCATTCGGGCAACCACGAACGCCGAAATTGACATGTACAGGTCTCTCGTGATTGATCGGCTGCAGGAGAGGCGCGAAATTCATGGAGATAAAGTCGCATATCTGTATTTTGACTACAAGAAACACTTAGATCAGAATCCGGTCAAGGTGGTCTCTTGCTTGCTCAGGCAGATTCTCTGCCAATATCCTTCGACGCCGAAGCCCGCAAGCGATCTTTTCGAGAGATTCAAAAATGGTTTAGGCCTCCCACAGGTATGTAAGTCTCAATACGCGTATCAGGCTGCCTTACTTGTCTTCTACGAAGATGCTCCCGGAGACGTTTAGAGCAAATACGGATCGATATGCGTCCGCTTTTCTTTAATTCGAAATGCTATGCTAATTTGCATCGCCACGTTGGCAGTGGTCCCGGATTTTGGGCATAATTGTCGACATATGCTCCGATCCTACAGCTGGAAAGCATTTCATCGTAGTCGACGCTCTAGATGAATACTGCGAAGGCGAAAGCCGTGTTCAACTCCTAAATTTTGTCAAGGCCCTCCGAGGAACCCACGTACGCTTGTTCGCCACGAGCAGACCATTTCCAGATGAAATAATGAATGCGTTTGTCGGGGCGTCCATGGTCGAAGTCGGAGCAAGCGAGACAGATCTTGAGTCATATCTTGCGCTGAAGATCAAGGGAGCAACAAGATTGAGAGCAATATTGAAGGAACAGCTCATCAGCGACGTTGTCAACACTGTTATCGAGAAGGCCCAAGGAATGTAAGCAATCCGCTAACCCTTTCAAGTTCATGCGGTGGATGGTACTCATAAGTTTAGGTTTCTTCTCGCCGCCCTTCAGATTGATTATATCCTCGGTCAGACGACGGCTCGAGAAATATGGAGTGCTCTCAAATCCTTGCCCGTCGGGCTGTGGGCCAACTTCGAGCACACGATCAATCGTATCAAGGCGCTGCCCCACCACTCACAGCGGGAGCTAGCGTTTCGAACCCTCCTCTGGATCTCCCATTCTTTCAGAGTCCTTACCGTTATGGAAGTCCAGCACGCCATTGCAACTATGCAAGGAGCTCGAAACATTAGCGACGATGCCCTCGTTCCAGACGTTCTCCTTGTAGAATACTGCTTAGGGCTAGTAACGATCGACAGAGGGACGGCAACTATTCGACTTGCGCATTTTTCCATTTACGAGTACCTCCAGCAACTAGACCACTGCGACCTATTTGGACAGGCACATGCAGTTATCACAACGACCTGCTTGGACTATCTGATGATGGATGCGTTCAACGAACCATGTAGCAGGGACCTTCTCCCAGAGCGGCGGGGCGAATGTGCTTTTGCATACTACGCTGCTCAGCACTGGGGCAATCATGCGATCAGATCCCAACCATGTGATATACGATTCAGCGTCGAGAGTTTTCTTCGACATAGCAACGCATTGTCCTGGTGGTCGCAGTTCGGGTTCGAACCATACGGCAAAGGCAAATCCTTAGATCTCCGGATTGGTGTTGCGCCTCTACATGCCCTCGCTAGGTTCGGCCTGGTTGATTTGCTCCAGACCCTGCCATCGGATTTATTCGAGGATGACTTTGATTGCCCAACTTCCTTCGAGGAAACTCCGTTGATAATTGCCTCCGAATATGGCCATACCGAGTTCGTTCGTTGTATGGCTTCTGGCAAGCGAGCTTTGGGGCTCAACTATGCGGACTGCACAGGGCGGACTGCCTTAGTATGGGCTGTTGAGAAAGACCACCTCGAGATTGCTAGAGTTTTGTTAGGAAGACCTGACTTGGACGTCACTAAAGGTCTCCCACTATTACAGGCGGTTAAAGACCAGAATCTCAAGGCCTGCATTATGCTCCTCGAGAGGACCGATCTCGATGTGAATGCTTCCGATGCGGACGGAAATACAGCCCTGCATGAAGCTGTGCAGAATCTGCTGGATGTCAACATCATCAAGCATCTTGTCCGAAGGGAGGACCTTAATATACATACGGCGAAGATCGAACTCACGATGGAATATTTGCTAGAGGACATGCACATCATGACAACAGCAGATTTAAGAGCATACCCTCTAATCGTTAGAGAGATGGCAACATTATGCTGGAAGCGCGCACACACGGACGGAGACGTGTCTCTCAGGTGGTTCACTGAGTGGATTCCCTACAGATCTTGCATAGTAGAGGATTCTGTGCCGGCATGGAACTCTCAATTCTTGATTCAATGGCTAGACGAGGGGTTCGACGGCTCGATCGCTGACGAAGACGGTGTCACCTTACTCCATGTAGCCGCCAAAATCGGGAACGAGGTTCTCGCAAAAAAATCCATGGACTATGGGATAAGTGCGAACGCTGTCACCAAGTCGGGGCAAACGCCACTCCATATCGCCGCAAAATTCGACAGCGAATCCGTCATTTTTGTGCTTTTCAAATACTCAACTGATCTCGACGTTAAAACGGCGGATGGCATAGGATCGACAGCGCTTCATTATGCGGCGGAAGCGGGCAACGAAAGCGTCTGTCGTTCACTCATCGACAAAGGAGCTGATGCGAAGGCAGTGAATGGGCTTGGCTGGACTACGCTCTTATCGGCCGCGTATGGCGGCAACGCGTCCATTGTTAGGCTACTCCTCGAAATTGGCATCGATCCTAACCAGCTCAACAAGCGCGGTGGAAGCCCGCTTCTGTGTGCTATATGGGATGATAGATGCGTTATGGCACGCCTACCCTTAGACCATGGGGCGTTGGTGGACATTGGGCGCCTACCAGACGTAACACCGTTACACACAGCGGCAAATCGGGGGCATTTCGGAGCCGTCAAACTACTACTTGAATACGGCGCCAAGCCAGACCCAGTCTCGGCTTTGTACGGAACACCTCTGGACCGCGCTGCCGAACGAATGAATGGACCCATCATGAGCCTACTCATTTCCAACGGCGCAGATCCGACAAGGGCAGGGCCCTATGGTCGAACTCCGCTAGACTGGGCGTTGCGCTCTGAGTCGGTGTCACAGATGATATCTCTCCAGTTCACCGAATCTTATAAGCCGACGCCAAAGGTTCGTATGCTCACCCGTCTCCGGAAGAGGATCGAAGCCGTGGTTACTGAGCTGCTGAATGGGAATTTGAACTACTTTACTTACCGGGAACTTGGACGCGTACTGCTATTTCTAGGAAACCAGCAGGATGCACTGTCTGCGTACGAGAAGGAAGTCTCCTGGGACGAATGGCGGGAAAAGCCAATCCATGGCGGGGCTAAATGTTCATTGTGCTCCGTTGAAGTCGAGGGACTTGCTTTCGTGTGCATGGAATGTCCATTGAGCTATCTATGCCAGTCATGCTTTGTCAAGCATCCCGCTGACAAGAGGACTTGCAACGAGATGCTACTTTGGTATTGGCTACCGAGACATCCACGAACTTCTCCTCTCAGAGGCCTCGATTCCAACCCGATTGACATTAACGATTGGCCTACGGAACCGGATCTTAAGATGGAAGAAGACCCCGAGATGCATCCCACGCAAAAGATCCCCTGGTGTTCTGCCAACCACGTTTTCCTCGGGGTGCCTGGTCGTGCCTGGATGGAAAGCGAGGGCGCTTCTGCGATGGACGATGAGGCGTTTGAGGCATGGCTGCGAGGTTTAAGAGAAAGGTACGCTCGAGAGGATGAGTTGGGCGGGACGGAAGACGCGGACGAAGTGAAAGCGCCGGAGTAAGTCAGGGGATTCAAGGGACCACCCAGCATGTCTTGGACGATGGGGGAAAGGCTCAAAACGGCACTACTGTAGTTTAACTGTTTCCGCATGTAGAATATCATACTTCTATGCTGCTTCTATTCCTCGCAAACCTGCGCAGGCCCCCCGGCCACCCTCCGTGAAAAGGACATTACTACGTTTCTCTCTCTCTCTAAGAGCCCTTTTAATATTATATACAAACGGCCTCGTGCTCCAAACTCTTTCCACCACGCTCAGCGTCCTACGCCCAGGCGTATAAACAATCCATAACCTACTCGCGCTCAACAAAACCCTTACTCCTCCTAGACTCCCGCCATTCTGCCGGCGTTAGCATATTATAAAACGCACCTGTCCCCGTCTATCCACCCGCCCTCGCCGCCACCAATTAACTATACAAACCCACCCATAACCACAACTAGCACGCACATCACATCGCGTCAAATCAACTCAAGTCAAACTACCCGTTTCCATTTCCATTTCCATTTCCATTAGAGCACTCAGTCAGCCAGTCAGCCAGTCAGACACCCACTCACTCACGGCGCGGAATTCTCCAGATACAACGACGTGTGTAACAGCCACCCTGGAGGCCGTCGCGGGTGCGTGCAATGGGCACGTATTTAATGCGCTGAGCCAATCTCGCTAGCCTGTACGGCGAGTTTTGAAAGCTGGAGAATGCTACACCGTGAGGGTTAGTTTAGTAAGGAGTAGGGAGTAAGTGGTAAGGGGTAAGGGGGAAGGAGTTTAGGCTGGGCTTATTGTTAGAAGGACTCGCTCCGGTTGCATTGCGTTGCGCTTTGGGATGGGTGCTACATAATCAGTACTGTGGATGCTGAGGGAAGGGAGGAGGGAAGGGTTCTGGCAAGTGCACCTGTGTGTGTGGACGCAGTCATAGAATTTTAAAATGGACAATTCGGCCAATCACACTGTGTCCTATGTAGATGGGCGTTTGAGGTCCTAAGCATGTCAGGGCGTCGAAATGTTTTGAGTTCTAGTCTGACCAGGGGACCGAACGATGTCCGCAGTCAGTTCGCGAGCTATCTACCGTGTATAGGATGGCGTCACTGAGGTGAGGTGAAGAAGAGAAATTGTTCGGCATGCGCTTTTGGTTGGCGACTGTGAGAACGAACTCCATTAACTCTAATCCGAAGCTACTGATGAGGACTTGCGCACAGATAGTTGTGCTTGTGCTGATATGAGTATCGTATCGTAGCGACAGGGGAACAAAACATGCAGCGCTACAGTAGAATGCGCAGCGCACAGGACACGAGCGCGAGAGGATGGGATGGGCGAGTTTCCTGGTCGCCTTAAACCCATGAGCCAGCGCGCCGTAGCGTCGCAGCCCAACGCGCATGTATCCGTGCGCGTCTGTGCGAATATCCCAGAACACCCCGAAAAAGGCCGTCACAAGGTAAAAAAGTCGCTAGCAGAAAAAAAGCGGCTAAACCTTCATAGTCGGGGGGAAAGAAAAGTAAGAAGGTCGCCCTTGCTTTTATTCCCAGTTTCCCAGTCTTTTCGGTAACGCCGAGGCCCAGGATATCGTGATGATAGGACAGCCGCCCCCGGTATATGAGTGGCCCTGCTGACATGCTTGGAAGAATGCAAGTTGAGTTGGGGTATCTGGAAGAAGATATGGAAAGCGTACTAAAGTTGTATGTGTGTTAAAAACAGGTGAGAAGCGAAGAGTGGAGATCGTCGGACTGGAGTTAATGTTGACGTTGGGTTGAGGCAAGATGGGATGAATCGATGACGGCTGGCGGCTGGTGTCGGCCCGATTGGTGTAATCATGTCATGTGGGTCGCGGACGCGTTCCCACCGTGAGGCGCCAAAAATGGTCTGGTCTAGACCGGCGTGTTGAGCCGTCCACGTCCCCGCGTGAACATTATTTGGACCGGTAGTGGAGGCCAGGTGGCTGTGAGGAGCGAGAGCTTGCGCGGCAACTTCGAGGGAGTCACTTGAAGATGCTCAGCGAGAGCCTCTTGGACTTTCGGCGCATCTTCTTGAACATGCCGGGCTTGTCCGTCTGGGACGACGTAGACGATTGTCTTAGACTGTCTTGGCCGACGCTGGAGGTGTCGCTGGGGCTTGTGGCCAAGTTCGCGGCGTCTTCGTCGTCCGCCTCAGGGAGAGGCGCTGGGAACGGCGCTGGAAGAGGGGCTTCCTTTGTCGGAACTCTGAAGTATGCGTCCACCCTTGCGTTCATTGCGCGGTTCTTCTCTTGTGCCATCATGGTGATGCTGGTGTTGCTGTCGCTTCGGGAGAGGCTGCCTCGACGCTGCTCGCGGCGCGTGGTCGTCAGGGTGAGGGAGGGCGTGCGCGCGAGTCCCCCCACGGCCGGAGAGCGATCGTTGCCGACGAGTCGGTATTCGGATGTTGAGAGATTCCAGCCTGAGCAGTAGGGGCAAAAGTCGCACTTGATCTCCCATCCTGAGAGGCCCAGCTTGCCTCCGCAGTTAGCCAGGTTGGTGGAAGGGGTGCATGGCTTGACTAGATGGTACCAGCGGTGCCGGCAGGGCAGCAAGGATACGTTCAGCTCGGCGACACACATGCTGGTGGTAAGGCGTTCAGGTAATGCCAGGGAAGTTCGAGATATGTGCGCGTCGGGGGATGCTGCCTTCGGGCAGGCTTTTGGAAACCGGAGGCGACGTTTTGGGAGGGGTTCTGGTCTCAGAAGACGGAGCGATGTTGGGTATAATATCACGGGTTCGAGCTGGTTGATGACGATGGCTTTGTATGACAGCCACTATGTCGTGTAGGAAGGAAACTGGCGATGAGTTTTCGGCGCGAGCAAGCTTGAGAGTTGGTGCAAATGGCGGTGTCGCGAAGCGTGTGGGGAATGTGTTTTGTACGAGTGGCGTGTAGGTGGGTTGATATGATGGCGATAGTGGCTGTGGTACGCCGGCGTCGTGTGCCAAGGACTTGGATGCTGATAGGCCGGGGCTGGAGAGCGGACGATGCCCCTTGCTAGGCTCCTTCCCCAGGAGCACAACGGGAGATAAATGCAGCGGGTGACGGAGCTGATACGTGTGTTGCAGAGAAGGAGACTGCGCAAGACGGAAGTTGCGGAAGACAAAGGCTGATGACTGGTGATGATGCGCTTGGAGTCTTGGTGAGGGTTGGCAGCTAGCAGCTTACCAAGGCAGCAGAACGATGACGAGGCAACAACGCTGGAATGCTAAAGACAAACGGCGATGACTGCGCGGACAACAGCAGGAGAATAGGAGCTGCAGGCGGAGGTGAGGTCAGCCTTATTCGGCGTGCAGCTGGCGGAGGGCGTGAGACGAAGCAAACCCGTGCCGGCGGCGGCAGCGCTCCCTTTATGACATGGGCGCCGCTGGGCAGCGGAGGCTGGGGCGGCGTGCGCATGGGAGGGCATGCTAGCGGGGGTGAAGATTGGGAGGTTCAGTCGTCCAAGGCCAGGAGCGAGCGCGTGTTTCCTCATGGGGCTTGGGACATTCACCCAGCAGCGTCGCTGGTCGCGGCGGCGGGACGAGGACCACGCGGAAAAGGAGCGCTAGCGAGGCGCGAAGGAAGCTGGTGACGGCCCCTGAGCAGATCCGACCCATGCCGCTGGGACGCGCGCTGCATCCTGGCGAGCCCGCCGCCGACGCCGCAGCCCGCAGACATCCCTCTGATTCCCTCTCACCGCACCGCACCGCACACCTGTCCTGAGCGGGCCCTGCTGCGAGCCCGCCCCGCTGCACTGCTATCGCGAGGTGGCCTCTTTGCCCCGGGCGTGGGCACCCCATTGGCCGCGCGCCGCCGATATCAGGCGCCCGGGTGCTTTTTACGGCGGCCCCCTGTGGAACAATCAAACGTTTGCCGACGCAGCAAACACGGCGCTCTGACGCTTCTCGAAGGCAGCGGCTCAGCGCCGGGGCCAGGTCAATTCTGCCAAAAGAGCATGAGCAGGGGTCGACGGGGATTGGCGACCACGCCCGACAGACAAGAAAGAGTCAAGACGCTGGTGGGCAGGAGGCCCGTCTTGGTCAGGAAGAGGGGGAGACGGCCCAAGAGATTCCAAGACGCGCCGTCGCTTTCTATCCGCCAACCTTGCTACTGTGTATGTGGCTAGCAAGGGCCGGCCCTTCCTGCCTGGGGATGGGTGTGCGCACACAGGAATCGCCGCGACTTTTCTTTTTCGCAGAGTGCAGGTGTAAACGTGGGCAATACGGAGCAAATGGCGCAGACTTCAGCCGTCGGTAGCGAGCACAAGCAGCTGCGAGTTCCGGGAGATGAGGGCGGCGGGTGAATGTCGCTGATCGCACACCGGCTGGGAATAGCCGGGCCGGACGCTGTTGCGATATGAGGTCACTGCCGTTTTGGCCTCGAGGCAGGCGCGAGGCAGGCGCAGGGCAGGAGCGACGCACTTGTCTCCCACTGACCCTCGGACCGCTCCAGCGCTATCCACTATCCTCCTCCTGAGCACCACGCCGCTCGCCTTGCAGCCCAACAGACGCACGGGGAAGAAGCAACACGCCGGGGTACGGCAGTTATCTGATCTCACCGTGACACGGACGTCGACAATGGCATGCTCGCTGGCATTATCTCTGCGCACGTTTTGCTGCCGCGTCGCTGAGAGGCGCGCTTGTCCCTCTGCGGCGGAATATGCATCGCTCCGGTAAGACATTCTGCCTCCACTCTATCACATCGCATCATAGATGCATGCAGGCCCTGTCTGCAGCAGCCAACAGTGCCGATAAACGCTGTGCATCGAGATGGGCTCTTTTTCGACCTCCATGGCCGTTGTATCCCCGAAAGTCGGCGCCAGCTGTCATCTACACGGACACGCCATCCAGCCATATCACTCACCCGACAAACTTCACATGAAGAACGGCGCCGACACACCTGGGCCCACAAAAAGAAGGACTGGAGGACTGATGCTCGTGCAACCTAGCAACGCGTGGGAGGACCAAAACACCCTGGTCGGCCCGAACACAGCCTCAACGCCACCATGCAGCCTATCCATGCCTCCGCCCTAATTCGAGTTCCGCTCCTCTCGGTGCGCTTGGCCCTTCCTTGGCTCTCTTGGCTTAAGCTTGCGACCCCGCTCGCCAGATCAACACCACTCGTCTGGCACTCCCAGCGTCACGAGGCCTCATGCCGAAACTAAATGGGAATTCCAAGCGCCGGTCTTTGACGGTGAGCGGACAGGCAGCGACTACCTCAGACAAGCTGCATGCCAAGAAGCCGCCGAGCGGAAGGTCAACTTGGGACCTATCGCCTGGAGAGATTGCCGAGCCGGTGTGACGACCAAGGACGGACAAGACAGTAGTTGTCCCATCCTCGTGGTTCCGACACCCTGCTTTCATCTATCTCGAAGGTCGATCCTGGTTCCTGAAGTCCCAAGACACGCCGCATTGGAGCCAGCAATTCTCTCTCTACCCCGCCGTCTCCGCGAGACGGCCTTGTTCTCGGAGGACCGTCCCCAGAGTTTCAAAGCCGGGTCAGAGATCGTCAGGCTGCTTTGAAACACAGTGGCCTAACGAGTCACAAAGCGAGTGACAGCCAGAGCCCTCAACTGCTGATAAGACGTGGAAGGCCGCCCATGATGCTTGCTCTGTCTCAGTATTATGTAAGAGCTGGAGCAACTCAAACTTCTTAAGAGATATGGATCCTATTTCAGGCATCAGGGCTATACATTCGGGCTAACGAACACCGACGTATCGCCGACCTCAGCCAACCATGTCCACAACTCAGCTTGCATATTGGAGCATTTGGCGTAATCAAATCCGAAAGAGATACGGAGAGAACGATCTCCTGTGCTAAGCAACATGGCAGAGAGGCCCAGCCCAAAAAAAGGTCTAAAGTCAGGCCATACTTGCAGCAGTCTTCGCGGCCTTATTGTCTCTCCTAGGCTCAGCAATCAATGTACGCGAACGCCCACCTGTGCCAGAGACCAACACTCAATGCAGCTCTGGTATCAGCCACTGGTCGATGGGATGGATATCAACCATTACCATGCTCGTACGGGAACAGTTTCGGCTTCCTCTCGGCACTCCTACCCCCCTTCGCTATCCCATCATCAGAACACTACAGACAGGGTACGTTAGCTAACCCACGGTCCCATCCTAGTCTTAGCCTGCGGCCCCGCTCCGTCTCTTTCTGAGCTAGATCCCGGAGCTTGAGAAGGCTTGGCCGTCCCTTGGCGCCTTAGGCCCTCCTGAGGGGGTAAGAAGTTCACTGGACGTGTGCGGGCAAGCCGCCGAATATCCAGACTACCGGTGTTTCGATCATAGTCCTGCGTCTACAGTCCATCACGAAACCGCTCCAACTAGCGATCCTCTTCCGCACTTGCCGATACACTAGTGTTAGACTCCGCTCGCACGCCTTTAGCTACACTTGGCAATACCTTCCCCTGCACGTTTCACACATACGCTCCAGTCCATACTGCCTCGAGCTATTTCTTTTGCGCTATCAGGGTGGATGGGCCATCTATGGCTCTACACAAAAGGCCGGGCAGCACAGGGAGTGCACAAAGAGCTCCCTCCCAATAATCAGTATCATTTCTAGTTGCCCGCCAGGACGTCCCGACGAGCGCGCCGCCGAGTTACACGACAGCTCTCCCTCAGATCCAGACCCATACCAAACGCAAACTCGCAGCAGCTTGCCTGTGCCGTCCACGTGGCTCAATCAGTGCTGTTGTCACCGCGCGGTGACAGCATTTCGCGCTCATAGAGCGGTATATTTCGGATACATTGTACTACCATGGGGTATCGGCAGTCCATTCAACTACCTATTCGTATACCCGCAATCATCAATAATTGACTTTACGTAAGTATATACGCTGGTCTGTTGCGTTGCACAAGGCGTTCCCTGCCTGGTCATCCGCGAGCGAAACCTAGGAGAAGTCACAAGATCTTTTGACAACTAGGGCTGCTGGATTGCGGTATCGGTAGCGACCGGATCAGAAAAAAGAACTAGGGCACACTACTAGCACACCTAATACTCAGCGAAGAGAGTACCCCGACCTGGCTTCCTGCAATAAGCCTCTTCCCACCCAAAAGCACTATCTCTAGTGGTCACCGAAGGTAATCCGAAGCGTGTAAAGTAGATGTAGATGATGTACGCAAGCATCTCGGAGAATCTCTATATTCAGTCGCCCACTGCTGTCTTGGAGAGTGTGGTGGGAGATAGCCAACAACCGTCGCTCCTCCTTCGTTAACCCCTTCATCATCAACCATCCAACCCCAACCTCACCTATTCACATCTCCAACACCCCTCACAAAGCCCCAACCTACACTTCATCTTATCCCTCATCTCCTTAACCTGTGCCTTACACTTCGTGCACACATACATGCTCCCCTTGATCAAGGCGCCCACGCCCACTATACTCGCCCCCGTTATAGCAGTGATGCCGGTCCAGTCCAACGGGCTGAAGGCTGTCACGGCAGAGCCGGCCAGCATGGTGGCCTCTCCGATGCGGTGGCCGGCGTGGAGGGCGCGGTCGGTGGTGCTGCGTTTGCTGGAGGCGCTGGAGTAGCTAGATAATGCGCCGGAGTAGCGGCTGTTTGGGGGTTGGTGAGTGGAGATTGAATGGCAGGGGTAGGGGCTGAGGAAGAAGGTATGTACCTGGACGAGGACTTTGTGTCCCAGTCCATGGTTGACGTGTTGGCGCTAAGATGTCTAGAAGACGTGAAGGCAGCTTGCGCGTGTAGATCGAGAGCCGTGTCTGCCGTTAGGAGGAAGTGCAGACGAGGTAGTCCGGGAGGGAGCCAGTAAGAGCCAGCCGATGCCCTTCAGCTACAGGTAAAGATGGATGCCAACTTCGTGATGCAAAGAATCTTTCAAAGCGCAAAGTCGGAGTGAAATCAGGATCAAGCTAGCCTGCTCCCCGCGCCGTGCCCGCTCTTCAACATGCTCTTATACCGATCTCTCGAACGCGGCTCAAAATGAAGGACTCTTGCTGCGTCCCGCAGGAAACGCCTCGCCGCAAGAATCTCCTCATACCATTGGTCCATGTCCATGAGGCCGCCTGTATGAGAACTATCCGACGATGAAAAACCAGACTCTCGTCAGGCCATGCGTCTTCATGGCTGCCTTGAGCAGGCGAGCGGATTGCCATTGCCAAATCGTGATCCTGCCACCACCTGCAGCCGACAAGATCGTGAGTCGAGTGAGTGAGGCGGTAAGGTAAGGCGGAATATTTATCGGCCACGAGCGGGCGAAATATTTCTCTTCTTTGCTGCTTATTGGGTCAGCCTGGGTTTTGGAGTGGTTTTGTGGAGTGGCGAGCCAGTCCTGCGCCGCGAGAAGCGAGGGCGTGTGGCGAGTATCGTATCTCGGCATTGGGGCGTAGCTGCGTAGCGAGAAATATGTTCGTAGACGAATGCAATACGTGGTCCTCATCCAACTTCGCGGGTTGGCGAAGAGGGAGTATGTGGTGCTTTGCTCAGGCTTCGGCGGCTTCGGCATGTCCAACGGGGGCTCAGCCGAGCACCTGTGAAGTGAATCGCCACTGTGAACAATCGGCCCCAGTCATGGTGAGCGAGGCGGCATCGGTGGTGGCAGTCAAGCCTCCTTTGGAGTTGGTTTCCTGATCTGGGGCGAGTATCAGGAGACTGGATGGTCACGTGCGGAGTCCTCCATGTGTACCTAGGTAGATGTAGGTAGCGACGGCGAGAGATGGGTTGCAGAGGAGGCTTTCCAGCCGCCATAAATGAAAGCCTACCTACAACCTACCGGTATAGTACAGTCTTCAGAACACTCTCTCTAAATCGCATACCACGACCCAACTCTAGCACCCTCCCCCATCCCCTCCCCCTTCCTCACACCCCTCCTACCTACCGCCCATAATCGTCTTCTCAACCCACCCACCCCCTCCTCGCCGCAACAGCGCTCCTACTAATCCCACCTCGGGACACACCACAGAGAAAACATGGCACCCCCCAGGCCAAACACGCACCTCGCACTTTCCCCCACCCTGCCACATCCTCCCCGCAAACGCAACCGCCTCATTCCTATAGCTCTCACAGCTGCCCACATCTACATACGCAGCCGGCAAGCCTGACAGATCCTCCGCCGAGCCGGGCGACGCGTATGGACTAACGTCCTCGCTGTCGTACTACCCCGTCTCGCCGCCGAGATACCAGCCCCAGAAACTCTGCGCACTCTTCGCATCCGAGATGCCCAGGTCGAAGAACTGCCTTGCGGACGGATGCCGCTAGAGACTGAGACGGAGATCTAGCATCGGCGAGTACAGCAGCATGCCTTTCACGCCTCTATCCTCCCCCTCCCCTTTCCTTTCCCCTCTCGTCTCCCCTCATCCCGCGCCCTCAGCACCAAACCCGCCGCTAGCACCGCGCCCCCGCTCCCCGCCACGACGCATACCTTCTCCCCATCAATGCCAAACTCCTCCGGTCTCTCGCGCAGCGCGCGAAGCACAGTCTGGCAGTCCGCCAGCCCAGCTGGAAAGCGATGCTCGGGCGCGAGCCGGTACTCAACCCGCTCACGGCTACGACGTCGAATGCCACGACCCAGGCTAGCACCTCGCTCATGCCGAGGAAGCGGGTCCCGGCGACGGTACCAGCGCCGTGGATGTGTAGGATGGCGAGGCGGGGCGGGTCGTTTAGCGCGGCGTCGTTGCGGGTGAAGAGCGAGATGGTGGTGCTGTGGGGGGTGTCAGGGGGTTGGATGCTGGTTGAGGTGTGGTGGGTGGGGCGGTTTCCTGTTACTGTGGCGGCGGAGGTTTGGTCGCGCAGCGAGGGGAGGGAGGATAGGGTTAGGGTGTTGCTTGGTTGGAGGTGCTGGAGTTGAGATTGTATGGCGGGGTGGTAGGGGGGCCGGGGGTGGAGGTTGCCTTTCTCGTCGAGAGTGGGGTCGGTCATTAGGGTATGGAGGGGAGGGGAGGGGAGGGGAGGGGATAGGAGAGTAGTGAGGCTTGAGAGCTGAAGCTCATGGTAAAGACAGTATAGCTTGGAGGTGGCCTCTTAAATTTTCAAAGGTTCATCGAGCTCGCTCCACGTTATAGTGAGCACTGATGGTTCATGTAACGTCATCTTATCCTTGTTAGGAAATATCTCGCACTATACGTCGGAACGAATGTTGAAGGAAGGTCCGATGGACGGAACGACTCGGAATCGTCGGTAAGACATCGGAATGAGAGTATTTTATCTATCCCTAGCCCCATTTCAGCTGCACAGCAATCAAGTAGCAAACTCTCCAGGATATACATGAATAACGTAGAACGCGTTCCACTTTTCACCTACGCTCTATCCGCGCATTGGCATTCTCAATGCAAAAGCTGGAGGACCTTGACAAGATCGCCCGTGACACCCATTGCCGTCACTTCGCCGCCGGCTCCCGCACCCTGGATAATCAGAGGGTTATCGCCGTAGCGCTTGGTGTAGAAGGCGATGATGTTGTCGCTGCCCTTCAGCGCTGCGATTGGGTGACTCTTGTCGAACTTCTCCAACCCGACTTTAACTTCACCCTTCGGTACATCCACGCTGCCGACGAAGCGCACGACTTTGCCTTCTTTCTCAGCATCTGCCTTAAGCTGGTCCATCTGACCGTCAAACTCTGGTAGCCGAGCCAAGAATTCGTCGCCAGATGAGCACGACTCAAGCTCCTTGGGGATAAGCGATTGAACGGGGAATGACGTCGGCGATTCGACTTTCAGCCCAGCAAGGCGAGCCAGAATGGTGAGCTTCCGTGCGACATCGAGGCCATTCAGATCATCGCGCGGATCAGGCTCGGTGTAGCCCTTCTCTTTCGCGGTCTTCACCTCGGCTGAGAACTTGCCGCCGCCTCCGTTGACTGGCTGGAAGGAGTTGAACAGGAAGCTCATCGTGCCGCTGAACACGCCTTCGATCTTGCGGACCTCGTCTCCCGTCTCTACAAGCTCCTTCAGCGTCGAGATGACTGGTAGTCCGGCGCCAACGGACGACTCATGGAAGACATATCCCCCCACTCCAGTCCCATTCGCCGCTGCAGCGAAAATCTCCTGCCATAGCTGGGAGCTTGACGAGAAGGCCTTCTTGTTTGGAGTGACGATGGAGATGCCTTTCTTCAAGAACAGTGGGTATGACTCGGCGATCTCTTGGTTTGAAGTGTTGTCCACCAGTACGACTTTTCCGGGCGCCTTAACGAGGTACTCGGCGAGCTGCGGTATGGGGAGAGGGGCCGTCGTAGATGATTGAAGTTCGGATTCCCAGTTGCTCAAGGATTTGTAGTCGGCGTGGTAGAGGGCTTTCTGACTTGTGCTGAGCCATATGAGAGAAAGGTACGTTGGCGCGGAGGGAGAGCATGAGAGGTTCTGTGCGAGGTGGGCGAGTTGGGAGAGGAAGCATTTGCCAACGCCTCCAGCACCTGAAACATACGTCAGTATCAGCCATCAACCAACACTTGGATGGATGCAAGGGGAGCTACCGATGACTGCAATGAAGACCTGCCGAGGGGGAGACATAGCGGACGATTCTGGGGTCAATTGCTGAAACAAAGGCGGAAGTCGAAGGTTTTAAAGCTTTCCCAGGTTGAGTCAGTGAGCAGCGGCTCCGCAAAGTGACACTGCAAGTGCTGAGGAAGCAATTGCTTCTTCGCTCGTGGGATGACGAAACGCAATTCACCCCGCACGTGCCCCGCCAATAGCTTAGCTCGGAGCTCCGACATCGCCCGCCGGAGATCTACGCTATCCACACCATCATCACCGTGACTCGAGATCTACAACCCCCAACCAACCCCTGGCGCCTGATTACAGGACATCATGACATCGAAAGACGCGCACCTATACGGCCAGCGCCCTGCTTCCCGCTCCAAAGCAAAAGAAATCTCGTCCTCGAGCACCCTCGCCTTCTCCTCCACGCTCTCTGGCCTCATCAAAGCCTCCGCGTCCGACTCAAATAAGCCTGCCGCGGGCCGCGCTCGATCGACCAAGGAAGATATCTTCAAGACACATAACAAAAATGTGCAGAAGCGCGCGTTAAAGGATCTAGAGGATTCGGATTTCACGCAGAAACACCGAGGGCGAACCGCCGACGAGAAAGCCGAAGATGAGGCAAACTGGAAGCGCGCGAAGCGGCGCATGGAGGAAAAGGCACGGCTATACAATGCGCTCAAGCGCGGCGATGTCGAGGACTTAGACGACAAGTATGGTGTCGATTTCGACCGCAAGTGGGCCGAGAAGCGCGAGAAAGGGGACCCAGAGTCTGATGGGTCGTCCTCAGAGTCAGACGAATCAGAAGAGGAGCTGATAGAGTACGTCGACGAGTTTGGCAGGACGAGAAAAGGCACGCGAGCGCAGGTCGCGCGAGAAGAGCGCAAAAAGCGGACACTCGCCGCCGACGAACCGGACCGCTTCACCGCGCGCCCCAGCATGCCCGATCAAGTCATCTACGGCGACACGGTCCAAACCAACGCCTTCAACCCCGACGAAACCATCGCACAACAAATGGCCGACCTCGCGGCGAAGCGCGACAAGGAACTTACGCCACCGCCAGATGAACATTTCGATGGGCGCGCAGAGGTACGACAACGAGGCACGGGCTTCATGCACTTCTCCAAGGATGAGGAGGAGCGGAAGCAGCAGATGGCAAATCTCGAGAAGGAGAGACAGGAGACGGAGAAGGCGAGGGTGGCTCGGAAAGAGCAGATCGAGGCGAGGAAGAAGATGATTGCGGAGAAGAAGAAGGCGATTCAGGAGAAGAGGAGTAAGGGGCAGGCGGAGAGGTTTTTGAATGATCTTGGTGCAGAGCTATTTGGCGGGAAGGAGTCATAGAGGAAGTAGGTTTACGACTAGATTCAGCAGGTAGATGATACCCGGCAGTCTTAATTGAGATACTGCTACCCCTACCCTAACGCTTCCCTGTTCCATCGGACTTCCGGATCACAGTTGGATAGTGTTCGTTTATGAATCTATCACTGGCCCGGAGGGCGCCTTGAACCCACTCCCTCGGGCCGCCTCAAAACCAGGAGCATCATACACCAGCGCCATTTCCAAGTTTGCCTCACAATCGGACGGCCCCAGATCGCCAGTATTTAATCGCAACCCCGTCCTAATAACAGTCTATCTTCCGCCTCATACTCGTCAATATCTTCCTTCATGATCTCTCGGCGCTACGAACGCACACCGGTCCGTTCCCCTTGACCCTCCACCGCCCTTCCTCTCCCTGATCTCCTTGCCGTCGACCACAACCTGAAAGAGTGGGTCGTCGTCGTCCTCCCAAAGCTTATTCCCGTAGATCGCTTCGCCCAAGCTCCTATGCACCTCCCGTGCCTCTTTCCTCCTATACGGATTACAATCCAGAAACAGCGGAGAATTGATTTGGAGGAAGCCACGGGGCGAGAGACTCTCGAGCGGGAAACTCCCTTCTAGCGGATGCTTGGTGTATGCAGCTCGTGCGCCCCAAGTAGCGTGCCATCTGCCGTTGGCTTGGATAGTGGCCTTGGTGACGGCTTCCCATTCTATGGAATCGGGGAACTTGTTGAAGAAGCCGGCCTTGGGGCGGTTGTTAGTACGTACGGGTCTGGGAGTCAGTTTTTTTTTGGAGTAGGGCATGCCCGGGTAACGTACGATGACTAGTGGTCCCTCGCGCCATATCATTAGATCCATTTGAGGATTCATGACCCCGCCTTCTCCCCGGTTGGAAAGGCGCGTGAACTTGAAGGACTTGACTGCGGTGTTCAAGAGGGCCTCGAGGGCGCCGGGCAGCTTGGACTCGAGGTTGTGGAGGAGGGTGGCGATGGCGTCGCATAGGCAGAGGTTCTTGGTGGGGACCGAGGAGTTGTTCGCTTCGCTGTTGAGGATATGTGGGTGGTTGAGAGGTGCGGTTGAGGGAAAGGATGGGTGGTCGATGTATTGGAGTGGCAGCATTGTTGTAGCCTGCACAGGAGGTGGTTTCGTAGAGGTTCGGGAATGCGGTGGGCCGTTATTGGAGGAATGGAGGAAAGCGGGGGAAGGCATGTCTGTTTCAAGTGCCTAGGGTGAGGCAGGCGGTTAGAAGGTGGACGGAAGACGCTTTTACCTTCACGAGCCTTGTGCTTGCAAAGTAAAGTCCAAGTGGTCGAGCAGCTGGCTACCATTCAGCGTGGTAGAGACAGCGCCACTACTCCTCCTGCTCTCTCACCTCCCCACCGCTCCCCTCCCTATCCGTCCTCCGTCTCATCCTCACCCTCATCACCTTCCCATCCACAACCAACTCACTCCGATCCCCCGCCCCCTCATCATAATCCCACACCCTCCACTCCAGCAGCCTCCTCGCCAGACTCCTCCCAATCCAAACCGCAAACTTCGCATCCTCCGGATCTATATCGCTCTCCTTCTCCACCACCTCGAAAGAATCCCAATCGAGCCCTTTTTTGGTGACCCGGGAGGCAGCCGTCCAAGGACTGGCATACGTTTCCGTCCACTTCCCCGTAAAGTCGATAACGGATTTCACGTAGTAACCCCATATATACTTGAAGCCCTGTGAGCGGAAGGAGCCCACGAGGACTTCGTTGCCCGCGCGACGGATTACGATGGAGGGCTGGTAGTGCGTTGCGTGCGTACGACGCCACAGCTCGAATATCTTATTCCGCGGATCGAGAAAGGCTTCTAGGACCTCGGGACCGGCTTCGAATAGTGTGGTAGCTACGGCGTCGCAGAGCCGCGGGAGCACGTACTCGAAGATAGGGATGGACTCCGTGTCTGCGAGTTGCGGGAGGTTGATGATGTGCATGTGGCGGGCTGGGTAGGATGGAGGGAGAGAAGGGTGGGCTTTGAGGAAGAGGGCCTGCATGATGTCGTCGTGGAGATCGCTGCCGGTGGGGTTCATGCAGTTCGCGTCTGTGAGCTCGGCGACTAGGTCGTAGTGCTTTTCTTGGGCACGGAGGGGATGTGCTTCTTGTTCTTGTTTGACGGGTGGGTGGTCCTCGCCTTCGTTGTAGGTAGAAGTTGTAGATGTGACGCTAGAGCTTCCTCGACCGAACGTCGCGCGGAGATTTGCAAGGCTTTGGCTAATATCGTATGTGCCCGTTCTAATCGTGTAAGATGGAGTGAGGTGAGGCCGCCGATAGGTACTCGAGCGCTTGAAGGTGCCATACGCGGACTTGAACGTCGCGACTGATTGTTTCCTGCATTCAGTTAGCAAGACTCCAGGTTATATGGCTATGGCCGCTCACAAGTCGGTATAAACACTATTGTCAAACTCGTCGTTATCAGCATCCCACACGCTCCGTGCTGGGGGTGCATCTTTGGTCGTGGATCCTGACGGACTGAGCGCGTTTTTCTTAGTCGGAGTCCCCATTGGACTTAGCAGGTTCTTCTTGCTCAGAGGCGGTGTACGCAGGCTACTGCGCACAGACTTTATTGGACTTCCTCTAAGTGTCTTAGTAGGAAACTTCCGCAAATCAGAGTATATTTGTTCGTCGAATTCGCCCTCGTCGGGATCCCACATGCCGTGCGCCGCGCTCGGCGGTTTCGATCGGCTCAGTTCGAGAGTGAATTGCTGGAAAGAAGCTGTAGACATTTTCATTGGGCAATCCGTTGGTGTTCCTGGTGTAGCGGCTTGTGAGGCCTCTGTGGGACTCGAAGTTGGCGTCTTTGAGAAGAAGTCGTGAAAGGCCTGCATGCTGACTTGTGGCGGTTATATGGTTGAGGCATATTGCGCGAACGGAGGTTGAATAACGTTTCGGAAGGTGAGGTAGCTAAATCTCGGCGCGTAGTCTGTGCTTAGATTGTGCTCTAAAACCGAGCGGTCACATAGTCTTTAAATATCACTGTTACTAGTACTGTCCCCCCTAGCAACTTACGTTCAACGTTGTAGTAGCAACATACGGTGTGGAGTCGAAATTTCAGTCAGCAAAAATAAGTGTTTGTTCCAAAATTTACCAGACCATCAAAGTCGATGTTACGAAATCAGGTTCTTTGCATTTCGACAGCGTCCCTGATGGGCGGCTTCTCGGAAGCCCTGCAAACCGCTAACAAGAAACTCAGTCCTCGAGCTAACAACACGTCAGTAAAAACAAGTAGCGAGTCCGCGGAGAACACGCCAACGAAATGCCGCCGCCTTCCTCGATACCAGACGTGGGCTTGTGCAGTGTGTAAAACTCAGCCATAGCTTCCAGATTCTTCGGCACTTCCCTACCCTAGGATCGGTGAACCTTCAACAGCTCCGTCACGAAATCCTTCAGATTTACGCTAGACCGTTCATGCTCCTGGGTATAAGCAGCCCTCCAGAGTGGCTGCTACAAACTGGTAGACTATGATCCCATCTTCAGGAGAAGAGTGCTGTATGCTGTGGATACCGTGAAAAACAAGAATTGGATCTCGAAAGTTGTGCAGGCGGGTCTAGTCATTAATGAGTGGATTCGCCGGCGACGTATTTTCCGCAATATAGAAACAGTGTTCTTGTAGGCACAGGAGCCTTCGACGCAGTTGTTCCAGAATCCGTCCACCCTGCGAGCGCTGCAGATAACGTGCTATACCGGGATTCATAGCAAGGGTTGCTCCAGCAGTTCAGCAGTCTCCAGTACTTGTTGGGCTGGAGATCAGTATGTAACCCACCCAGTTATCCGCTCGAACATGCGCGGAGCCTGTCAGCTGCCTTGATATTACCTAGGTACTCACGATTGCCTGAAATGCGCTTTTAACACTACTAAAGATGGTAACTCTGTATAAGAGAAGAAGACAAATCATGCTATCTCGAGTTGGTGTCCGGACGGAGAGCATATCCCGGGAAGTGGAGAAGACCGCGGCAGGGGTGGGTAGTGCACTAGCGCTAAATAGCCTAGTCTCAAATCCGTTTTGAGGTTGTCCCGAGGTCTCCACTAGTTCCACCTAGACCTGCGGACGAGTCATCTCTGCTCCCTCGCACATTTCTAGATCACGGATCAACCGTCCAGGAGCCGGCTCAACGTCGGAGACTTTCCCTGCAGCTCCAGAAATGGACAAATAGCTAGCCAATCAAAGCATGTGCCTGGATTGATCTTCCCCGCAAACTTTTCCCCGCAGCCACCTACGCCGCCGCAATCCAGGATGAAGTCATGAGTTCGGGGTGATGTTGCCCGAAGGCGAGAAACGTTCTGGAGCGGCAAGTGGGGATGGTAGATGATTATCTTGCTCGTTCCTTTCTGCCTCGGCCAGTCCTGGTTCGAGTCGGAGCTTTAAAAGAGATGGATATGACCAGAGATGAGCGGTAGCCATTGTCATCAATATGAAGCTGTTTCATCTATTCCCCGTCCTGGCTCTCTTTCCCTTTTCCTTGGCGATACCGTATGAGGAGTACATCCTCGCGCCTAGGACAAGAACACTATACCCAGATTCCGTCCACAGCTCCAATGGATCAGTGAGCAACCCGGATAGCCTCACGGCATCATCCGGTAGCTCCGTCTTCCAAGATGACTCTGCTACAGCCTACGACTTCGGCAAGAACATTGCCGGCCTTGTCACCTTGACGATCGGGTCTGTCTCGGACGGCAACCAGTACATCGGCGTAACATTCTCGGAAAGCTCTCTATGGGTATCCAACCGATCTTGTGATGCAACTGCAGATGCAGGAAAGGATGAAACTTTATGGTTCAAAGTCACAGGCCCAGGGACTTACACCGCACCGCGGGAGAAAGAGCGAGGAGGCTTTCGATATATGACCTTGGTGCATAACGGCACTGGAAGCGTTGAAGTCACTTCTGCAGAGATCCACTACACTCCTATGCCTCACTGGGAGGACGATTCTCTGGCAAACTACACAGGATACTTCCACTGCGACGGTACGTGTTGAGCATGCGGAAAAATACTCACCGCTTACATCGGGCAGACGAGCTGCTGAATCGCATCTGGTACGCCGGTGCGTATACCAACCAGATGTGCACGATTGATCCGCACTACGGCAATGCCTTGGTACATTTACGCGAAATCAACTCTTCCGTCTCGGATGCAATCAACGTAACGTGGTGGAGCAACTATACCATCACAAACGGCTCATCCGCTTTGGTTGATGGAGCGAAGCGAGACAGGATCGTCTGGGCTGGAGGTCAGCAGATACCTTCAAGTTCCAACTGCGACTTACTGATCTGGGTCAGATATGTCCATTGCCGTTCCAGGTGTTGTGGCCTCGACGAACGATGTGATCACGATTCAGAACTCTTTGAACTCGCTGTTCGACGTCCAAAATGCAACAACCGGCCAGCTTCCATATGCTGGCCGGCCATTCCCATCGATTCTTTCATTCACTTACCACCTTTACACCTTGATCGGAGTATCAGATCTTTACCTGTACACTGTAAGTTTGGGAATTGGGAGAAGTAGCACAAGTACTGATCAGTCGAAGGGAGACATCGAATACCTTTCGTCACTCTGGGATAAGTGGAAGCTTGGATTGAGCTTTTCGTTAAGTTTCATCGACGACAGCGGCCTGATGAACGTAACCTCGCCCAACGACTGGTTGCGATTCGGAATGGGAGGGCATAACATCGAGGTAAGAGTTTTCTTCTTAATCACAAATAATAGGCTCACACAGTGCGAAGGCGAATTCGATCCTCTATTATACCATAAACCAAGGCATCATGCTCGCCGAAGCGCTCAACGACACAGAATCTACCGTCTCATGGCAGACTACAGCTGAAAGGATCAAGATCGCCGCGAACCAGTTGTTATGGGATGAGACTGCTGGGATGTACATCGACAACGAGACTACAACGCTCATGCCCCAAGACGGTAACTCTTGGGCTGTGGTCGCCAATCTCACTATGAACTCCTCGCAAATCGACCGCATCAGTGCCAATCTCGCTGAGCGCTGGACCCCTTACGGCGCACCAGCTCTCGAGGCTGCCGACGCTATCTCGCCGTTTATCTCAGGCTTCGAACTCCAAGCACACTTCATCGCGGAGAACGCGACTGCCGCTCTCGAGTTGATGAGATTAGAATGGGGCTTCATGCTCGACGACCCGCGCATGACCAACTCGACCTTCATCGAAGGCTATTCTACGACTGGCGAGCTGCACTATGCGCCGTATCTCAACGATGCTCGGATATCGCACGCCCACGGATGGGCTACGGGTCCTACTTCTTCGCTCACGTTCTACGTTGCGGGTATCCAGCTCCTCAGCGCTGGTGGGAAAACTTGGCGTATTGCTCCTTCGCTGGGCGACCTCAAGTTCACAGACGCAGGTTTCAGCACTAGTGTGGGCTTCTTCTCTGCGAAGACGCAAGTCAGTGATGGGGGCGTGCAGATCGATTTCCAGGCCCCTGAAGATACTACCGGTGAGGTCAGGATGCCATCGATGGGATGCACGGGACAGATTTTGATGCAGGAAGCGAGTGGGAGGTGTGAGGATATTACCATAGATGTCACTGAAGCGGATGCGGGGCCGATCACCGTTGCTGGGGTAGCAGGCGGCCAGTGGAAGGCCACCTTCTCGTGTGATTAGGTTTTCTAGCCAGCCAATTATGCGGAACTCGCACTCAGAGCATCCGCGCCTTTCACACACGGGGCCGGGTATTAACGACGGAAGAGAGTCAGGTTCAACATCCCTAACAGCGTTGTGTTCTCGGTCTAGGGAGCGATTCAGCTTAGTGTAACGGCACGGAAGTTCGCTCAACTTCCGATCCGACGCTTCTCGCGCCCTTCCGATCAGGCACCAAGATTCTTCCATCTCCAATTGGATGGCGTGGATACACAGGGCGTATAAACGGATTGAGAATTGTCCGGAAGTGCTCGAGCATTGCGCGGCCTACAGAATGCGGTCTCGGAACGGGAGTGAAGTCGCGGACACAAAGCAGACGGCCGACACAATTCCCAACTATAAGAGCCGCGACCCTCAACACCAGTCCAGCAGCAAAGCAGTCATTCCTCTTCAATTGAATACAATAAAGAAGTGAATATCAGCAACTCACCCTTTCAACATGTCTTCCTCCACCGCTCCTCCCCCAAGCCAAAAGCCCCTCCGCATCGGTGTCCTCTACGAAGAAGTCCAAATGACCGACCTCGCGGGCCTCGACGTCCTCGGCAACATCTCCACCAAGGTCATGGACATGATCGGGGAAATGATCCCCGCCGCTGCCCCGCTCAAGCCCCTCGCCGTTCCTATGCAGTTCCTGTACATCTCCTCCTCGCTCGAGCCTTCCTGGACGACGCCAGAGATGTACGTGCGCCCCACACATACATATGAGACTGCGCCGAGGGATCTGGATATTATTATGGTTGGGGGCCCGAATCCTGCGACGGTGAGTGAAGAGAGCTTGACGTTTTTGAGGGAGGCGGTGAAGAAGACGAAGGTGGTGCTGACGACGTGTACGGGTGGGATGTGGTTGGCGAGGAGTGGGGCGTTGGATGGGAAGAAGGCGACTACGAACCGGATCTTGCTTGCGGCGGCGAAGGAGACGTTTCCGAAGGTGGAGTGGCTGGACCAGCGGTGGGTTGTGGAGGAGGGGCATTTTGAGGGCGCGCAGATTTGGACGGCGGGTGGTGCGGGATGTGGTAAGTTTTCTCTGTGCTGTGGTGATTTCAGTTTGAGTGTGCGCTGATTGATTGGTTAGGTATCGATATGACGATTGAGTATGCGAGCAAGAACTTCGATGAGAAGTTGGTCCAGATGGCTTGCTTGGGTCTGGACTTCGAGTTCAATGGGCGCAGTCAGTCCTATAAGGGACCTTTGCCGAGCTTAACATAAGTGCTTCTCATCACTGCCCGGATGATATTGCACTTGCGGCAAGAGTTGAAAGGGAAAGCTCCTATCTCGAGAGCCACGGTTCTAGCTTAAATATGCAGCGCAGTACTTGGTAGTAGAACCATCTCAGCTTACGACAACTGCTTCTCTTTGCCATTCTGCATCCTTGCACGTTCCTCTTGTAGCATCTTCGCCTGCTCTTCGAGCTGCTTGACTCTGCCGCGCCTCCACGTATTCCAAAGGCAAAATATTACCACCGTCAATGGGATTGTGCTTGCAGGAAGTATCCACCACTTGGGTGAGACGTGTAGACCGTCCTCATCGAAGTTAAAGAACGTGGTGCTAAGAACAGCTGAGATAAAGGTGCCCGGTAGGAAGAGCATCGTCAAGGATGCCATGGTGATCATGGATGCGGAGTCACGCTGCGTTTGCTCGGCGACTTTGGCGGTTGAGGCAGCGATCTGGGTGTTGGTGCGGGATTCGCGTTGGTTGGTCAGGTGAAAGAGCTATTCAGGTGTCAAAATAATGCGTTACCAAATCAACTCAGAGACCTACGAGGTTGATGCGAATAAGCGTTCGCTCACGGTATACCGATGTCCAGCGCGACAGGTTGTCACACTGCGCCGTCAGCGCCTCGAAGGACTCTGACATCTCCGAGCGCTTGTCGACGTCCCAGCTATTCTTAGGATCTTCGACGGTCTTCCTGAACTTCTCGTAGGTGCGGTGGAGGAACTCGAGCACGGCCAGTTGGTCTAGACAGTCCTGGTATAAGACATTCCAGTTTCGCGAAAGCTGGTGTAACTGCTTGGGGGCTAGGACCAAGTACGACTTATCATCCTCGTACATATTCTCCTGTAGTGGAATTAGTACTTGATCGATTTATGACAGCTTCATTCCCTCAAAGGCCTTCAACTTACATGGAACATGAGCTCTTTCCGGTGCTGCGCGATAAGATATTGCCATTGCTTCGAGTTCTGGTCCGCCGCTAGTGCATCGAGGAAGAAATCACGATGCGCGAGGCTTGGATCATGTTCCAGAAGTGTTTCTAGTCGTGTGAGCGCATGGGGAGGGTAGTTGATACAGAAGTATGTGGTTTGGTGGCGTGTCCGGATGAACTGAGTGAAACCAACGCCGGTCACCCAGCCCCCTCTGGAACGGTAAGACACTTCTGCGATAGTAAATGTCAGTTTCTGGATCTTTTTCTCCGCTACAGATATAGCGAGAGCGAGCAAAACACGTATTTGGCATACCGAACGAGGATAAGCAGGCGCTTTCACCGGGGTGCGTAAAACATCGTGGACCCATCTTGGCGAACCACCCTTCGGCAGAGAATATTTCGGCAAGTATGGCACGCGATAGGCCTTGGTGCAGTAGGATGCGTAGTACAAAAGGCGAGATACTGAAATTTCCGGGAAGCCAAGATTGGTCAGTCTCCTCCGACCAGGGTGTGGTAATGAAGCTAGTTCATGTTAATGGCGTGTGACGGTCACTATATGATTAACGGACCAAAGAAAATCCTGAACCAATCCTTACAAAGGTGCCCTGCTCTAATTCGAGAAGGGGGATGCGAAATATCCTTTTGTGAACCGTCGAGACATGACGGGTGGAAGGAGATTTGAAATGAGCCAACAGAATCTTTACGTACAAAACTTGAAGCTTCCTCTCTTTGATAGAGTCAGGAGGAGAAGTGGTCTGGCTCTAAGGTTAGCAAGTACCTTACAATATCCGGAAAGTAATACATACCGCTACCAGAGTCTCCAATTCATCATCTGGGACCTCATACTGCCAGTCTACATGTTCTTCAGTCCCCGAGAGTCCATCCTCGAGCTTCAAGCCTTACCAACATCCGTTCCAATGCAAGTAAGCACATCAAGTCTTGCGTGGGGGCCCTTTTCCTTTTCGCTTTCGCCAAGCCCCCAGCTTAGGACAGAGAGGTCTTCCAGCTCCGGGTGGATGGAACTACCAAGTACCGAAAGAAGCTGCGCATCGTCCGTTCCACCACTACCAGTCGGCCATTCTCGCCAATAAGGCTTGGGATGAAAGCGTTTTGAGCTTCTTGGTGATATCATCTGATCATACCGAAGAGTCGTCGACTAGAAGGCGATCAGGCTGAGTCGGAGATGCAGATCGGAGATGCAGACTCGAATGCCTTGGAGGAGATAATTTGCGGTGTGGAAGGTTGATATTCTCTTGAATTATTCACAGTATCCAGGAGGATGTTAATAAGACGCGGGGCAAGGCAAAAAGCGCTGCTGTGCGGTTGAAGTGGAAGGAAAGCTCTCGCCCCGTATCCCATCGAGCTGAGCTTGGTGAGTTATACCCAAATAGGATTAGCCTCACTCCTGGCCCCAGGGCTGTACGAACGACCTGAGAACGCAACACTCGCTCCCACAACCGCCAACAACACGTCAACACGAAGATATTGCATTCAAAGCGCGATCGGGCTGTCCCTATTTTGATACAGAAACCTCAGCTACAATGAGGACCCCTGCTGACTGAAAAATACCCGGCGTCAAAACGAAAATCCTTCACAACACGCCATTCCATCTCAACTCTGCAATCCTCATCTTGTCCAAGAAATGATGATACTCCGGGCCCCCCTCATTCACCAAAGGTGTCCTTTCGCTCGCGGCATTGTAACCCGCGCCTGGTCCACGTTCCTCGTCGGCAAATGTGATCGCCCTTTTGGGGCTTTTCTTGGTCTGCGATCTAAGCCCGGCCTTGAGTATCGGAGTGGGAATATACTCCGGTCTCCTTTCAGCGGTTAGATTCGAGGACGGGGGAAACGAGAATACTCTTCGTCGTCCTTTCGATAGGTGTCGGGCAACCGATGTAGCATCGGGCTTACGGTCGATGAGCCAGCCCTCCAAACCCTCTGTCACCCTGGCCGCATTCCTATATAGCTTCTGTCGGAGCTTTAGCTCTGGGATATTCGGATCTTCTCCCGAACAGGAGCTTTCCCTCGGACTTGATGTGGTAAATGGCAGCGACTGAGGCGAGCGTCCAGTGGGTAGCTCTGGATCTGGAGCAGGAGGCCTTGAATTCCTAGTCTCCGCCCTGAGATCCGCTCGATGAGCTGAGGACGTATCCGAGTATCTGGGAAGCCTCGTGAAACTGTCCCGTGGGACAATATCTGGGTCAACCTGTCCTTGCGAGTCTAGAGCCGAGGTGGGTCTGGGGAGTGATCTGTTTGAGAGAACCTGAAGCTCATGAGGACCCTCAGGGCCTGCGGATTCAGGGCCCTTGGTGCCGCCACCACGACAGCCATACCAGAGGCACAAGAAAGCGAAGACTACCAGGACGGCACCGATTACCCCTATAACAAGGAGGACTTCGCCCGTCGGCGGGGGTTTGCCACTGGAATTTGGTTGCTGGCTCTCCATAGTTTAGGCTGTGGACCGCCTTAGGCTGGAATTCGGGAATGCGAAATTTAACACCTGATAGGCGGGTGAAGCACTCGACGAGTCGATTTCCAGTGCAGAGCTCTGTGTTGGCCTAGGACCTCTTCTGGGTGGACTGAACCGGACGTGGCTGTCCGCTCGGTAGCCGCGGAGACAAGGGGCTCGAAGCGAGCGGCCGTGGCCGCGAAGTCGGTACAAGCAGCGAATTTGGAGCCACCGGCTGCTGACCCGTAGTACGCGTGTTCTGGACGAGCTTCGTGAGAGCGATAGCGAAAAGTCCGCGAAACATAAGTGTGAGCGATAGACGAGGATTTATTCTAATAGCGGATAGTGATGGGCAAGATACAGTTCCAACGATAGTGATGGTGAGTGTGATGGTAAGAGGGGGAAGCTGTGCAGTCGAGAAGACCTCGGAAGAAAGTAAATAAGCGCATGGCCGGTGGGCCATGGTGACTTCTGCGGCGTAAAGGAGGCAGTTGCATCGAAGAAGTTGCGCTTGCCTTATGCCGTCACCTCCACCTCTGCCAGGCGCGAATATGCCTCCTCAATCTCATGGGTATAGTCTTTCTCGATCTCCTTTCTCATGAGCGTTTGCTTGTTACTCCTCTTAAACGGTTTCGCGGGTTTTGCCACGAACACCGTCTCTTTTGGGATTCGAATCTCCTTGAACCCCTTATCGTTCGTCCGGGTAATCACGCCCGACCAAAGCTCGTCCAGCAAGGCATCTGCGCTCTTCGCATCGAGAACACCATGATGCGGCTCGACAATCACATATGGCGCGGGCCTTCCTTCGCCCCCAACGAAAACGCTGGAAACATCCTGATGCTGCTGGATCCGCGTCTCGATATCCTGAGCGTGGAATTTGGCGAGCCAATTCAGCTTCGTAAGGTCATCTTTCCGGGCACTGAAGATCCACCGCATTCGCCCATCCAGGTCCTTTATCGGCGCATACATCTCCTTCGTCTCGATGCGGTCTCTGTTCCTGAAAACCGGATTCCAAAAAGCGCACTGGAAGTGGTTCTCCTCGCCTCCCTTTGGCCTCTCGATAACAAGCTCATACATGTCCTCTGACCCGTCCTCCGCCTCCCCAGAGCCAGGGATGTGGACCATACGATGGCCATTTTCTGGTACATAATCGTGAGTGTACCAGAGCTTCTTATCAATCGGCAGCAGATCGATTTGTTTCCCTGTCTCCGTGGACCCAATAACGCTCGTCAACTTCGTACACTCACACAGATCATCCCCAATCGCCCGATCCAGCGCCGCGCCGAGATAAATGATGAAGTTAAGCGACTTCAGTAGCGGCTGCGTCTCAGGATCGTTATACAGCTGGACGATTGTATGCGGCGGACACATGATGCCATCAACAACGTTTGCCTCCACTACTTTCTTGAAGACGGCGGGTGGGAGTCCGATCATATCGGCGGGAGGCATAATACTTGAGGTGTCGTCGACAATAGGCATCATGATGAAGGCACTTACGCCGCCGAGCCACTGCGGAGGACAGGACGACAATACGGATTGGCCTATCCATGTGTCGTACGCGATGCCTCGCGGCCAGTGTCTGCGTGAGAGCTCGTGGCCTCGGCCGGCAGTGTAGAAGCCGTTGGTGTGATAAATTGGCCTCGGTGTGCCCGCACGGCGATTCAGCACTTGCGCTCTCTGAAGTGAAGTAAGAGTAGCATACCTGTAGTGCCTGAGGTGTGGATGACAACAATCTCGTCGTATTTCCCTTCACCCCATACCTTGTCGTACGGATACCGCTGATGCCCTTTAGCATCTAGACACCACTCGACCGACGGTAGCGCACAGAGCTTAATGCTCGGATCGAGCGTTTGCGGCGGCCCGCTTGCATCGTCTTCAGCGTATATCCACGCTTTACATCCAGTGTCTCCGAGCAGCTCGTTCAATCCTTCATCAGTCACACGGCCATCCGGGATTAGGAACTGCATCTGTCGTCAACCTAGACTCCTTATCCGCGATGCCAGTAACCAGATCAACCACAACGTACTTTTCGACCCGTCTTCACCAACGCTAGCAACAAAACCGAATACCTCGGGTCCGCAGGCCCCAAATACGCGATCGTGTCGTCCTCCACAGACTTTCCCAACTGCTCGTCAAGCCAGTACGCTACTTTGTTGACAGCGTCCGCATATCCCGCCCACGTCAACGTTCGATAGCCTTTAGTCTCCCAGTCTTTGGGCGGATAACGCATGAATGTATGATCGCCAATCCATTTCGCTTTATCTTCGACGATGTGAACAGGGAGCTTGGGCTCGTTGTGGTGATTTAGAGGCCGAGGTCCCATGATGGACGGTCGCATTTGCTGGAGAGAAGTGTCTGTAAAAGGAGATCGATACTGATGGTTTAGAAAACTACGGAAGAAGTCCAGCAAGCGCCTCTTTTAAATACCCCCACCCCTTCTATGTGCCTCAACTGCATCAGGAAATCGTGCCTCATAATGCAACATCGCGGGTTGCCTTACCAACTCACGCGGTAAGGATTGGCGGGTAGCGCGTAGTCAGACTGGCATGACATAAGCGGTTATGTCCAGCAAAAGACTAGGCGGTCTGGCAACTGCCGAGCTTGCGGCGCGAGGCAAAAGCTTGTTTTTGTGAGCTGGCCTGCGTTGGAGTGGGTCGTTGTACGAGGTTACGGTTTCTGATGCGCAGATCATGTGACGAGGTTCGGGTCGTCGGGCAGGTGCGAAAAGAGAAGTGGAGAGAGCCGGGAAAGCAGCTTTGAAATCGATGGGTTATTCATAGCACCACTTCATAATCTCTCTTGGCAATAACCACAAAGGTCTTGTTTTGTCGTCTCTGCGTCTTACCCCAAGCCTCTTCTTCCTCCACTATTGCAAACACCTCCGCATTTGCTTAACATCTCATCTATCTAGCACCCCTTCGGCACCTCGGCAATTTCAATCTTCTCTGTCATCTTACCCATCTCCTCGGCAATAACATCCGCAGGAATCCGATCCGGCGTCTGATTAACAAGAGTAAGCATGGGCAGCACGGCCACAGCCATGAGACCGAAGGTCACGCAGAAGCCGATAAGTGGGCTGGTCTTGATCTGCGTGTTCATGCCGTAGGAAATGGCTTGACCGATAGCTTCGAGGCAGCGAAATGCGGCGCCATTGCGGACGTTTGCTAGGGCGATTCGTCAGCGGAGCGGTATGGGGATGTGGGTAGATGAGAGCTTACATTGCGCATCAGTAGCGAAAGACGAAAGCAGCCAGTACATGTACGATTGCGACAGCGGGCCGGTGGTCTGGACGAAGAAGTACGGCAGGAAAGCGGTCGGGTAGAGTGACTCATCCCAGTCAATCTTCCCAGGCGCGTGGTGGTTGAAGCGGACTTGCATTACAATAGACCAGACGTAGACGCCGAGATTGAGGATGACAACGGTGAAGAGACCCAGCTGCGCTCTGCGACGCTGGCTGACACCCTTCAAGTCGAGAATAAAGCCCAGGCCAAAGCATCCGACGATACAGAAGAAGGGCGATACGAGGGAGGAGAGGGCGCGGGAGCGCACCGAGAAGTAGGTTCCGAGATAGGTGGACCATGTGCCGCTGCGTATTAAATTAGCTCAGTCTTCCCCATCGTTGATCGTGGATTAAGAGAGAAAAAGCTCACCTGTAGAAGAAAGACCACATAGCCCAAAGAGCCGAAAGCAGAATGAGCTTCGACATCCAAGTAAATCTAATCTTCTTGAACTCCTGTTTCGTCGACAGCGGCTCTGAGACCAGAATCCGGGTCCCATCAGATCTCACAACTTTTTCAAGCGGCGAGATTAAAAAAGCAAACGGCAGTGCCATAGACTCAATGATCAAGAAAGCAATATACGTATCCGGAGTAACGCCTCCCTTAGCTCCCTTCATATGGTTCTTGGACAGATTGATAGCGCCTCCGACCAGTTGTCCGAGGTTACGGGACACAATCCAGAGTGCGAGATACTTGCCACGGGCGCCAGACGGGGCGAGAGACATAATGGACCCGGATTCGGCGACGTACCAGCAGCCGCTGCCGATGCCGGTGAAGAAGCCACCGAAGATGAGGTACCATTGCGTGCCGAACTTGCTATTGCAATAGTAGGAGGATCCGCGAATAGGGAAGGACATCGCGCCGATGACCAATGACCATTTTGTGCCAAGCTTGTTGACGAGAGGGCCGCCTAGGAAACAGACTAGATGCTGCGTCAGGCGAGACGGTTGCGTACCGCGCTGAGGAAGGCATACGAACCGATAGCAAGCATGGCGTAGTTGATAGCGGTAGCAACGTTCGACGTCTGGGGAGTAGCAAGACCACCTCCACCGAGCCCTGAGCAGTATCAGTTCAGTTGAACACATGTAGCTGTATATCTCAGAGTGTATAGTTACCCGCGATCGCATCGGCCATGGCTGGTCCGCAGAATGCTTGAACGCTCAAAAGCATCATCTGCGTCAGGCTGTGCTGCCACACACGCTTCCAACGTGGAACATCTCTCGAGTAAGCGGCCATGTCGACTCTCTCGTCAGCGTACTGAGGCGGAGGCGCATTCATGGGGTCATTGCCCTTCGCGCGGAGAGCATCATCGTTTCCGCCCGCATGTGTATTGGGAGGAGCAGCGTCGAATTTGGACATGGCGAGAGAGACACACTACCCTTGAGGGTAATGAAAAGGAAAGAGTGTTGAATACTTGAGAGATCGAGGCGCTGGGGTCGTCTTGACGGATTCCATGCGGTCGGTGCTTTACACACCATGTTGGCGCTGTACCCCATGCCATTCCTAGATAGCGCTGCCTATCGGTGCCCTTCTCCGCACCCAGGGCTACACCTTATCTGTGGATCAGTGTCTAGTCTCCATCCCAAGATACTCCGGACTAAATTGATAGGGTGTGGAGCCCAGAGGGCGGGTTTCCAGCGCACGAAATCCTTCCCGCGTAGTGATGGCAGCGTGAAAGGTCTCCGACGGCCAGTTTTATTACTATCGGTCTATCTAAGCTTGGGAATAATACCAGTCGGGAATAGATACGGAGACACTAATGCAAGCTAGAAGCTTTGCACACGGCACATGCATCCTTGTTTCCACCTCTAGCCCCGCTTTCGGAGGCAGAACGGCGCATCCAGTCGAACCATCCGACGTCCTGAAGCACCAAGTTGATAGCATCCGATCTTGCAGATATCAAACGATTCAAATTGGCTTTAGACTTCCGTTAAGGCTTGTGATTTCGTAAGTTTTCAGCCTTGTCGTTTGAGTTGTCGAGTATTTTGCGAAGATGAGGGTGGCGGACCTCGGAACCTTCCATGACGTCTTCGCAGTCTAACCAGAGAGGGTAACTTTACCAGTCGGGTTTTTCGCCATCGATAACCGCACGCTACTCTGCTCCGACGTCCTAGCCGATGTTTGTGTGGAGTAAACGAGACAACAACTAGTCAATGGCCAGATTAATTCGTCAACCGTACTGAGGGACCGTGTCAGTATCGTCCCATCGAGGAGAGTGGCGTGCTCAGAGCTCACCTCTACTTAAGCGATTGAAACAACGTAGGGAATGTGCAATTGCCGATAGACAAGAAACGCGACAAGAGCACTGCATTGACATGGCGACTTCTCGCGGAAACACTAAGGTCATTGTTGTTGGTGGAGGGGGAACGATTGGCTCTTCGACAGCGCTGCATCTGCTTCGATCCGGATACACCCCTTCGAATATCACGGTCCTGGACATCTATCCGATTCCCTCAGCGCAATCAGCTGGGAATGATCTCAACAAAATTATGGGCATCCGGTTGCGGAACAAGGTGGACTTACAGCTGAGTCTGGGGGCGCGCGATATGTGGAAGCATGACCCATTGTTCAAGAATTTCTTCCACAATACTGGCAGAGTACCCTCCGCCGCATTCTGTTCGTTCGGGCCATGTTCAACTAATTCATGAGCAGCTTGACTGCGAGTCCACGGACGACGGGATAAAATCCCTTCGAAAGCAATATCAAGCTCTGCTTGATGCCGGCGCCGGCTTGGAGAAGACCAATGAATGGCTGGAAACCGAAGAACAGATCTTGGCAAAGATGCCACTTCTGAAGCGCGAGAATATCCAGGTAGGCCTGCGAACTAAGGCTCCATGTGACAGTGCCGCTGAGAGTCGCATTATAGGGATGGAAAGCCATTTTCAGCCAGGACGGCGGTTGGTTGGCTGCCGCAAAAGCGATCAATTCGATCGGAATAGAACTAAAAAAGAAAGGAGTCAATTTCGGATTTGGCGAGTAGGTCTTCGGTGTATGGAGATCCGTGCGGTGCCCATCTGACCAAGGCCGCGCAGCGCTGGATCCTTCAAGCGACCGCTTTTCGCGAGCGATGGGACGACATGCATTGGGGTTGAGACGGTGAACGGGGTGAGGTACCATGCGGACAAAGTTGTACTGGCAGCTGGAGCCTGGAGCCCCGCATTAGTCGACCTAGAAGAACAATGTTGCTCAAAAGTAGGTACTTCCTAGTCTTGGATCAGCGTTTGTATGCTAATCCAGCAATGCAAGGCGTGGGTCTACGCCCACATGCGACTAACGCCCGAAGAAGTGGCGGAATACAAGAAGTCGCCGGTGGTGTATAATGGCGACGTTGGATTCTTCTTCGAGCCGGACGAGTAAGTATCGACCCGTTCCTGAACTGGACTGTTGACTAATTAGTGCAGATACGGGGTGATCAAGGTCTGCGACGAGTTCCCTGGCTTCACTCGGTTCAAGCGACATCAGCCGTATGGCGCGGATGCTCCGAAGCGCGTTTCCGTTCCTCGGTCTCATTCAAAGCACCCTACAGACACATACCCGGACGCATCCGAGAAGAGCATTCGTAGAGCGATAGAAATCTACCTTCCGCGCTTCAAGAATAAGGAACTCTTTAACCGAGCTTTGTGCTGGTGTGCGGATACCGCTGATGCGGCGCTGCTGGTATGCGAGCACCCCATGTGGAAGAACTTCATTGTAGCCAGCGGAGACAGCGGGTGAGTTTCAGTTTTCAAGACGTCGGATACCGCTGACTGGAAGCTAAAGCCACACGTTCAAGCTTCTGCCGAACATTGGTAAGCATGTAGTCGAGCTTATAGAAGGTACTTTGGCAGATGATTTGGCCCACGCTTGGAGATGGCGGCCAGGAATTGGTGACCCGGTCAAATCGAGGCGAGCTGCTCGAGCGAAAGATTTGGCGGACATGCCGGGATGGAAGCATGACTCAGACGAGGCGAAATTGTGATGGTGTTGCGGTGGTGAAAGAAGCTCTAAGACGCGTAAATGCAAAGAAACGTGACATCGAGTTTGTGCACGGACCTCGAACTATACCGAATCGCTTAGCGCGTCCAATGACATAATGCATTCTCTCGACTGCCTGGCGAAAGAGTCAATCGCACCGCCCTTTCGCCCTTTTGCCTTCTGCGCTATGCCTCCTCTAATTCTCGAGTCCTTCCCCTTACCTTCCTCCCTACTTGCCACATAGACTCGCGCCAGGTCGAAGGTGGCACCTTCACCTTTCCGCTCCTCTCAACAACGCCGTCGCCCCGCCACTTTCGCCGTAGCGCACCCACGCAGCGCTTTCGCAACGTCGCCGGCCTCATTCGACGCCTCGACTTAGTTCACGCATATTGTCGCTCCTAAGTGTGAGCTGCAACGATGTCTTCTCCGCCACAGAGCGACGCTCCCGCTGCGCCGGAGATAATACATACGCCTACGGACGACTCGGCCGCCCCGGAAGGCGAAGATGGACATACAGAACATGGCGCAAAAGATGAGGCAGAGGAGCTTCCATCGGATGCTGACGAGGAGACTCGTCTGAAGTTCCTCACCACCGGCACCCGCGATCAGGATGATCTGGAGCGAGACATCGGCCGTCAGGCAGACCAGCTGCTCACAGAGCAGGCTGATGAGAGGGACAAGAAGCGCATGGACAAGGCGGAAGCAGAGGCTAAGCGGTGTCAGCAAGCGATTCAGAAGCTGCGGAGTCGGTTGGCAATGCCCCTCGTAGACTCGCAGAAGCTCAAACTTCGTGGTGAGATCGCATCGTACCAGAAAAAAATAGAGGATCTGGACAAGGAGTTGGACTCGATACAGCAACGTATTAATGACAGGCATAAGGCCCCGGGCGAGGAAGAATCAGCCCAAGATGGCGTTCATGGGCCCTTACCGAGCGAGACCCGACGAGACTTCCTGATACGCACGGGCAAGATCACACCTTTCTCGAAGCTGGCGCAAAACCGGCCTGGTGCTGGAACGCTCGGGGAAGTCATGCTGGATGCTGAGGTGGAGGATATGGTTGAGGAGGCCACCAAGGGTCCAACATCGCATCGGAATCTCATGAAGCCTGGATTTGAAGGCGTTGCGTCCTCGTCAGAGCCTAGCAGCGCACCGGAGTCTTCGCGGCCTAGGAAAAGGCGGCGGATAACGCCCGTAGGCGGGGCCGTTAGCTCAAGAGAACCGAGCGAGGCCCCAGGCACACCGCGCGATGAGTCTGATGATGCCTACGCACCTGACCTGAATGATCGTGAGCTTGCGGCGCTAGGGGAATCCGAAGGTTACTCCGAGGACGTCACACAAGACGACGAGTATGAAGACGAGACGGTGGGTCGCAAGCGCAAAGCAGGTAGCAGAAAGGCCAAGAAGAAGAAGGAGGCTGCTCAAGCCTCGGTCGAGGAGGAGGACCTTGCGGGAGTCGATGATGGCAACGAGAAGGTTTACCAGAATCGAATGCGCGCATGGACGGAGAAACGGTCTACAGCCAGGATGCGAGCGAGAGAGAGGAGAGCTGAGGCCATTGAAGAGGACGAAGAAGAGGAGGAATGCTACAAGCCTCATCCAACGGAACCTGATACTGAATTCGAAGGCGGCTTTCGCATACCCGGCGACATATATCCTGCCTTATTCGACTATCAGAAAACTGGCGTACAATGGCTATGGGAGCTCTACTCGCAGAATGTCGGTGGTATCATTGGCGACGAGATGGGGTTGGGTAAAACCATCCAGGCCATCTCCTTTATCGCTGGCCTACACTACTCGAAACTGCTTACGAAGCCTGTCATCGTGGTATGTCCGGCCACCGTCATGAAGCAGTGGGTCAACGAGTTCCATCGGTGGTGGCCGGCACTACGCGTGTCAATTCTACACACCTCTGGTAGCGGTATGCTCGACACGCGCCGCGAGGATCGCATGGAGCGTGAGATGGAGCTGAGAAGTTATGGAGAATATGATGCGAGTCTGACAGGCGCTGGTAAGGCAGCCAAGAAGATTGTCGAGAAAGTCAAGCGAGACGGTCACGTCCTCATCACCACCTATTCAGGACTTCAGACCTACTCAGAGTTCCTGGCTCCCGTCGATTGGGAGACCGCTATTCTGGATGAAGGGCATAAGATTCGCAATCCGAACACATCTATCACCATTCACTGCAAAGAGCTGCGTACACCAAACCGGATCATCCTCTCTGGAACTCCGATGCAGAACAACCTAACTGAGCTATGGTCATTGTTCGACTTCGTCTTCCCGATGCGTCTCGGCACGCTTGTCAACTTCCGTAACCAGTTCGAATTCCCGATCAAGCGGGGTGGCTACGCGAACGCATCGAATCTCGAATTTGAGACTGCTATGCGATGCGCAGAGACGCTCAAGGATGCAATAAGCCCGTATTTGCTCCAGCGCTTCAAAGTTGACGTCGCGGCCGATCTTCCGCAGAAGAAGGAGCAAGTTCTCTTCTGCAAGCTGACCCGCCAGCAGCGTGAGGCATACGAGAACTTCCTTCATTCGGATGACATGAGGTCCATCGCCAACGGCAAACGCCAGATGCTCTTCGGAGTCGATTACCTGCGCAAAATCTGCAACCATCCCGACCTTACTCAACACAAAACGCTTTCCAAGGAACCTGGGTACGATTACGGTGCGGCAAACAAGTCCGGGAAGATGCAAGTCGTCAAAGAGCTGTTATCGCTCTGGGTGAAGGGTGGGCACAAGACGCTCCTCTTCGCCCAACATCGCATCATGCTTGACATTCTGCAGAAGTTTCTCGACAGCCTGCCTAACCTCAATTACCGGCGTATGGACGGCGAAACTCCAATCAAAGACCGACAGGATCTCGTTGACGAATTCAACAACGACCCGGATCTCCACGTCTTCCTCCTCACGACGAAAGTCGGAGGTCTCGGTGTGAATCTGACAGGCGCGAACCGCGTCATCATCTACGACCCTGACTGGAACCCTTCCACCGACATCCAGGCTCGTGAGCGGTCATGGCGTCTGGGTCAGAAGCGAGAGGTTGAAATATACCGTCTCATGTCTGCAGGAACCATCGAAGAGAAGATCTACCACCGCCAAATCTTCAAGCAATTCCTCACGAACAAGGTGTTGAAGGACCCGAAGCAGCGGCAGACATTCCAGATGAGCGATCTCCACGATCTCTTCACGCTGGGCAGCGACAAAGCCGACGGCGAGACAGAAACGGGCAACATGTTCCGCGGCTCAGAAGTCAATTTCAAGGATCAAAAGAAAGCCAACGTTGCCGCCCCATCAGCAGCCCCAGATGCAACCGCAACCGCAGACCTCGCAGCCGTAAAAGGCATCGCTCACGCTGAAACCTTCCAAGCACCGGCCTCCGACTCTGAAGACTCTTCTAAACCGCAAGACGGTGAGGAAGACAAAACAGATGGCCGCCTCATGTCCACTATTTTCGCTAAATCAGGTGTGCACTCCGTCCTTGAGCACGACGCTATCGTCAACGCGACTGCTTCCGGCCGTAAGCGCAGAGTACAAGCAGACCCCGCGTTCGTGCAGCGCGAAGCTAAACGCCAAGCTGCCATTGCCGCCGAGCAGTTGAAGAAGTCAATGGAGGACGCACGGCGCGCACCGGTCGGTGTACCGACCTGGACGGGTACATACGGCGAAGCCGGGCGGCCCGAAGAACCACCTCTCCGCCCCTTGCCCTCCGCTCGCGGCGGCCTCTCTGCGCGCGGCGCTCGCGGTGGTGCCCGCGGCGGCGGCGGCGGTCTGTCATCAGCATCCATCCTCTCCAACCTCGCCGCCCGCCAGGGCCGCCCCAGCACAACAACCGCCTCAAACAGCTCCTCGGCAGGCTCCTCGCGCGCCAACACCCCGCAGTCCTTCCGCGGCCGCCAGATGCTCACCATGCTGCGCGACTTCATGCTCACGCACGGCGGCGTGGTCCCCACGCGCATGCTCGTCGACCACTTCGACCATTACTGCCGCGCGGTCCCGGGGCGCAGCGAGGAGTTCCGCGAGATGCTCAAGTTGATTGCGAAGCTAGAGCGCAGTGGGAGTGCGCAGCGGGGGCGGTGGGTGTTGAAGGATGAGTGGAGGGGTGAGGGCGCGGCGGGACGCAGTTGAGGAGTTAGCTGGACGATGTGCATTCTTGAGGGTTGTGTATATGCGGTATGATATCCTGGCATGATCCTACGACTGGATGAGCATTTGCATCCTAGCGAGCTAACGAGCATTTTGGGACCAAGGCGTTGGTGGTTGCCGGGGGAAGGAAGATACCACTGCATTCTCGCCAAGCGGCGCGAGGAGCATATGCATTCCGCGCGCTGTTGATAGACCAGATATGAAAAACAATCGCATCCCGACAAGGCTCTTGCAGATAGGTGACGCTATCGACTAATTTGATGACTATTAACAGACGCTACGTCAACATCGTGATGACAAAGCTGTAGCCTACCATACCTTGCTCCCCTTCCATACTATTCAATATTACGACTCTTGCAGTACTATCCTAGCATTTCCTAGCAGCGCCATCAGCGCCATCTTTTGATAGTATTAATAATGCATTATAATCCCAAGTAAATGCAAATCAAATTCCCCACTCCACCTCCTTGGATAGAAACTCCAAAAACACCAGATGCCAGATATAAGGAGCGATGAATATCAAGATTTCCCATAGCGTAGCATAGGCTGCGTTCCCCTGCAGCGCCGCGACCCAGTTTTGTTAAATTGCGTAAGGAGCGAATATATAGACAAGATGCGAATAGTAGATGATTGCCGTTATCGTATGCGGATGCCGAAATGCGAGGTGTGAGGCGTGGTTTCGTGTGAGTTCGGATGGATCGGGAGGCGTGGGCGGCGTATACGTAGATAGCTTACCACAGACCGAAGCTAGCAGTGAAATAGAGGAGCGAGGCAAGGGTTGTGGCGGAGGTGAGGAGGAGGGCTCTAAGGGTCAGGCTGTCGAAGGCGCCGAGGGCGGCGTTGCAGTTTGCGCATTTGAAGTCTAACGGGTGTCAGTGATACGCGATCTAGGAGCATGAAGTGAGTGAGGGGAGGGGCGACTTACCCTTCCATGGCACGTAGGGCTGTGGCGAGTACATGCCAAACGTGAACTGGTTGTACACAGCCAAATATCCAGGCTTAGCCGTCGCGCTGACACTGGACTCGGCATCGTAGATGAGGAGGGTGTAGGTCTCAGTGAGCAAGTTTGATGTCTCGTTCGTGTTCCAGTACACCCTGCCTGTCTCTTCCACGGACTGGTTTACTGCGATGGTGTAGGTTGCCTGGTTCGCCGTGCACGTCGCCATGATATCAATATGCTTGGGGGTCATGGAGAGGGAGGTGTAGTTCCACGCGAACTCGACCCAATCTCCGATCTTGTAGAACTGCGGCCCTGCAATGACAGCAGGCGTTATCATTGAGATGCCACCCGCTGGTACGTCCGCGCCGAAGTTGGTCGCCTTGGGCTTGCCGGTCGTTTTTGTCCCTGTTGCCTTTTTTGTGCCGCTGGCTTTGCCGGTGGCCTTGCTACTTTCCTCGCTTCCGGTCGCGGTGGGCTCGTCTGTTGCTGTGGGCTTTTCTGTGGTGTTGGCTTCTTCGGTGCTCTTGGGTTCGGCGGTGGATTCGGGCTGTGCGGTCTCGGAGTCTGGATGAACACGTTAGACGAGCCGTTGGATGGAGGCGGAGGCGGTGGAACTCACTGTCTTGTCGTCCGTATAGTACGTTCTTAACCTCCCCCAGTGCGTTTACGTTCTCGAAGATGTCAGGCCATGCAGCTGAAACGGATGACAGGGCCACGACGGCCGCGAGCAGCTGCGACGGCCTCATTGCGGGTGTGGAAGTTGAGAGTGTGGCAAATGTCGGTGATTGAGGAGACCAAAGCTTCGTAAAAGTAGTTGGCGTGGAATAGCAAGCAGTCGTCGAGTCGTGCGGTCGGTGATTTGCGGCGGCGCGGTGTTTCGTTCGGGCAAAACGATGAATGTCAACAAAGTGGAGAACGGAACGCGACGGTAAAAAGGGATGCGATGGACTGAGCGCTCCCGGACCGAAAACGAGCGACTGGCGAAGGAGCAAGCGATAAGAAGCGGGGTGAACGAAGGTTGGTCGGGCGGTTGGAGAGCGTTGAGGTGGTTAGGAGACGTCGAGACGAGATGGTGATGTCGGGCGGAGAGGGCGAGAAAAGCGGACAGGGGCAGTGGCAGGTTTGGCCTAGCGACCGGGGGCTAGCTGGGCCTAGCGCGCCACTCGCCGCCTATTTTTGGGGGGGCCCGAAAATCATCGAGGTCACCATTTCGCGGCCCTGCGCTCTTTCACTCTCTCTGCACTGCGCTTTTCACACGACCATTACTGCAAATTGTATGCTAAGTAAGTATCGCCTTCTCTATTGCATTTGTTTCTCCGTTTTGTCTTCATTTTCGTAGGGGTGCATCGCTCGCCGTGCTCGCCATCCCGATGTTTTGTTTCTGCTGAGCGGGGAGGCGCACGCATAGCCACCCGCCAGCCCTCTGTCACGATACCTCGTCACCTCACCCACGCGCCCCTCTCTATTTTCTATCGAGTCTGTTTCAGTTATTGTCAGCTACTTCGCCGTCTCAATTTGGCGTTTCAGCAGAGAAACTCTCACGTGGTCGCCTATCCGTCCGCTGCCCAATCAGGCGGCCCTCAGCGATCCGTCGGACTTCCCTTAGAGCCTCCTTCTCCTGCCCATGCGAATGTTACCCACGGCCTGGGTAACGTTGGTTGGGTTGGGGAACCTACCGCGCGTGGCACCGCGTTTCTTTTGTGGAGCTGTGTATCCACTATACTCATCTTCGTTTCCAATCATGTCGACCAAATCTTGTGCAATGGAAGGCTCGTCAAGCTCAAGTAACGCTACGCACTAGCCGATCCAAGTCCGTGGCTTCTCCAAATAACGACCTTTGCTTGAAGACTTCATGGCAGCTGGGCGTGTTACTTTCAAGTCACTTTCATTGCAGGAAAAGCAAACACCCAATTCTTCCTTAGGGGTCTCTAGGCGCTAGACGCAGATATACCCCAGCATCCCTTCCGCGACTGTCTAATCTAGATGTTCTAGTTCTGATTTCAATTTTCAGAAAACCCCAGATTCTGGTGCGTAGAGACATGAGTGGAACATGAACTCTTCGACTTTTAGATTCGGAATAGAACAAGAAGGAGGGAACACGATCCCAAAACTCGAGAAGTTTTCGTCAGTCGGATTCATACATAAGCAGAAATTCGACTTCAAGAGGACTACGAGGCGTTGGCTTTGGGGTTTGGAGCTAGGAGGGACCAGCCTCATATTGGCTTTCATCCAAGCGATGCAGTGCAATGCATCAAACAGTCGCGTTCCTTTCGTGTGTAAACCCAACATCAACAATACGAATGGTGGCACATTTTTCAATGTGAGAATCTCGTACGAGTAGAGCGGCTTGTTGGGGGCCGTTTTGGCGGGCAGTGCCGCAACACATCCCCTCAGCAACACCTTCTCTTCCATCTCACAATCCGCGCTCTCAACCCCTCGATCCACCAACCATGATTCTCCTCCTACTAGCAAGCTGCGTTCTCCTCTACACAGCATGGAGCCTCGTCACGCTCGAGCTCAACTACAGGCGAGCAGCCTCAATGCGCATACCGCTTATCCGCGTACCTGTCGATCCCCTGAACATCCCCTGGCAAGTGATCGAGCCGCAATTCTGGCGCGTTGTCGATTTCTTGCACATCCCGTTGCCAAAGTACAGCGTGCTGCTTCGGCGAGGCTGGCACTTCCGCGTCAAAGCGGATATCCATAAAGAGCTAGGCACTGTCTGGGCGTTTGTCACGCCGCGCGATATTCACCTCAATGTCTGCGATGCTGAATCCCTGAGAGAGATTTTCGCGAGGAGGGGCGACTTTGTCAGGCCGAAGGAGTTTTACCGTAGGTAAACCGGATATGGGGAGTGTTGGGGCTAACTGTGTGAAGAACTTCTCGCTGCTTTTGGACCGTGCTTGAGTACTGCAGAGCCAGATGATTGGGGCCGCCATAGGAAGATCCTCGCGGCGCCGTTCCAGAACGAGAGTATCATGGGCTATGTGTGGAAAGAGTCTTTGAGCCAGACGCGGCAGATGCTCCATACCTGGGCCCAACCCAACGCCATCATCAGAGTGGCAAAGGATACCCGGACGTTGTCGTTGAATGTGCTTGCAGCTATCGGTTTCCGGCGCTCGTTCAAGTTCGAAAGCTCGACCGAGGAAGTTCAGACAGGAGGGGGCTTCTCGTATAGAGATGCCCTCCAGCTCGTCCTCGACAACGCCATCCTGGTCATGGTGGTTGGCCGCAAACACCTCCTGTATTCATGGCTTCCCGCTTGGGTCCAGAGGATTGGAAAAGCTGCGGAGGATTTCCAGAAGCATATGGAGAGGATGCTCGATGAGGAGATGGCGGTGATGAATCGCGGCGACAAGGGAACGGGCACGATCATGACGAGCTTTGTCCGCGCGCTGGATCAGCATCAGAAGGATCCAAGCAAGGGCATGTCGGTGGAGGAGATCTTTGGGAATACCTTTATCATCAACTTTGCTGGCCATGATACAACTGCGAACACATTGGCGTTTGCGGTGCTTCTCCTGGCGGCAGACCCGGAGATTCAGGAATGGGTCGCAGAGGAGGTGCGGGGAGTTACGGTGGGTGTAGCAGGAGAAGACTGGGACTATGCTACGCTTTACCCGCAGCTTGTTAGATGTCGGGCGGTGCTGGTGGGTAGACCTGCCCCTTAACGAGACACAAGACTGACCGCATCCTAGCACGAAACACTCCGCCTCTTCCCGCCCATTATGTCGATCCCCAAGTGGACGAACGACCAGCCGCAAGAGCTTAAAACTTCTAGCCGCACCCTCACGATCCCACCAAAAACCGGCGTCTTCCTCAGCACTCTTGCAACCCACACCTACCCTGAATACTGGGCCGATCCGCTCGCCTGGAAGCCGTCGCGATGGATAGCATCTGACCCCTCAGAACAGGAGACCGTCATCACCCCGCCACGGATCACGTACTTCCCCTGGTCAGATGGGCCGCAAAATTGTCCGGGCCAGAAGTTCTCACAGGTGGAGTTTGTGGCTGTGTTGGCGATGCTGTTGAGAGAGCATCGGATTCGTCCGGGGAGGAAGGAGGGAGAGAGTGAGGGGGAGATGCAGAGACGTGTGACGGGGGTGGTTAATGATTGCGATGCGTTGATGATTTTGAGGATGAGGGATGCGGATCAGGTGAACGTGAGGTGTGAGAAGGTGCAGGGTGCATGATCTGATGCGTTACAAAGGTATCGACTTAATGTCGTTAATGGTGTCGAAACAGACGGGAGAGCAAAAGACGGCAAGGCAATAGCTAGATTCGGTTAATCAATACTGCGGTCACAGTTCCGCCATGCCGTGCTAGCACTCAACATTTGTTCAACACCACAACACCATTATTCTACCATCCATCCGTCTAGTACACACCTCTCATTGCATGCTAGGCACCCTGAAGATTGCAAGTTGACAGTATCATCCACATCTGGGGGCCACGTTCCGCCAATTTCCCCAGGAGCCCTGCAAAGATTAGACAGAATGGAAGGCTGAAACACTGTGAGAAACCGAAAGCGATCCAGCTCACAACTATGCGCAGGCCAGACATATCATACAAGGCGGATTCCATCTAAGCTGAACAAGAGATGTGGCGCATGAGCGACATTGGCGGCCACTGCCTCGAACCAATCGTCGACCACTTTCCTCAGCCTCGTTGGGTATGGGCGCATAAGGCAGAACTGTGGGGTGCTCTTTCCGCAATCACCTCAGCCTTGTGCACCTCGATCGCCACATGAAATATATATCGCCTCGTGCCTTTGGATTCTCATTTTCCTTCCTCATACAACGCTCGCCCCGACCACTCCAATATGGACGGGCTTTCTGGAGTCGCCAGCGGCATGGCCGTCATCTCGTTAGCTATACAGCTCATCCAGACCGTGGACAAGATCAGGACTCTTGCTCGACACGTAGCAGGAGCCTCCCAAGAGCTGGAGCGGCTACTCAGCCTTCTCGATCGACTGCGCGCGCTTCTCGACGACGTTCGCCAGATCACAGAATCACAAAGTTCGCGGTCCAGATTTCTCGTTCCGCCGCCTACTTCAACGATTTTCCACAGCCTCAAAGCCTGTGAAACCTGTCTTCAGCCTTTACGAGAAATAGTTGAGAAGCATGAGCAGCAAAACGGCCGGTCAAAGCGGGCGAAGCTTTACGGCGATATCAAGTTTGCGCTGAAAGCGAAAGACATAGCTGGCTATGAGAATCGCATCCAGCACGAAGTAGTCAGCCTCATTGCAGCTTTAGCAATCAATAGCACGAACATCCAGTAAGTATTTTGATTCGCTATAAAAGTGCTGTCTAATGTTTCTCAGGTTGCATAGTATCCCCCTTCTCGTCAGCGATCAGCAAGCGACTACGATAACGGCTTCTCAGCCCTCGTGCGGGTCGGCCCTCGAGTACGGAATGTACGATCCAAAACTAAAATCGGACATGGTTCTGCACACAAAAGCGTCACGACCGACCATTGTACTACGAACAACGCTATCGCAATCCAGCCTAGAATGGCTTGGGATCCGCTATAAGAAGATTGTGAGCAGATTGCCTAGCGCAGAACGAGGACAGGTCAAAGAGGATCGTTTTGGAGACATCGTCTCTGAGGAAGACATGTACACGTGGACGATAAGACTCCTTGGATACGAGATTTGCTGGGCGCGGCGACGACCATATGGAAGCGTTCTACCATCGCTCAGTGTGTATCCCGTCGTAGACTGGTTTGATCTGTCTATGATGGCTCTGTTCGGATGCGGGAGTATCAGCGATCTTCAACAAGCTTTCCATACAGGTGCCTTGCATCCTTTCATGCGGAGTCGAGACGGTGAAACATTACTGCACGTAAGACCCCCTGTGTTCTAGAGCCTGTGGAGCTAGTGTCTGGCTTACATAGTTATAGATTGCTGCCCGGTATCATCGGGTGGATTTTTGCCGTTTATTAACGGGAATGGGTGTTAAAACGGAGCTCGACCGCTGGGGTGGCAGCCCTCTCAGACGGGCCTTAGAAGGCCCTTGTAGTGAGGGTGTCAACGCTACCGTTGCTACCATGGACACCGTCCGGTTTCTATCTGGGGATGCCATGCGCTTCGACAACCTCCTCTGCGGGAGTGGTACCTGGAAATACTGGCTCCTACACGTGGATGAGAACCCGTGCTTAATTCGGTGGCTTTGGACACAAAGCCGAGAGCTCTTCTGCGGCTTGGATGAGCGCATAGTAAAGGCAACGTGTATCTACCGGGTGTTGTGTAATTTAATTACCCGGCCGCGGGATGATTTCGATACAGACTGGGCTTTGGACTTCTTGAAGATATCTATGACTCTCGAAACCTTGCGTGGCCCTGAAGTTGGAGCGCAACTAGTACTGACGTCCGCTGTATATGCGGACCCATTGGATTCAGCGAGAAGCTACGACGCTGGAAGCGCTTTGCTCGATCTCCTCCGCAGGTTGGATATCGATATTGAAACATTTTTCGACCTTGCGCTCGGCGCGAGTTCTTCCTATCCCCGTCCTCGACACTTCTCCGAACGCAAGCTCGTCTTCGAGTATAGAGAGCAGGGGGGCTGGATCCTCGGTTGGGAATGGGACTTCGATCAGGAAGCCTCTGGCTTTCTAGTAGCTTCCGAGTTCCTCGCGCTTGGAGCTGAAAGTTTTTGGGCCTCGGAGTGGCCATTCAAATGGGACGACTATTGGGAAGAACGTCAGCGTCTCTCTGAAGAGGATAAGAAGAGGATCCGTCCCAACCGAGAAGCTCGATTCAAACGCCGCTTAGACGCCAAAGCCCGCAAGGAACTGAAACGCCAGCGAAAGCACCAACAAAGGACGATACCAGGCAGCTGGATTGACTGATGGTCCAGAGGATACCGCAGCCAGACTTGGTACCGCAATACCGGCTCAACAGCAACACCGACCCCCAAATCCACATACAAAAGCTTCCACGAGATTCCAAGACGTCGCCACATCTTTATATGGCTACCTCTTCTTTTCGCAATGCGATCGAAAATCATGCAAAGCGCAGTCGGAAGTTTTGCCAAGACCTGCGAATCAGCTTGGACGCCTGAGGAGCCAGTGCCGTCGAGCATGGCCTGTTCAGGGTATAACGGGGTGCCTGAACGCGAGAAATGACGTAGCGTGCTAAATCCGTCGAATGTCCAACTGCGAATGCACATGGAGAGGTTGGGATGTGGTCTTGATAAAATTCGAGGGGGCTCGCGAGCCTGCCGGTCTCACGGAAAAGCCACTTGCTGCGAACTATCACAAAATCTACCACACCACACGAACTTCCTTTTCCTATTCACTACACTTTTCGAGAAAAGGATTGCTTTCTGAACCGGACCGGACTTACGCCTCCCAAAACCTCCTAACTCCACATTAAATTTCGCGAGAATGCATTTCCGACACCATAGCAAATCCCCAGCGTCCAAGCCCGAAGACGCTCCGCCACCAATTCCGGACCAGATTATCGTAACCGAAGACGGGAAAGTTCGAGAAATCGAGAGGATAGGAAAGAGCACGAAGGAAGACGAGGAGAGGAATGGGCCGAGGTACCGCAGTGCGCATGGCACGAAGCCGTCGGTATTGGAAAGGATGGCTGGTTTGGCTTGAGGGAAGAGGCGATCAGGAAGGGGAAATAGGGCGTTACGGTTTGGATTAGTGTGCAGGTTGCGATGCGAGACCGGCGCGTCTTCTCATATTTGTCCAGAAGGAGGGGAAGGAGAAGAGGGCGAATATATCAACCACTGAGCCTCGAACGGCTGGCAGCGTGATCTTAACCGCCTCTTTGAAGGTCTGGAAGATCTCATATACGTGTTCCGCAACGTCCGTAACGTGTGTTTTTACCTTTTTCGCAGCTTCCGTCGAGAGTTCGTACACCTCCTTCGCAGCCTTCGTCAAAAGCTTATATATCCTTTTTGCGGTCTTCCATAATAATTTCACCGTCTTCATTGACAAGATGTATATCGTATCCCAATGGAATTTCTTCCTCCACAGGTCCCAGAGTACAGGCAACGATATCGGCAAGAGCCAGAAGATAGTCCAAAAGACGTTGAAGTTTGTATAGTCCATGTCGCGAAAAGAAGGCTGCCGCAAAAGACGGTATCATTCTTCGGGAAAGGCATAGTAATCGGCTTCACGATCTCGGCGAAGATTCTCGCCCGCTGGAACACGATCATGTTGAACAAATCCCTATGTGCAAACACGTAGGCGGTGTCAAACCACGCCCTGACTTCCTTCTGCCACTGCGCGGCGTTGTCGATGAAACCCACTCGGCGCGTTCTGTGGCCCGATTTGGCGAGGATGAAGTTAATGTTGAGGCTGAGATACCGAGCAACCGAGGCGCTAATGAAGAGCGTATGATAGAGAGTGAACAAGTCCGAAGGAATGACGCCGTTGTCTTTCCACCAGGGTTAGCTATTCTGCGGCGTAAGAATACAACGTCCGTTCTTTTCTTCGACATACAAATCATCAATGGCGTTTCCCATCCAGGATGAGCACTTGTTCCCCGGATAGTAGAGGCGGAACTGCTCTACGCAGCCTGGGGCAGTGACCTCGCGGTCTGGGACGAATTCGTCTCTCCGTTCCGAATACGGTCTGTGAGCTCCGAAAATGGGATCGTCGATGGCGCCCGGAGAATTTTAGGGTAACAGTGTTATCTGACCGGCATAAAAGAGTGCGACGAAGGCGGTACCGTCCGCTCGATATAAGTGCGGGGAGATATACCGGAGACCAGAACGCATTTCAGATAGAGATACAGATATAAAATAAACGTACATGCTCCTCGCATGCCTCTTGTCGTTGTACACGCCGTCCCACCCTGAGAAGTTTGAAGAGAATTTGTTTGGTCCGTTAGATGCACATAATTGAGCCGTGTAATCCATAATAATGTTGATGTTGGCGATGCGGTCGTCCTGGAAGAAAAGCCGGCCTGAGCAGGATTCGCCTTCCCCATCTTTGGGAGGCCTGATGAAGGGATCGGTGTTGAGAGGTAGGCAAGAGAGTGCACGGTGGAAAGATAGTTCTGATGCAGAATTGTACCCTATATCTTGTGGAAGAAGGTGGCGTTCCACGCGTACACCAAGCTGGCCATCGATACATACTTCTCCAGTGAACGGGCAGTCGGCGTTACTAACTGCTGCATCGGGAAAGGTTCTTTCGAAGATGTCGTTGCTACATCCTCCAAAAGATCGACATTCATGGTACAGCCTTTCCGCTTGACGAGCCACCTCCCCCCTATAGATGGCATTAGCCGATATCCCGAGAAGGCTGATGCCGCATCCTGGCGTCCATTTCGAGACTACCAATGGATATTTGTTTCCGAATTGGGATAGCAACCAAGGAATTAGAGGAGCTAGGATACCCGTGACCAGGCAGACGAAGATAGCGTTCAGACAGAACCTCGTTCGTAGTTCGCGGGAGAATTCGTCGTGGAGCTTCTTGACTCGAGGCTTGTCGAGGCGTATTCCGAGGAAGGCTTCGATAGCCTCTTTAGGAGAAAAGCCTTCGTCTCGTAGGTTGACGAACTCCGCGGATCGTTCTAATACGGGAAGAGGATTGTCCGCTTCGTCCGATGCAACTTGGTCTCCCAGCTCTATAGCGTCATTAACAGTGTTGTTCCACATACGATCTTCTTGCTGCGAAGTGGTGCAAAATTCGGACGAGTGGATTGCCGGCATCGCCCGTCGTCGAAGGAAAGCCCACAAGCGGTCACCGGCATAGATGATGTAAAGGCCTAGAACCAGTTGGAATACGACGGCCAATCATCGCTCAACGTGAGCCACCATCGGCTCGGAAAGGGTCGAAGTCGGTTGATCCAAAATCCTTGGAAAACGGCATTCTTCCTTTCCATGATTGGAATTGGGAATAGTGTTGGTTGTGGGGCTCGACGAGGAAAACGAGGAAGAAGCCCGCTACAGAATGCGTCTAACCTTATGATGAGATCGTATTGACATCTAGGTCTTAATTGTATGGCCTGGTAGCGGACAAGATAACTCATGAGAGTTGGAGAAGAAGCGAAGTCGGTGCTCTAAGCCACGATTGCAGCCTGCTGTGGCGTGAGCACGTCCTGACGCGCCTATTCGTGATCGTTGTCGTCCATCTAGCCTTTCCCGTGGGGTTGTCGAATACTGCCCATCATCAGCATCATCCGATCGCTAGTTCAGTTGCTTTAGCATCGCCACTGTCAGCTATCAGTGCTCTGCGCATCCTTAGAGACCGGTCAAGGGGCAATTTCGCTTGAAGGTGCTGAAAAGATGTAAGTCAAGCACCTGATTGTGGCGTACGTCGCGTGTGCAGTACAAACGTGGAAACCATCGTGCACTAGCCACCACCTCCGGGTGGATGCGGGATCTTGAGTCTGGAGGCCACGATAGCAGCGTAAAATTTTGCGCAACGCGATTGGTATTGACCAGAAGACTGACAGTCTGGTTGTGGCGAGGAAAGACGCGACGGAGATTACCTAGGTAGACGGAATGTACGGGCCAGCGCCAACCCTATTTGGTCTTGCCACGTGAATCATTTTCGCGTTGACTCCGCTTCTCGTCCACGCCTCCACTTGCGCAGACACCTAAAGGGCTCGGGATCACCAAAGCGAATGGGCATTCACTGCGCGCAAGAGCTTCATGAGTACTCACTCTAGACAGGGGAGAGAATTTAAGCATGGAGATGATAAGGTGCGCAATATTGACTAGTCAGTCAGGTATAAGAAGAGAAGAACGAGGCCGTTCCGCATGCAAAATCCCAAATAAAAACAATTGCACCAGGACACCTGCGGAAAGGACCGAAAGAGGCTCCCTCTACAGTATACCCACGTTCTCACCAGTTGGATCCACCTTCCGCGATGGATTGAGGATACCAACCACTCATATCGAGACCCGCTCGAAAATGGTCCACCACATGGTCCATCCGCAAGGCCGTCGATTCCAAAGAAACCTGACAAAAGCCACACCACAACGAAGCGGGGTTAGAAACCGCAGCGTCAATGTCCTTAGCCCAACAGTGCGGCACTTGAAAAGCCTTCTTAGTTGCCTCGTCAGCCATCGCTAGATGAACTTGCTGGACGTGCTGTTTGAGGAGGTCCTTCCGAGCAAAAGTCTTTTGAGTGGCATCCTTGTCCAAGCAATTAAGGATGCTGTGTCGGTCGAAATGGGTGGGGTCGTCGACCTCTTCCCCGCAGAAGGCGCAGTCTACCCCGTCTAGCAAGACACCATTGAGCATGCAGGTCCACTCCGTGAGGCGAAAGTCGTGTACGCCAGATTCATGTCGTTTCCACCCATACATATCCTTGAAGGATTTGGTGCATACGGTGCAGTGGAATCTTTCAGAGCATTTGCGAAGATTGTCACTGGAGTCATCGGATGTAGAAGGCCCACCTGCACTGGTCGGATATCTTGAGCGATAGCATCTCTTTCCCTTCCTCTTGATAGCCCTAGCCGGAGCGGCCGTGGAAGCGAGAGGCCAATCCTGATACGGGACTTCGAGTTGGTTATTGTCGATTGGAGCAGCGCCCGTGAGATTGACGATACTCCCAACCTGCCAGTCCAGGTCGGATGTCTGAGGGAGGGTGCTTCGATAGTCCACCGCGCGCAAGCCTGCGGTTCCGTCGGGCGTTGAGCTGGAATAAAATGGGCTAAAAGACGACTCCTCTGAGTCGTGAACCGAAGGCCGAGATACTCTGCGCGCCGTAGCGATATCGTCAGAGTGGTAAGAAGTCGCTCCGATGTTGGGAGGTTCTGTTTAGGGGTTAATAGTAGTTGACAGACTTCTACTCAGACGATACATACCTGAGGTATTCTTCAGCAGGCGGGCTCGAAGATTACTGAGGCAGACTCGCACTTGCCGAGGAGAGTGGCCAGTTACTGAAGCAAGTTTTAGAACCTCATCCTCGCTCGCATACGGAGATGAGGCATGGCTAGATAGCCATTTCTTGATAGGAGCAATGCTCGTCTGAGGGCCGCGGTGTCCGCTGGAGTCAGATTTCTGGCTTTTGCAACCCGCGGATGGCTGCCAGGAGTGATGAAGGCCTAGATTGGGGTATTCGCTTTCGTTCCTGGGGGTTTCGGGGGTGGTCGCGTCGGTTCGGGGGTTGTTGACGCATCGCAACGTGAGCGACGTCCCCTTCGCGGCATCTCCTGTGCAGACGACTCCGTTCAACTCCAGATCGTGAGGGCAGACAACAGTGTCATCATCGGACCAAAGGTAGTGATCGCTCTTAAATGCGCTGAAATTGTCACAGAGCTGTGCATATTGGAGTGATGCAGACACAGATGCGGGACTCGCGCACGATTTAGAGAAGGGAGTCCAGGGATTCTCGCAGAAAGCGTCAATAGGCTCGGAGAAGATAGCATCAGTTAGGAGACTGGAGGAGCCATCGTTTTGCTTGCTATCGGATACGGGTAGGCTAGATGACACCGTTAATTTGATGGCGAGGTGGAGACTGCAGTGGAGGTAATTCGGAAAGAACCTTGGAAGTAATAGATATAGTAAAGAGTGCATCGCAAAGGGTAGTGGAATGAGAAAGGAGCATATAGCGCAGGGTTGGGACAGTGAGCTTTAGGGCTTGCGCGGTGACTGTCCTCGGAAGGAGGACACCCTTCTTATTATTCTGAATGGCTCGGCGTCCTTCTAAAAGAAAGTACTCATGCCCAGGGCTATCGGGGATTATAACGGCACCGGCTGACTAAAATGCGACTAAATCTATCGAGAAAGAGCGATTTCTCACCTGGAGAATGGTGGTGTTGCACAAGGCTGCTGTGGAGGCTCTGCGCTGGCGGTCGCCCATGGCTCGTCCTCCAAACGTGGGGCCGGCGGAAACGGATGCTCGGCAAGCGTTCCGTGCTCCGACTGGAAACAAGAATCAAAAGACATGGTCAAACAAGATGCGAAAAGCTATTGAAAGAAAAGCAGAAGACGTGGAGGAGCTCGCAGGGCCTATAATTGACAGTTTTCGCCTTGAAAATGAGTTTTAAGGCGTGTTGCGAGTTCTGCTGCGGCAACGGGCACGTGATAGCTCTTGGCGTCCAGAATTAGGTGGTGATAGCTTTTCCCATCCAGAATTTCGTGGTCGGTGGTTCATATTCCGGCTTTCTATTTCTCGCTATCAAACATTAACTCGCTGGGAACATGATGGATCCAGTCCGCCAATGATTACAACATAGCAATAAGGCAGAACGCAATCTTCAGAAACGGGCTCGAAAGTCAATATCTTCAATTTTCTTCCACTCCCAACGCGTCTCGACTTCGTACCCGGTATTCTCATTCGATGAGCAACCGTCTTTCTAACATGTCCATATATACGCCAAAAATGCTCGGGTACCCCTATGAAGTGTTGAAGGTTTCCTAACCGAACCATCCGAAGCCATGCTAACTTTTGTTCAGCCTGTACTCTCATGAGAACGCCGTGTTGAAATCAGCATTCAGATGCAACTCCTGCCTCATGCACATGCACATCTCACTTCTAGCCACCAACACCTACAACACCGCCCAGATACACAACTGCTTCTTACGGCTGGCCCGGCCAAACAGCATCCGCAATGCTCCTCACAAGCATCAACTTCTTCCTCATATCCTCATACCCCAGCGCATTCCCCTCAGCATGGCTCGCAAAGCCGCACTGCGGGCTCACACAAACGCGCTGCAGCGCCTCTTCGTGGGTCTCATCATTGCCTTTAGCAATGAAGTCAGCAGCTTGGTTGACACGGGCAATCATTTCGTCCTTGTTCTCGAGGGCGGGGAACTTGGAGGTAATTACACCGAGCACGACGTTCTTGTTCTTGGGAAGATGTGCTAGGGGCTCGAAACCGCCGGCGCGCGGAGTGTCGTATTCAAGGTAGTACGTGTCGACATTCAGGTCCTATGGAACGTTAGCATACCTAGTGGCATAGGAGCTGCGGCAGTGACAAGAAGAGGATGTACCTGGAAGAGCTTCTTCGCGATGTTGTCGTACGCGCCTTCGGAAAAGTGCCTACTTCCGACGTAGTTACCGCGGCACAGGTGGATACCGAGATGCATATCCGACGGCCTCTCAAAGCACTTATTGTAGAACTTGACGTAGGCGTCGAACATCTCGTCAGCCGTCTTGTCGTTGTCCTTGTCAGCAGCCCACCCGTCCAACATAGCTTGAGAGCAGAAGTACGCCAAGTTCGGGTCGTCGATCTGGATATTCCGGATGCCTTGGCCATGCAGATACTTTAATTCCTCTTGGTATGCCTTTGCCACATCCTCGAAGTACTCCTCATCGTTGGCATACACGTCCTTTGGGTAACTCCTTCCAGCCTTGTATCGGAAGTGGTACCATGACGGCGAGATCATGGTGATTTTGATGTTCTTCCATTCATTCTCCGGTAGCAGCTTCTTCATTATGTCGACTTCGCGCTGGTAGCTAGAGTGTCCGGGATGGCTGATCTTGCCGACACAGACAGTAACAGCATTAGGAATTTCCTTGGACTCCATGAAGGACTTGACGTCGGGAGCATACGGTCGGAACATGCCAGCGTCGTAGCCTTTCAGCACGCCCAGTTGCAGTTCCTTCATGCCATTGAGTTCTTCGAAGAAAGTTCCCCAGAACATGTGCCTGTTGGTGCGAGGTTAGCTTCTAGTTTCATGATTATAGAGAACGGCGCGCACCTCGCATATTCCCCACTGGAGATGATATGAAACCCGGCATCCTTCTGCAGCTTCACCACATCCGTAATGGTCTTGTCCTCCAGGGGTTCGAGCTCAGATGTGGGACATTTGCCCGCAGCGACATCGTATCGCTTCTGGACCAATTCTTGTGGGCGGAGCAAAGACCCGCAGTGCTCAGCTCTGAAAGGAGGGTTTCGTTTCGCAGTCGACATCGTTAAAAAAGCAACAGTTCAAACACAGAATGGAAAAAGCAAGGCTGAGGCGTGAGATTTGAGAAGTTGAAGAGGAAAAGTCTGCCCCTCATCTGAGGCTGCATGCCCCGCCTTTGTAGTGAGCATTACCCTTTCCAAAGGACTGTGCCTTCCATCCACGTGCCGGTGTCGGGGCGTAAGCGAATGGATAAATCGAAGCGGCGCGGTTTCTAATGCAGGTTCGTGTTAGGCTAATGCCATTGTTGGTGGCAACCTGGTATACGAGTTTTCGTACTCCGAAAGAACGTTACTAGGGTGAAGGGATACGGGAATGCGCTCAATTGCTGAGCTCATAGGAGCGAATGAGAAGAACGATAGGCGAAAAAGTCTAGACACGTGTGTGATTCCTTTGTACCTAGGTAGGCTGTGGTCCACATGTTAACCCGCAGAAAGATGAACGTACTAGGTGTGTTGTTGAAGTGCGCCCGGGAGTTAGCTTTAAAGACACCCTCGTCACCAGTCCAGTACGCAGAAGCATCCTCGTATTTACGACATTGCGCCCGACGAAAAAAAGTTACCAATCGATGCGGAACGACTGCGGAAATGCAAATGGCGCACTATGTACCGTCCCGTGACGTCAGCAAAGTCAGCGCAAGATTTTGGGAGGAGACCTACAGTCAGCCCGAAGCGGCAGTCACACACGACCACATCTGACGTCCATCCCGATGAGAAGCTGCTCAAGACAGTCGGACCTTGATACACCGGAGTTTACTGCCGGATAGGGGACACGAGATAACGGCAATTCATAAGCATGGAGGCTTTAAAGCAAAAGCCGAAGGTCGGACGGTAGTGCCCCGCAGTGGGGTGTCGAATACTTATTGCGACATCCATCCTCGACTCAAATGCCACTTCCGATAGATTATTTCCGACCGCTCGCACAACCTTAAGACGCTCGACTTGCGGAATCCCCTCTTCTGCTTTTCAATTGTTGAATTTCGACCTACCAACCCTACGATGACTCGCGTTCTGCTCACTGGCGGCAGCGGTTTTATCGCCGCCCATACTCTTGATGTGCTGTTGAAGAGGGGCCATTCGGTGGTCACGACAGTCCGAACGCAGGAGAAAGCCGACAAAATAAAGGAAGAAAACAAGAGCGCTGTCGACAAGGGCCAATTGGACTTTGCCATTGTACCGGACATTGCTCAAGAAGGCGCATTCGACAAAGCTGTCGTCTCAGATCCACCATTTGAAGCAGTGTTGCATACAGCTAGCCCCTTCCACTTCAATGTCACAGATGTGCAGAAAGTTAGCAGTCTTCAGAGCTGTTCATAAGCTACCGCTCACGACGACAGGATTTGCTCGACCCCGCGGTCATCGGTACCACCGGCATCTTGAAATCGATCAAGAAGAGCGCGCCATCGGTCAAACGGGTCGTCATCACCTCCTCCTTTGCCGCAATCGTCGAACCCAGCAAAGGAAACTGGCCTGGTCATGTGTATTCGGAAGAGGATTGGAACCCGATAACGCTGGAGGAAGCGGAGGAGAACCCCATGGCGGGCTACCGAGCAAGCAAGACATTCGCTGAAAAGGCGGCCTGGGAGTTCCTGGACAAAGAAAAGCCGAACTTCACCATCGCGACAATTTGTCCGCCGCTGGTGTTCGGCCCTATCGTGAGTTATTTTCCAATACCTAGCATTGCATTTTGCTGATTGGGATGACAGATCCACGCTCTTGACAGTCTCGAGAACCTCAACACATCCAACCAACGCATTCTCTGGGCTGCGCAAGGCAAGTGGAAGGACGAGATTGCGCCCACCGGCGTGTATCTCTGGGTCGACGTTCGGGACGTTGCGGAGGCCCATGTGCTTGCTCTCGAGAAGCCTGACGCAGCCAACAAGCGCTTCTTCACTGTCGGCGGCTATTTTACCAACCGAGATATCGCCGAGATCATCAAGAGGCACTTCCCTCAATATAAGGACCTCCCAAGTGCGTCAACACCAGGTGGCGACTATCCCGAGGGCGGCAAAGAGAAGGGTGTGTATGGGTACGACAACAAGCGGACTATCGAGGTTCTAGGTCTGAAGTATAGGTCTTTCGAGGACTGCATCATAGACTGCATCGTGTCTTTCCAGTCCAAAGGCTTGTAAGGCGCGGGAATGGAGCTGCTCGGAAGTAGCATAAGGCAATAGAGTGTATATTCTAGTATAGACGTAAAATGCCAGGATGAGATGATGCGTATTCCGATCGCAGATTGCAGCGCGCGCGATGTCTCGAAGACGGTGCGCCGAGGAGAATGGACGACAGGAAGGCTGTCACCTACGAATGACAGTCAGCAAAATTATGTGGACAGACGTTGAAGCGAAGGCGTTGCAGTGACGGGCTCATATTGTTGAGCTTGAACTTTGAACTTCATCGACATCGTCTCAGAAGTTATCGTTTATGTAGGTAAAATCATAGCGGAATTGAGGGTGGAGTGGCCGGGTACTTACTCAGTAACACTGTAGCAATGCGGATAGAAGCATTCCATGAGGTGTTGAGAGTGAAAGATGAGAGGAGAGGCGAGGGAACGATCGGTGCAGAAATTGAGGCGCGCCGGAGAAATGTAAGGCCGAGGCTCGCTGCCCCACCACTCCAGACCCCTTCTGCCTCCGAACTGCCCCAATATAAGGCTCCCACCTTTGCACGCACAACTTGAACGTCGCTACCACACCTTTCTCGCGTAGCAACCGCCCTCATTCGCGAAATGGGTACGTCTTCTTACCCCGCCTCCACAATACTAGATACACTGACGGTAGAGCAGACTTCCAGCAGATTGCCGGTACGTACCTACCCGCCTTTTCGCCTTCGTGCGCCCAGCCGACCGTCTTAGTCAAGCACGGAACAAGCCGCTGATATTGCTTTAGAAACCTTCATCAAAGATTACTACGGGGCGTTCGATGGGAACCGAGCCCTCCTCAAAGATGTCTACGTATGTTTCTCGATACATATCTGGCCGCGTTGAGCGACTAACCTGGCATATGTGTAGCGCGACCACTCCATGCTCACATTCGAGCGGCAGCCCGTGGGGGGAGTGGCGGCCATTATGGAGAAGCTCGTGGTAGGACCAGCCCTCGAACTCGAGCGTTCCTCTCCGCGGGGCTGATTGTATCCAGAACCTTCCTTTCCAGCAAGTGATACACCGAGTCGATACCCTCGACGCTCAGCCTTCCGCCGAAGATGGGATCATGATCATGGTCACCGGCGCGCTCCAGGTGCGATGGAATAAACAATGCAACATGGTCATAGAAGTTGACAGAAATCTAGGTGGAAGGTCAAGAGAAGCCAATGAGCTTCAGCCAAACCTTCCAGATCAAATACGAGCCCGGGTCCAAGAAGTGGTACGTCTTGAACGACGTTTTCGTACTCGTATACCCCGCCGCATAGGGAACGCCTCCGGAAAGTTCCAGAGCTACTCTTTCGAACGGTGAGGGTATGGTGGACGCGACAACATGGTAACGAGATGACGAAGCGTGGCAGCCGTCATGGAGTATGGAATTGCTGGAGCTTGGGATGAACGGACGTGAGTTCTCTGAATCCATGCTGAAAACCACATGAAATACCATGTGAGTCTTTTCAGTACGATAGATTTGTCGAACGTCGAATATATCCACTGTTACCTTTCTATTCCGGCCTTTTACACATGTTGGCTTCCCCTGTTTCGGTTCCTACTTCGGTTTTCCGAAAGTCGCCCGGTATCCGGCCTCGGCGAATTTGGCGGCGTTCTCGCCCCCGCAGTGGACCATCTCTTCCGTGCGTCACTGCCGAAGCACCATCCTCGCTCCGCCATTACTCGGCCACGGGATTGTGAGCGGCAGCGTTCTGTTTCCACTCTTTTTCTTTCCTTCTCTTGCCTCCAAGGTTTCGATTTTTTTTTCGTCCAGCTCCGTTCTCACTTGTTATTTCCTCCCTGGGACCGCAATTGGCGTCGCAATCTTGCATTTTCTAGCGCCGACATGTCCGGGTTCATACAGAAGGGTGTCAAGAACATCCTGCAGAAAAACCCGCAAGACGTCGTCTTTCTGTCCGCAATACGGACACCGATAACTCGGGCGAGAAAAGGTGGACTGCGAGACGCGTACGACCATGAAATGCTCGCTGCAGTACGGCAACCCACGTCCCGAAGCTTCATTCATTACTCTAAGAACGTCCGGCGCTAACACCGGTTGCTATAGGTTCTCAAAGCCACTATCGAAAAGTTCCCGAATCTAGATCCAGCCAAAATCGACGACATATGCATTGGCACCGTCTTGTCCGAACTCGGCGGCTCCAAAGCGGGCCGAATGGCTGCAAACCACGTCGGTATCCCTACTACGACTTCCTTCAGCACCGCAAACCGAGCGTGCGCATCTGGATTGACTGCCATAACCCATATTGCGAACGAGATTGCGGTGGGACAGATTAACGTGGGCATTGCAGGCGGCATGGAGAGCATGTCAAGGAACTATGGGAGCAGAGCTATACCCACAGAGCTGTGGAGCGAGCTCAAGAACTCTCCCGTCAAGGAGGCAAGAGATTGCATAATGGGCATGGGAATCACATCCGAAAACGTAGCGGAACGATACGGTGTCTCGCGTGCCGACCAGGATGCTTTTGCCGCGGAATCGCAACAGCGGGCTGCGAGGGCGCAGGCTAGCGGTTTCTTCGACGTGGAGATTGTTCCTATCAAGACGAGGTGGCTAGACCCCGAAGTTCCAGAGAACGAGAAGGAGATCACGGTTACGAAAGACGATGGTATTAGACCAAATACAACCGTCGAGAAGCTCGCAACCATGAAGCCGGCGTTCAAGGAAAATGGCACTGGCACCGCCGGAAACAGCAGCCAGGTCTCGGACGGTGCTGCCGCAGCCCTCATGATGCGCCGCTCCACTGCTGCCGAACTAGGTCTTACCTCGCACATCATTGGTAAATGGGCCGGAACACAGGTCGTCGGATGCTCACCGGACGAAATGGGCGTTGGTCCCGCTCTTGCGATCCCAAAGCTGCTAGACTACACCGGCGTTAGCAAGGACGAGATCGGTGTATGGGAGATCAATGAAGCATTCGCTAGTCAGGCGCTGTATTGTATTAGGAAGCTAGGACTTGAGGATAGGATGGATAAGGTGAATCCGAATGGAGGAGCTATTGCGCTGGGTCATCCCTTGGGAGCGACGAGCGGGAGAATGTTGTCAACGATGTTACATGAGATGGAAAGGCAGACGCATGAGTTGGGTGTTTTGAGCAAGTGTATTGGGACGGGGATGGGGATGGCATGTTTGATTGTTCGAGAGTAAATTTTCGAGAGTCGGAAAGGAGCAGCGTGGGGTAAAATATGGAAAGTAGAAAAAGTGGTGCCGAAGAACGTGGAATTCGGCGATGTGGAAGCTCGACACAGCAAGCCGAGGATAGAATCTTTACACCTAGGACATCCTAGTTAAAGGATGTTTTGCTAGAGGAAGAAAACACTAGTGCTTCAACAAATGTTCCTAGGGCGCCCGAATGTCGGAATATAATCGGAATACCAGAATGCTTGCCCATCTCTCGTGATATGTATACCTCGAGCTCACGCGTCGTCTTTCTGCTTGTTTCGCTTCTTCTTTTTCTTCTTTTTTGATCGTTCGGCGAGTATTTCGTCCAGATAGCTGCCGGTCTTCGGTTTTGAGGAGCGTTGCCTCGGTGCCTTCTCTTCCGTCGTGCTGTCGTCTTCTCTAACTCCCAGGTCCAGCTTCGTAGCGGCTTCACCACCAGCGCCGTGCTCATGGCTTTTGACATTGTTTGCAGGTTGTAAGGGCAGATCTGCATCTGGTACCTTCGCTAGATCATCACTCTCCTCCCCCACATCGACGGCCGCTGGCTTCGGCTTCTCCACCTTCCGCTTCTTCGACTTGAACGCAGAGGCTCGGCCCTCCTCTTCATCTTCGCTCTCCTCTTTCTTCGGCGCGGGCGCTGGTCTGCGTGACTTCTCCTGCTTGACCTTGGACTTAGAGGCTTCCTTCTTAGCAAGATGTGCTTTGGCGGCTTTCTTGCCTATCAACTGCTCGAGGAGCTTGTCGTTTGATGTCGGCGCCCGTCTTGTAAAGCTTCCATCTGCGACGTCTTTGGGTAGGATGGATCCTAGGCCGAGTCTGTGGTTTGGTGAGTTATGATCTGCGACTTGAAATGGTCGTCCAGGATAACACACTTCTCATCGTCCACGGCACCCTCGTTCAGGTCCTCGTCAACGGCCTGGCCGTTCACGCTCAGATTCTTCAACTCCTCTTCAGACGTCGGTTGCATCCACGAGGCCAGAAGCCTCTGACGTTTCGCTAGTGCGACATTGACTTTGTTGAACAGCACATCTCCATCGCTGTTCCGCTTCGACATATTTGCGCGACAAATTCGAGGAGTTAATCAAGCATTGGGCAGAGTGCGGATATTACCCTCGATAACGCATCATAGCCGTGGACCGCTTCCCGGCCGCGACATTTTTCACAGGCGCGGAAAATCCTCGGCGGCGTCCTTGGCACCTCCGCGACCCCGACCTCAAGGAACTACGGCCTCAAGCTTCGCGCTCATCAACCCCATCCTCCACGAGACTCTCCCATTTCTCTTCTTCGTGTGTGTTCGGTAGCTGGACACCATGTACAAGCTCGCCCGCTGCCGGCCCCTGACAAGCGCTCTCCGCGCTGCTGCTGTAGGGTCCCTTTCCGATGGTCCTTCGCAAGCTTCAGAAGCCTCTGACGCGGGCTTGCATCGCAATTGGATTTGTCTGCTAACGCGGAACAGGAGAAGCCATTGAAGAGATCGGTGATACAGCAGAGTAGAGCGCTGTCGATACACGAATATAGATCTGCCAATCTGCTAGAAAGGGTTCGGACCTAGGACATTTCCGTTCGGAGGAGATACGATGCTGACGAGGGAGTAGTATGGCGTTGGCGTTCCCAAGGGTGGCGTAGCTACGACCGCAGCAGAGGCAGAGAAGGTTGCTAAGGAGATTGGTACGCGCAAGAAGGGACAGGTTGTGCGAATTCGGGCTAACGGGCGCAGGTGGTGACGACGTGGTGATAAAGGCACAGGTGCTTGCTGGTGGCCGAGGAAAGGGTACTTTCGACAATGGCTTCAAGGGCGGTGTCAGAGTGGTCTACTCGTATGCGCTCTGATGCTCAAGAGACACAATCGGTGCAGGACTAATAGCATGCAGTCCCCGCGAAGCCGCCATCCTCGCAGACCAGATGATCGGCCACAAGCTCATCACCAAGCAGACCGGAGCCGCCGGCCGGCTCTGCAACGCCGTCTACATCGTCGAGCGCAAGTTCGCGCGCCGAGAATTCTACCTCGCCGTGCTCATGGACCGCGCAACACAAGGGCCCGTCATCGTCGCTTCATCGCAGGGCGGCATGGACATTGAGGCCGTCGCCAAGGAGCACCCCGAAGCTATCATCACCACTCCAATCAACATCCACGAGGGCGTCACCGACGAGATTGCACGGAACATTGCGAACGAGCTTGGCTTCTCGGAGCAGTGCATCGAGGATGCGAAGAACACCATTCAGAACCTATACAAGGTTTTCATGGAGCGGGATGCAACGCAGATTGAGATCAACCCTCTATCTGAGACGACGGACCACCAGGTCCTCGCCATGGACGCTAAGCTCAACTTCGACGACAACGCCGAGTTCCGCCAGAAGGAGGTCTTCAGCTGGCGAGACTTCACCCAGGAGGATCCCGAGGAAGTCAAGGCTGGTGAGGCAGGCCTCAACTTCATCAAGCTGGACGGCGACATCGGCTGCCTTGTCAACGGCGCCGGTCTCGCCATGGCCACCATGGACATTATCAAGCTGAACGGTGGCAACCCGGCCAACTTCCTCGACGTTGGAGGTGGTGCTACCCCTGAGGCTATCAAGCAGGCTTTCGAGCTCATCACTTCGGATCCTAAGGTTACTGCTATTTTGGTCAACATCTTCGGTGGTATTGTCAGGTGCGATGCTATTGCCAAGGGATTGATTTCGGTCGTCGAGTCGATGAACCTGAGAACACCGATTATTGCACGATTGCAGGGCACGAACATGGAGCAGGCGCATAAGCTGGTAAGTACCTGTGATGCTACTGCGCCTTTGGGAAGTTGGAGTTAACAGCCGCATGTAGATCAACGAATCCGGCCTCAAGATCTTCTCCATCGACGACCTACAAGGCGCAGCCGAGAAATCCGTCCAGTTCTCCAAGGTCGTCAAGATGGCGCGCGACATCGACGTAGGCGTCGAGTTCACCCTCGGTATCTAAGCACCCAGCATTTCATTGGACGCATGCCGCTGACCCGTTTTTCTTCGGGTTGATCGAAGCTCGATGAGGCCTCGAACGCCTTGTGGCTGGTATAGAATTTGCACACGGCCGTTGCTGAGTGACCGGGCGGGTTGAGTGCGTATGTATCATGTATTATTGAGTTAGAGTACCCTGTGTTTATCCGTCTTGCTCGAATGCGGTTTGAGTGTATTTAGATGCATGAAGAGCGAGATTTTCTGATTACATGTGTGTTTTGTGCTTGCGTATGGGGGTGATCGTGCGCATGTTACTATATAAGTGGTGTATGTATGGGCTCTTTGCCAAACAGACCATTTTGTGCATTGCTCACATGAGATAGGATTTCTTCTGACTCTTTCCGTCTCTCTATGATCGAGAGTCCTTGACGCCGGCTTGGCCAGCTCATCGCGGAACAATCCCTCCGAAACACTTCCGCAGGCTCCATAGTCACCGCTTTCAGATCCGCCTCGTTGGCCCACCACCCGTAGACTAGACTCGTTAAGGAGAGTCGCTATGCCGCGTCCTGCGGCGCCACTACGCATCTGGGTAGAACACCCGCGAAGCCAGTCAACGGGGAGTGATCTTCCCGTCTACAGGAAATGAGTCTTTCCGAGCGGCTCGCAAGGCTAGATCGAGGGGGACTGACTAACTTCGCCCGAGGGGTGTGGCCGCAGAGTCACACTGCCCTCCCTATGTTTCTACAAACTGGCCTCGCTCTCGCTACTCATATGTGCTCCTGATGCGCTTTCGCAATCCCACGGCTTCTTTCGCTCTTTTCTTGATGGCTTCTCATCTGCTATGGGGATCCATAGACCATGGATCTCAATGCTACATACACTCTGCACACTCGGATTCGAGCCATGGCTCGGTCGGTATCATTAACCTAGCTCCCCATGAATGACACTACGTCCCTCCCAGTCACGACGCCCGCTGTGTCTTCCGGTATCTACACAATATGAGTCCAACAAGACGACGACGCAACCCCTTGAGTATGACCCACCCACTATGGTCACTCTTTGCTCGCCTCCTCCAACGGAGTCATATCGTAATATGTATAAATTCCTCTGTCCGCAAGCTCCTGCTTTCTCTCTACTTCCTCTGCAAATCCTCGACAGCGACGACTTATCTACTTACTGCAATCTACGCATAGCAAGTCTCTGATCGACTTCCTGCAACGCCTACGAATCAACCTCCGGCAGCTACAGACCCGATTCCAAGCACGCAAAACTCCAACTACACTCCACACCCCACCGCTCTCAAGCAAGCATGTCCTCCAGCAACGAGGCCCCCCAACCGCAACCGCAATCCCGCCCCGCCTCCCCCGACATCCCAAAAAAGACCCTCGCCGAATGGCGGTAGGCCCTCCTCCCAATCCCCCTTCAACCCACCAGCACACTAACGCCCCCCGCAGCAACATAACCGCCCGCTGGAAGAAAGACTGCCCGGGCGACGCCCTCGAGTGGTGGCCCTGCATGTCCTGCCTCCGAAAAAACCACGTTGCCGGCGGCAAGCAGAGCTTCTACTGCAGGGGGAAGGACTATAGCAATGATAAGGATAAGGACCCGGAGTGTTGTGGGAGGCATAAGTTGCAGGTTACGCCGTATCATGCTCTGTATAAGGGGTGAGGAAGGGGTGGGGGTGCGGGCGGGTGGGAGATGCTGGAGGGGTGGCCGGGCGGGGGGTTTGGTGGGAGTGTGGTGGATGGGGTGGGGATCTGGATATGGATCTGGATATGGATCTGGATACTGGTTTTGTTTTCTGGGAGAGGGTGTGTTTGGGTGTTGGTCGGTTTTATTGTTGGTGTTTCTGATAGGTCCTTTCCCCTTCATGTCCTTCCTTATTCTTTGACTTTACTTGTTGCTTCTTCGATATCTATCTGAGTACTTTGTCTTTGGCTAGATGTGTATTTTCTTCCACTGGTGGACTTGTCGGCATTGGCTTAGGATACTACTAGGTACGCTGCAGTATGCCTTTGTCAGTGACACCAATTCCTACGGATATCGCTGAAGGTGGCACTCATGGGTAGTGGGAGCGATAGAAACGCACTATGTACGTTGTTGAAAGACAATCTTGATATTACAAATATCTAAGCACTCATGCAATAATAGTTGACAAGCGGTTACCTGGCGAGGCGCTGCGATAACTCGGCGATATTGGTGGGCCGTGAGTCCGCCGCGAATATGAAATTGGGTCGCCGTGATTGTCCATCATCGAAGCGCGATCGCGAGCCTTCTTCTCCTTGTGCCGCTTCTTCAATAACAAGCTAGCAATTATAGTGATCGCCACACAAAACAAGGGTACAACCGTTCCTACGATAATTTGAATCTTATCCGTTTGCGATAAACCAGAGTCGTCATCCTTCGCCGGAGACGAAGGAGAAGGCGATGGAGCCGACTCGGATCCAGAGGGAACAGGAGAACGGGAGGCTGAAGTAAGGAAAGAAGAAGCCGGGGAGTTGGTGAATGGAGCGTCGACGGCGGAGGACGGATCGGGGTTTGCGAGAGAGGTGATGCCGCCTAGCCACTCACCATCAGCTCCAGTCGACGAAGAGGACGGCGAGGCTGGCTACAGCAACGGCGAGGAACCACTCACTCGAACTCGGTGCTGCGTCTGAGGAGAACACTGTGACCGTCGCCGTAGGCGGGCTCGTGAACAGCGTGACCGTTTGCGGCTGGTTGTTCCAGGTCGCGTCCGGTGTTTGCGTAACCACGACCGTCGCGGGCGCAGTGAACGTGCAGTAGCCGTCGTATAGCGACACCGCTATTGTGTAGTCCACTCCGTCGTTGCAAGTCGTATAGGCAGTCTGGACGCAGCTCTCGATGTAGGAAGAGGCGTAGGGTCGAACGTTGGCGCGGCAGATACACGAGTCTGAGTCTGCGCATCCAAGCGCCGCGGGGAGTTTCTGGCCATAGCCGTAGCCTAGGCAGCTTCGGACGCAGTCGCGTTGTTCAATGACTTCGCTGATGCTTTGGATGGTAACGCTGCCGGCTGCAACGTGGAGGGCTTGAAGGAGGAGAAGCAGGAAGGGCGCAAAAACTGCTCGGAAGAGTGCCTGGGTCGTGGCCATGGTTTCTTCTCCGGTACCTTAGGTAGTGTCCTGGTATCTAAAACCCTTGTGTTCCGACTACGCTCACGATTAGTATATCGCACTTATACCTGTAGAAAAGGGATGCAACATACCTTTTTTTTGCGCGACCAAAAGGCGGACACTGCAGCCGGCTCCAGCCTGACTGGGCAAACATTGTGTTTATATAGTTTCTCCAAGGCTCATGCGCGCGTTCAGGGTCTCCCAGCCACGTCGATAGAAAGAGTTCTGCGAAGCGAAGGCGTTCTCAGCTGGACCATTCACGAAAACACACTGCGTAAAGCCTCGCGCTCAGCCACCGTATTTGAGCCTTGCGTGCTCTTTTTTGCTTTTATTGCTAGGCAACGAAGGCGCAGCTATGGCTGCTTTCAGCCTGTTCAAACGAGTTTTGCGGCTCTTTCTGAAATCAAGGGTACGTATGCCCAGAGATTTGCATACAATCCGGGACAGGCGAAACGGGGTAGGCGTCGACATCACGTAAACCTTACTACTTGTCTCCCTGTAGCTACGTTAGTAGAGGCTCGTAAATACACTCGTCGTTCGAGTGCATCGTGCGACGCAGCGATACTCTTCGAAATCGAGCACCACAGTATGCAACAGACCTTAAGACAATCTTGGCAGAAATACTTAGACGCTTCCGGGGAAAGCCCCTTCCAGCCGCTCACGACGTCCTCAGCCGATGGTCGTTGTTCGGGATCCTTCATGATCATTGTTGCGATAACAGATCCAACCCGGTCGGCGCTTAAACACTGGTCGTAACAGGTTCCGTGTCCGAGGGATTCGTTGATTTTCAGATAGAACGGTTCGTCAAGCAGCGACTCCGGTACTCTTGAAGGTATAAGGGTGGCGAGTATTTCGATATATACGCAGCCAAGGGAAAAGACGTCAGATTTTGAGTTTCGACTGTTCCAATCCGCAACCTCAGGGGCGCAGTAACGTCTTGTAAATGAACGCGGATAACCGGTGGTAGTGCTGTGGCCCTGCTGACTGAAGTCGAAAGATATGCCGAAGTCGGTGTAAAGCACGGAGCCTTCGTGAATGAGAATGTTCTGAGGCTTGATATCTTTGTGTCGAATAGTTTGCTTATGCATGAAGGCCAGCGCTGATGCAAGGCATCCAAAGGCTCCCCAGAGGATTCTTGATGTTCTCCTTCTGTCTGCATCACTGGCATCTCGGTACTGATCGAGAACGGCGGCCAAGTCCCCGCCGTCTGCCACCGGAGTCAGGATAAGTGCTAGCTCTCGGTGAGCCATGTACGTCGCGTAAATTCGGACGATATGATGATGGGAGGCCAATCGTCGCATGTTGCGGATCTCATTATGAAATTCCCGTTTCGCTTCATCGAGATTCCGTGCGTAGACGTTCCTGAAGATCTTGCGAGCGTATACAGAGCCCGACAGCCTGTCTCGGATCATCTCTACGCTCGCGTTCGCTCCGTGGCCTAGGTTTCTGACGAGGACATAAGGCAAGCGCTCCTTGTCTTTGAGTTCAAGTTCTAAATGAGCACCCTCTGTGATGGTGAGGAACAGCGAACGATCGGGCCCATTTTGAATTTGCTGGAAGTAGTCTCCGAAGGGACCCTCTCCGGCGGTATAAAAGGGAGTGTCTCCTCCAGTATCGGAACGAGAGTCTGAGTGTGGCGAGTGCAGCACATTTTCCTTTGCACCTTGGCCCAGATCGCTGAATGTGTTGAATGCAGTCTCGAACGGGTTCACCTCGCGCGGGTGGATGGGGCTGCCCGAATCATAGTATGCTTCCTGGGCACGTAAGCAATTCGGTTTCTCAACGGGGCGTCCGCTCATTTAACTCCATCTACAATAGACTTCCGGCTTCAAAACTCAAGCATATCTGACTGCCAGTATTAAGATCAGGACTTACTCTTCGAACCAACTCGGGCCTCTGCGGTATGGATTCTGTCGCACCCGAACTGACTCCTGGCCTGGTGATATCACCTTCCCGCGTGGCAAGACTGCGACCTTGCTCATACGTATCTTCATTCGGGTTGTAAGAGTACTCTTCAATCTCCTTCCTTCTTTCCGCTTCCGCGCGCCGGCGGCTCCTCCCTCCAAAAAACCATTGATGCATTAGGCGGGTCCGTCGCGATGAAACCGACCGACAAAAACGCTCTCAACCTCAACCAGCCGTTTCAGCGGGTCAGAATCAAGCTGGAAGAAGGTACCAATCCGCCTCGAGACCAACCCCACGTAACTCAAAGAGATGGGAAGAAAGATGAATGCCTAGCTGGCACGCGTGCGGGACCTGGATCGGAGAGTGAGGCTGAGGCTGAGCGGGATTGGCATGCATCTCGATGGCGCGCCTTCGTCTCTTTCCAATTGGATAGGAACCGAGCCATTCAGCGACGCTGAACACATGTCGACTCGAAAAAGAAATGGGAGTAACGTCGTACTAAGAGGATAATAGAGTGACTAGGAGAGTCTCCAGGGATGAGGAAATTCTACTGTGGTATCCGGGATAAGAGTTGTCAATTCGCCACCCGTGCGTAGGGAGCCAAATACCTCGCGCAGGGCCGTTTCAGCCAATTGTACGCTGTGAGCTAGCTGTCTAGGGCTGTGCGTGCCCCGTGCGCGCAAAAGTAGAGAACTAATAAAATTTATGCCGGATACCACGGTAATACGAGGTTGACGTCGAAGTTGAAGGGTGCGCTAGTGAGAAGCTAGTCCGAATCTGTGAGCGAACCCACCGGATTCCAGATCAAACCCATTACCAGATCCAACTTCATGCTCACATCATCGCCAACTCGTCTCGTTCTCTGGCCTTCCATGGTACAAAAAAACGAACGCCAGAATGCTCAAAGGAATCAAGTACCATAGGTCATAAGCCACAACAACCTCAGGGTATCAAACCGCTACGCAAATCCACCAGCCCTCACGCCCACAAACCACAAACCATCTCCCACCCCACCATCCCCTTAACTCCGCCGACTCCCCTCCCTCCTAAAACTCCATCTCCTCCTCCTCTCCCCCGTCGCCGGTCTCTCCACCTCCCTGCCCCTCCCGTGAATCCCGTGAATCCCCTCACCACTCCCCCTCCCCCTACGACTCCACGCGCGACTCAAACTCCAACTCCTACCCACCCCATCCTCCACACTATCCGTCCCATCCACCCTCCTCCGTCTCTGCAACTCCGCTGGCTCCTGCGTCCACCCGCCTTCCGTCCGATCCTCCTGTTTCTGCGGCCAAAGGATCTGCTTCAGCCGCACGGCGCGAATCATCATGCCAAAGACGAAGAACCACAGGATAATAAGGCAGATAGTCATCGTGCACCCAATATACTGAATCGTGCGATTATGATTCAGCGCGCGGGCGATGGCGAAAGTAGCCGTCGTTAGGGCGGTATTAGGGAAAATGAAACTGTACCACGTCATGGCGAAGTCCATCTTTCCGCGCGTAGCACAAGACAAGTGCGCGCCGACACTGATGAGGAAGAACCAGAACGCGAGGCCCCACAGCCACAGGCCGATCCAGTTAGCGCAGATCTTGCTGACGTTGCCGGCGAGCTCGCCCAGGCCGGGGCCCATGAAGTCTTTGCCGACGACGTTGGGGAGGTGTTGGCCCATCGTGACGATGGCTGCGATGGTGAAGCCCGAGGGGCCGACGCTGATGAACATGCCGGGCCGCAGAGATTCTTTGGGGAGTTTCTGCGTCATGAGGCGGTAGATGAAGGCGCTGTAGATCATGAGGGAGACGAGGAAGCCGATGCCTTGGATGACGTAACCCGAGAGTATTATTTTCAAGGCCTTATCCGGATCGGATACTTTCGGGGCGAGGTTTCCGGCGTGCGGGCCGATGATCAGGAGAGGGTAGGCGGGGAAGATCCAGACGGGTGTCATTTGGGAGATGGTGAAGGTTTGGGTAGACCACCTATTCTTGATCAGCAAATGCCGCCGGCGCCGGAAAAGAAGGCGTAAGGTAAAGAGAGAAGCAGCTCACATGATCAGATAAATCCCAATCGAAAAGCAAATCGCAAGCCCGCAATCGCACCAGTAGAGAACACACATAGTCTTCTCAAGCCAGTACCCCGTCCGATCAACCCCATACTGACTGATATTGATCAGAATAGTACCGAAACTGATGACCGCCGCAGGGATGAACAAACTCTCCGTGGGATGCAGGAAGCTGGCTTTGAAGGTGCGCGGGAAGTAGTAGAAGCGCAGGGAGATCATGGTGACGTTGAAGACGAAGAGAACTATGTTGAGGATGAAGAAGATGCAGCCGAGGGCGTACAGGCCGTGGAAGCGGAAGGGGACTGTGGTGGCAGCTGTCAGTTACGTCTTTCTTTCCTGTGGTTTTGATATGACGTGAATCATAGGCAGACAAGGGGGAAGACGTACCGGTCCACAACACATTAGCAATCCCTCCCGTCGCCATCGTCATGGTAAACCACGTCCAAGTAAAATGCCTCAGCCTCTCCCTCCAGCTCAACGTGCGCCTCGGATCCTCTTCTCTTTCCACACCCTGCCTGAGCCCCATGTCCCCCCTGCCCCTCATACCCCCCCTGCTCTCCCCACTCAGAACCCTCCTATTCATTCCCTCCCCCTGCCCATCATAGCTAACCTTCTCGTTCTCCGCAATCTGGCCTTCCCTCACTTGACTCCTGCTCCTCTCACTCGCACCCTCCACCCTCTCCAGCTGCGTCACATACGTCGGATCCTCGAAGGGGTTCCGCTCCACCGACTCCGGGTTCGGCGATATGATCTGCGGGTGGTTGCGCCATCTTAAGCGCTCAATCGCACTACTATCCGAGTCCAAGGAAGCTCTTGATAGTCCCTCATCGGGGAGGCGGTCGATGTGCAAATCCATTGTCGAAGCTCGACTTTACTTTTTCTCCTCCAAGATCGGATCGGGGATAGGTGATGTACCGGGGTACGTCGTCACGCGACTTGCGTGAGCCAGCCGAGGTGGGGTAGCGTAGTCTGGGAGGGAGGACTGGGGCGTGAGGGCTTGGGCGCGAAAGCGACAGGGCAACTAACAACAAGCGACAGAAGAAGTAGGTCCAAGAAAGATAGCAATGCAAGTATAGGGTCCAGTAAATACGCAGCTAGCTGGTGGCGGTCCGAAGGAGGAGTACACCTGTCCAGGTATGACGTCCAGCACTCGCAAATCGTGTCTCAGCCCGTTGCGCCTTCAGGGTCCTCCACAGAGTGGCAAACGAAGAAGGAGCATGGCAACGATACTTCCAGTCGTGCCACCACCCCCAAGATATAAACTCCCGCAAATTCTCTGATCATCGCGCGCTGTGTGGTTATGGCTGCAGCCAGACTTACAGTAGCGTCCCTTAAACCCCCGGCTTATCCGACTTTCAGTGCGCCAAGTTCGGCTATTCGGCTCGCCAGCTTAGTCACTTCCCTGCCGAACATCCACATCTGGCTTCACCTACAGCACAAGGAGATAACGTTCCCGCATCATAGATGACGACTCCCTTCTCAATGTCCAAGGTAAGTACTATACGCCCAGAAAGAACACAGCCCAACGCCCCTCCTTTATCGGGCACCAAAAAGAAGCGCTCCAAGCTCCGTCGCCAAATATGCCGCTGAAACATGAAACACCCATCGCAGATCCAACGCCGCTTCCGGGAAAAGGCTAGGCGCCATGTTTCCATACAGTGTTCCCTATCCAGTAACCCATGCCTAACATATGCCGCTGGTTCCGTTTACCATGTCCACGGGTAGTACCGCACCAAAAGCTCGTGACACCGCATTATGCTGACCCTCAGCCTCCTCTCTCCTACTGCCTCAAGCCCGCTATCGCTATCGCCATCATTATCACCACCTTCCCGATACCGATTGCTACACGGCGTTCGCTTCCCTGTGGGGCAGTTGGCAGACTCGCACGCCATTGCGCACGCCAATGTCTCATGTTTACCAGAAGCTGCACCACCCAATGTAATGCTGGCACAAGTTCTCCAAGTTCGTCGCCTCCTTGATCAACCGATCCACTTGCGCATACACATTAAGTTCCTCATGCGGCTTGAAGTCGCGGCCCGTAAGCTTCTCCTTGACACGCGCAAGCACCTGCACAGCACGCGCATTCTGCACTTCCTTGGCCTCAGCTTCATTCGCGGGCGCAACACTCGAACGGTGGCGCCCGCGCACAAGAGAGCTCATGTCGCGATCCACGTCCGCGCCGATAATAGAAGCGCGGCGTTCTGAGGGGAAGTTTGGTTCAGGCGGGGAATCGCGGTTGCCGAGACGCCACGTGAGGAGTGGGTCGTGGATGAACTGCGACATCGTTAGCATTTCATGGCAATAACTGATCGACCGTTTGGGCACTTACGGCTTCGAGTACCGCCATGACGGACTCCTTGTTGGTGCGCAATACTCTCATCACATGCTCGCATGTCGTCCGGTAACTGCCTTCGATGTTGCTAACTTCCATAGCATACGTCAACATGCGGGTGAGACGGAAAGGAACGCGCTCTGGGTATTTCTCCCGGTGCATGGCAACTTCGAAACAGTCGCCAAAGTCGATATGCACAATCTTGCCGGTGACCCGGTCAAGCATCAGGTTAGATGGGTGGCGATCGCCCAAACCGAGGATGTAGCCCACCATCGACATGACGGCAAGCGACCGAGTGTAGTTTGTACGTCGATCAAGCCAAGCTTCTGAGCTCTTGCTCTTCAGCCATAGGACGCGGTAGAGGTCCTGGCCTGTGGTGTTGTCGAGCGCATATCCGAACACTTCGACCTTCTGCATCAGGGTAAGGCAGTCGTAGTCCGGAGCCATCTGCAGCATGATGCGGTGCTCGATGTTGAGTAAGATCTTCCGGCTATCGCGGTATTCCCTGATGAGGACATGCAAGGTATCGCTGTTCGGCACGAAGCCCAGAAGGCCGGACTGCGTAGATAACGGAACAGCGGCATAACGGGCAATGTTAAGATGCCGCTTGCGGGACTCGGTATCGTTCATGAGCAGCGTATTGCAGAGGCCGAACAACTGCATGACACGCTCGTCTTGGCGGATATCTTCATGGCCCTTGAGGATGTGGGTATGTGCCTTTCCATCGCTGCCTTGCATCTCCAGCTTTCTTGGCCTCTGCTTGGACTGAATGACGGTTGCCACAGGATTAAATGACATAATGCGAATAACCGGCTTGCCGACTTGGTACGTTCCGGGAACAGCAAGTTCGAGGTCGTGCGCTTCCTTCAGTTTCGGTGACACGTATTGAAGCTCCAGAGTCATCAGTGACGGCAATTGACGAGTGATCTTCCGGAAGACCTGGTAGTACAGATCCCAGGCTTGGTTGAGGTCACCCATTTCACCTGACGTGCGGAAGGTGTTGCACCAGTCGCGAGCTTCCTGCAGTTCCCGGCCGAAAGACTGAATAAAGGATATCTCGCGCAATGTCTCCGGGCCTCTATCAAGCATGGCATGCAGCGGCGCCAGAGTAGCAAACATGCCGTCAATGTTGTGGTCACCGAAGTACAGTCTTGACGCTTCTTCGAGACCCTCGTGCCATTGCTCATGCCATAGAACAGCGATACGGATGAGTTCAGTGCTGACGAGATCAGCTTGTTCGACAAGTCGCGGCGAATGCTCCCGCATGGCCTCCATGAGCTCCTTCGCGGAACGTTGACGTCGGGACACATCGGACTTCATGGAGACGGTCAAGGGGAAGACCAATGCCTGTGGATGCGCCTTGCCAACTTCGACGAGTAGCTGGTGGATGGATTGCCTGACAGTGGGGTTTGGTTGGTTGATGCGTGCAAGAAGCTGAGGAATGACCTCCAACCAGGTGTCGATGGGCACTGTCTTCGTGCCGTCGGAGATCGTCTGATTGACGTCCCGCAGTCCACCATGGCTAAACCAAAGCGTAAGCAGACGGAGGGTATCTTGGAGCGAGCTCGATGACGACAAGGCGATTGACTTGAAGAAGCCAGTAATGGCGGGAATGATATGCTCGTGGACGACGCTCGGCGGAAGCTCCGTGGACTCGCGGTCTGCTTGAGAAGTGATGAAGTTGACGACCTCAAAATTCGCCAATGCCCAAGAGTGCCATGCCTTGTACCAGTCCTTGTTGTACCGCGTCGCGGCGGAATATGCTGACAGAATGTCATGTACCTGGTCGTGATCCCATTCTCCATGATGCACCTGCGATTGCCACTCTCCCACCTTATGGTAGCATTTGGCAAGCAAGCGTTGACACTCGTTTAGATCCGCTGGTGAGCCGTACGTGCCCGAACCGTTGAGCACGCTGGAACCATTCATCCCATTCACACCGTTGACACCATTCGTCGCGAAGGGATTCACTGGGCTGATGACATGACCATTAGTCATGCCGTTCATGCCGTTCTGCGGGGCCATGCCATTCTGAGATGCCCTCACCCTCATGGCAACATCGTCGGACAACCGTGCGGTGAACTCCTTGAGCGACTCAAGCGCCTCCCGCTGATGGTTCGGAGTGGCCCACATGAACTTGAATGCCGCATACGACACCGGATAGGGAATCTTATGGACGTTGTCGCGCACGAACGTGAAGACGTTCCCGCCCTCGATTTCCAGCAGCTTCTGCAGCGCTTTATCTGCAAGGCCATGTCGCTCGTTCTTCCGGCATAGGTTGGTGTACTTGATCCACATATCCATGCTCTCTTTTGGTGTGATGACCAGCTGGCGGACCTTCATCATCCGCTGCCAAACTTCCGGATTCGGCTGCAGGCCCTTGAGACGCTTCATCCAGGTCCTGCGCATGCTGGCTTGCTTCTCCTTCTTGCCGTCATTCTGCTTGTACTGCATTATCTCCTCCAGCTCAGCCAACATCTGGACGCGGATCATAGGCAGATATGCTCGTTGGTAGGACTCGCCAAGCAGTGAGCTTAGCTCCGTATCGAGACCTTTCCTGGCTTTGCTAATCTCTTCCGCAGCAATTTCAAACCGGTTGTTGTGAATGTTTAAAATCGAAGCAAAGAAAGCCCTATCGGGGGACTGTTCCTTCATGACTGCGAGGTAGGAATCCATATCCGCGAACTTGCCCAAGCCCCAGGCAGCAGCGGCGGCAAGTGGTGCAATCGCTTTCCGGTGGTCTTGAGAAGCGTTCGCCCACTTCTCCTTCGAAAGGCTCGACAAGAGGTCCCATTCTCCTAGAGCGTGCAAGCAGCGCATTTTGCCCATAGTGATTTCAAGTGAATCTGGCTCCTCCCGTTCACGCCGCTGATACGATTGCAGAGCCTCTTCCCACTTCTGCAACTTTTCGAACCACGTTTCCTTCAACTCCACGTCCTGGTATCCTTGCGCCTTACGCAAGATTCCGAAAGCAGCATCGGTCTGCTGGAGCTGGTTGTTGATGCTGATAAGCGCCTCCACCGCGCTAGCATTCTGCTCAGCGTTGAATTCGAGCTCCTTGTAATGTAGAGCTTTCGCGAAAGCATGACATTTTCCGGCGTACATGCCAAGAATCCGTACGTCGATAGGCAGAGCCTTGTCATCGTGCTCCATGAATTCTGCCAAGTTGAGCAGAATTTGTAGGATCTCGGGTGGGATGTTGGGAGAGGTGAGCGCGGTTTCGATGGATCGCACAAGCTCCTCCTGGTACTGGTCGTACAGCTCAGTCCAGCACGATACGAAAGCAGAGTTGAATAGACTCCTGGCAATAGGGTTGTAGATACTGGCCAGCGGCGTGCACGCCCGAAGTGCTTGTTGTGGTGACTCTCGGAGCAACTCGACGCTGAATCGCCTCATCCACTCAATCCAGTCTTCCCTCGTAGTCTTCGACGAAGCCTCCCATGCCTGCTTCAGATGTTGTTGATTGACGGCCAGCTTCTTTGTGAGGATCTCGGCAGGATTCAAATCCTCATCATCCTCTCCATAGCGCTCATCTGGGCTCAGGTCTTGAGGCAACGGCTCCCCTTTCTGCAGCTTGGAAACAATGCGCCCATAGTTCTCATGCGGGACCTTGTGCGTTATCAAGATCTTGTTGACTGTTGGTACGAAGTGAATATAATCGGGACCGAGCTGGAAGATGAGCGCGCAAAGCGTCTCAAGCGCAGTCTGCTTGATAGATGGCTCGGGGCCAGCAAGTACACGGCAGATAGGGTGTATGATGCGCGCCGCGAACTCTGAAACATTGACTTGCTTAGACAAGCGGCCCAGCGTCTCCATAGCCAGTTTCCGAAGATGTGGGGGTTGGCCAGGCTTATCGAACATCTTGACCATCACCGGGATGATTAAATGCATATATTCCTCTGCGCTCGAACCGAATATGAGGAACGCATGCAGTACTCTCTCGGAAGGCAAACGTTTGCTGGTCTGGTCGGTATCCAAGACGCCCAACATGAGAGGCAGCACATCGGCGAGATAGATTTTGAACTCTCCCTCAAGCGAACGCGCAATCGCTTCAATGAGGGATAGTATCGTTGCTTGCAGCTGAGGAATGCTGCTCCAGTACTCTTGAACCGTCGACAAGATGCTAGGAAGATAAGGTCGAATATGCTGTCGTACTATCCGAACAAGTTGGCTGAGCTGGTTGAAGTAACCCTCCACTCGCCCCGTCGGCGCACCACGGATGACCTGCAGGAAACCAGGCACAACTTGGTTCAGGAAAGGCACGCATTTAAGACCCATCGTGGCGTAGATATTCATGACAGCATCGACAACCGCGGAATGGAATTGGCCTAGCGAGGAATCCTTGAGGAGGCCCATGAGAGTGCTGATCACGATCGTCGGATAGTATTCCTCGTTGGATGGAGTGATGCCCTGCATGATCAATGACACATCCGTGACTGCCTGAGCTTCCATGATGAGATGCTTGTCCGGAGACTGCTCCATGATCTTCTGGTATTCGTCCGGATCCAGAGCGCCAAGGGTACCCATGAGCTTAACCGTTTCGCGGCGAAGCTCACCCTCAGGTTCCGTCTTCACGATGTTCATGAGGATGTTCATGAGCTCGGGATAATCGCGATATGGTTCCATAACATAACCGGCATTGGTGGCCAGCTGCCCAAGTGCCCTTAGCGCAGCGAATCGTTTGGAATCCGAACCCAGATCTTGCATGAATTCCAATATGATGGGCATCAGTTCAGGAAGATACCTGATCATACCCTCGCCGCCCACTGTGGCCAGATCTCCGATGGCCTTGAGTGTCGTTGAAGCGACCTCGGGATTTGGATCGTTGGCTTTTGGTAGGAGAACAGCGACAATGGGGTCAACAAGTGGTTTGATCAGATGATCTGCCGCTCCGACGAGGTTGCTGATAAGTTTCGCACTCTCCTCCTTCGTTCGCGGGCTATTTGAGTAGTTGACCTCGGTCAACAGCTGAAGAAGTACTTTTCGTAGCGAGGGGAATACGTATGCCGGGTTCACAGTCGTCAGCCGACCAACGATGGACATGGCAGCTTCTCGAATCACGAAGACTTCGTCGTTCAAAGCGAGGAACAGAGTCCGGATATTGTCCGCTTTTCCAAGATGTCGGTCGAAACGGGCGTCCAGAGCCATGAGAACCTCCCACCGAATCTCCGGATCCACGTCGCCCACTCCTACTGTAAGAAGCTTCTCGATGATGTCGCCGACAACCTTGGTGGCCTGCACGCTCGTCTGATGTACAATTGGGTCTTTGACGAAGAGCTGACAGCACGTCAAAGCGGCGCGCTTCCGGATCTCAGGATTGTCTGCCTCAACGTAACGTATAGCCACGTCGCGGACGAACTCGTTCAGTACATGCCCGGAGAAGTCGAAGCTACCGAGGGTGTGGAGAGCGAGCGCAATTTCAGCTTCTCGCTGGCCAATTGTTTGAGGGTCTTTGTGGTCTCGGGTCCAGATCTGAGGCGGTTGAGAAACTTGGTAGGGGCTACCCAGGGGTAGGTAATGTCTGCCTGCGAGAATCTGGCTGAGGAGGTCGAGAAGCTTCTCTTGAATGATCGGTCGGCATGGTGGCACATAGTGTGCCATATCAACGAGAGCCTGGAAGAGAGAATCGCTAAGCCCACACGAGAATATCGGATCCAGTAATCGTTCGACGTTCTTACTCAAGGCCTGACCGACGGCTGCAGCAATCATACTAAGACACTGAAAGATCGGGGCCTCGTTGATGGCCTTATTACGTGCTTTGGCAGCAAGACCATCTTGAATGAATCCAAGAATACCGTCCAGGTATGGAGCGATAGCAACACCAACGGCATTCGCTATCTGGCCAATCGCAACGAAAGCTTTGTCGCGATCTCGGTCCTTTCGGATGAGCCCTTGGAGGTGGAGCATACACTGGTGGAGGTATTTGGTAGCGAACTCGGTCGGCGAGTAGCTGGCGAGAATGGGGATGATGAGGACCACTTCCCGTCGGACGAGCGCATCGCGGTGTTCCCTGTACTTCAGCACCGTTTCCACCGTCTCTTTATACTTCTGCTCATTCATGAACATAGCGCTCTTGTCCAGGAGTTCCTTCATCGTAAGCAGCGATCCGTGGATAGCCTCGTTCGTGTTGAGACTGAAGCCCTTCAGTATCTCGTCGTACACCCGTCCAAACCACAGCTGCCGCATCTGCGAGTCTCTTGGCGAAATAATCTCGAAGCACGCGCTGATAGCTTCGGCGGCAGACTCCCGGATCAGGACCTTGACATCCCGGAGAGCCACCCAGATGACCTCAAAGATCTGCGCAATCCATTGGTACATCAGTGTGGGCGAGTTCTTAGCTAGCTCGCGCAGGATCAGCACCGCAGCGAAGCGGCGATTCTCCGAGCGCTCGAGCTGCAGCCACTCCAGCGCGCCCTTGACCTCAGCTTCGACGAGCTCTGCCGTGAGTGTCCCGCCCGGTTTGGCCAATCGCCCGAGTGCCTTCGCCGCGACCACCATGGACGCTGTGTCCGACCCGCGCATGACGTTTCGGAGGTAGCTAGCGAAGCGCGTTGTCTTCTGGCCGGCGTCATCGCCCCGGAAGTCGATGAGGGCGTTGAGGGCGTGGATGCCGCCGATTCGTTCGTTGGAGTCATTGCCGGCGACGATGAGCGTTGATATGCGTACGTTTACGTCGTTGTAGAAGGTGGAGAAGACGCTTGGGGCGAGCTCTGTGATGTGTAAGTCTGAGCAGCTCCGCTAGAGACCCGCTCACCTCGATGCGCATTTTCGACCGTTTGCCGCAGGAGGTGGGCTCCTTTTTGGCGATGGTCATCGTTCCTGCGGCCGGTCAGCTTTCCGCAGCTATGGCGACGCGCTGCTGTAGCTACTCACTTGGAGCGGAGCTCCAGGACGATGCGGTCCAATGTGGACGCGAGGGGGGTGGGGGGCTGCGTCATTTCGACTGCTTCACCTGAAGCACGCAGCAGCGAGAGGGGAGGAGATTGGGGCTTCCATGAACAGGAAGGTGAGAGGGGTATAAAGGCGGCGGAAGACGTCTATCCGGGAACAAAAGCTACCTGTTGTCTCTCATCACGAGCGCGGGTGGCCGTCAACGACCGTCCTCAAATGATGCGCACAGACCACCGCTTATTTCTCACCGCTTGCCCAATCTGGAACTATGCATATCGAAGAGTCGACCGCGCGAAGATCCCCTGTGCCAGTTATTGTTGAAAGACTTTCAGGCAGTCTATGATCAATAACTAGGGAGTAATGCAATCTAGCAGGCATCGCAGTGAGCAGTTTCATGCCACACCTGCGCCAGCAAACCGTTTTCCACGGTAAAGGCAGCAAGTCAGTACCACATCGCGCCCCAATCCCGCCAAAGCTTTCAAGACACCTCCCTGCAGTGCTAGAACCCATCCAGTGACCGGCCACCACACCTCCCACACTCATGCAATAACACCCTGCGCCATCCGACCAACGAACCCCGCCGCCTCACTAAAGAAAATCCCCTTCAGCACCGTCTCGCCCTCCTCCACAGCCCACATCCCTGCATTCACTAGCTTCTCCTTCCACCTCTTCTGCTCCTTACTAGAAAGCTCCTCCCACCGCTTCGCCTCCGTGTGCTTTCTAACCACGTCCTCGGCATCTGCATGCACCTCCGTGCTAAGCGAGGAGTCGCCTGAGTCGGGGTCGTGATGGACGATGATTGCTTTTTGCTGGGCATCAGTGGAAGAGTCAGGGGTGGCGGAGTGGAGGTGGAGGATGTCGCGGAGACGCTGGGTGGTCTTTGCTATGGGGGAGTTGCTGCCTTGGAGGTGCGCGGCATTGCGGGCTTCGTTGAATACTTCGCCGGGGGTTTTGATGTAGCTTGCAGCATTTTGCAGGCTTTCTGGAAGTAGACCCCTGGTGAGACTGCCCTCGGGGTCGATGAAGCTTTGGAGCATGAGTGCTATTGCTGCGACAATCATGGCGATCACGACGTATTTTGCTGTGTCTGTTAAGGTTCTTGACCTCGCGCTTTGGAGTATATAGCGTGATTTAGGCTTATTCGAAATGGGATGTAGTTCGAAGGTTTCTACATCGACAGTGTTTCCCAGGGAAGTTGATGCTAATCGGAGGTATTGCGGTCCCGGTTTCTTGCCCGGGGACGCTTCAGGCTTGAAGAAGGGTGAGAAGACTACTTTGGTTATTGAAAGATCGTGGACCTGGATATCTCAGTATCATCCGCTTGATAATAATCAAGGATACTTACACCGTGATATGTAGCGAAGGAGCGGAAGCTGCTCAACGAGGCCCGGGACTGGCCATGGTAGTCTATCGTCATCACGACAAGAGCGTTGTCGTCATCGCCGACCGTACCAACAGCGACCACAATCTGATATGCTCCATCAGAATCGGGATCCAGGAGAGCGACGTCCATATCCACCGACGCCTTCGCATGCCTGGAAAGAGTCTTGCGCAAAATAATTGATCCAGGACCTTCCTCGTACAGCCTCAAGATCAACAGCTCGACCCCAGACTTATTCGGTTTGTTCGCCGCGAGTAGGATATGTGACGGAGACAGCCAGCGCAAACACCGAATCCTCGGGCGTCCCTTCTTCTCGAAGACATCCGGGAACGGCACAGAATACAGCTTCCTGCGCAAGTCTCCCTTTCCCAAGCGTTTCTTCTTGCCAAAGTCATAATGTATGTCTTGAACAAAGATGTCGTAGTCGAGGCAGTACGCGACCTTGAACCGTCCTTCCCCTTGATCCAGAATGTCCAGGTCGTTCGCTTCTTGGCCCTTATGCAGCGCAATTCGTTGTATTACGTCCTTTGTATTATCCGGTCGATTTGACGTCGCCGCAAAGACCACGATCTCGTTCTCATCCCCAGCGAGGCTCGAAGCAATGGCCCCAATTCGCCTATTAGGCGTACTCTGGGCGATTCGCTGTGGCGGTGATAGGCGCACTAGACGTTGGTATCCTTCTTTCTTCCCGCTGTCGGACGCCGGAGGTGTGAAGAGTGCAGTCCTGCTCAAGAACGAGATGTTGCCCTGCGGTATCCTATCCTGCTGCGCATTGCTCGTCCGTCTGTTTGCCTTCGGGAACTTGACCTCGAAGGACCGGAAATGCTCGTTCTTGTCCTTCAAGCGTTCTTGTTCGCTGCTGTTGATACCAGCGTATAGTATCAGCCCATCTTTCGTCGCCAAATTCGCCAGACACGTCACCGAGTCGTCCTCGGAGGCTTCGATTTCGGCGCAAGATTCGACGGTTGGTGCTCTCGTGCTGAAGTCAAACACTACAATCCATTAGAGCCATGCTAACCACGTTGTCGCGCAACTTACTCGAGATCTTATTCTTGACGCCATGTCGGCCAACTCCTCCTCCTCCACCGACAACAAGGTACCAAGGTTTGCTATTCGCAAAACAGGCGGAGAAAATAGGATATGAAGCTATAGTTCGTCAGTCTTGAACGAATTCCGCTCTTGTTGGTGTATCTCCTTACTCTTCGCTTTCGACACCGTAGGTCGTGACATCAGGCCAGGCTTCCCTTCCGAGTACGCTTCTCACGGATACAACAATCGTCTTGCGGTCGTCGATACGCCTTGGTCTATGTGTGGGCGGAATAAAGAAAGGATTAAATAGGGGGAGAGTGCAAAAGGAAACAGGTTGAAAAGCCTAGGCAGAAGGCGCGAAGAATTGCTTTTGTAGTGCAGCTTGAACACGTTGCGCGGGATTCGAACGAGCGGGCGCGGGCGTCATCCCGAGCTAGCTGAGGGTCGTTCCACGGTACCTGCCATGTGCAGACAAAGCAAGGGTCGAGCTCTCTCTTGGCGTTCTTATCGATAAAGATTTGCCTCTTTTTTTTATTTCTTTTTTTTTACAGAGACACACCAATCAGAGTGAAGCCGCGAATAACTTCTGCCTCAATGCTCCCAAAGCACCACGTACGAGCATGAGTGACAAATACGATGCCTTGCCAAACCATCCTTCCTTCTCTAATCCTACGGAGGGGAATACTATCAACTGCAGCAAATCCGTCCACTCATCCATCTCCCATGATCAACCTCTTCATTCCGTCTCTTCCTCGCACCCGGCACAGTAGGCCGACATTTTCAGTGGTTGCCCACACACTATCTGTAACAGCCAACTTCATGACTCCTTCTCTCGCAACCAGTTAAAGATCGCCGTATCGAAGCCTCCAACCCCGCGAGTACGCCATTCCCGTCAAGCAAGCCGCCGAATCACCATCAAACGCGTGCACCAACGCCAGGGGGTTCTCTTGAACGAAATCACGTGCCAGAATGCTCGCTAAACAGGGTCAAGTGGTATTAGGAAAATCCAACAGTCAGGCTGAACTATCTATATTTTGGGGAGGAGGCGAGGGAAGGATGAGGGGTTGAGGGAAGCTACTGTTGGCCCGCCACTGGATTTCCGTTCGCATGGCCGGTTTGCGCAGCCACTTGAGCCTGTGCAGCCGCTTGGGCGGCTTGCTGGGCAATGACGTCGGCTTGGTGAACCGCGGCTTGAACAACTTGCTGTTCTTCAGGGTTGAGGTTCTTTGTGAGGTTCTCGTACAGAGCGGGTTGTTCTTGTTGGAGGCCTGCCGCCGTTAGCAAAAGGTGCTCGCGTTAAGAAAGGCGTGGAGACAAACGTAGCAGAGCATGCTTGAACATGACGTAGGGTTCAACTTTGTCCAGCGGCGTCTCGAGGAGGCTTTCTTCCTCAAGCTCATCGTCATCCTCGTCGCTAACGGCGGAGAACTTCTGAGCCTGCCCAAGTCAGGATTACTGTTATTTTCATGGTGAGGGAATGGCATACCTCTTCGTTGAGGAATTCCAGATAGGCAGCACTCTCATCTTTGACGTCTTCTGCCTCGTCGGCTTCGTTGTTCCAGTCATTTTCCTGCTCCCACTCCTCGTCCTCTTCCTCGTCGTAGTCGTTCGCAAATTCAAAGTTGTCTTCCTTCTTTGCCTCTTCGCGGTCTGTGCAAGCATGTTAATCGCACATTCTGGCCAGCTGCAGCGATTGGACTTACTCTTCATAGCGGCCGGAAGCGTCTGGAACAGGCGCACGATGCCCTGAAGCAGGCGAGGCCATCCTTGCTGGACACTGACTGGGACGTCCTGGCCCTTCAAGGTGAGAAGCGAACAGATTGCTGAGATACACAGCTTCTTGTCGTGCACCCTTGTGAAGCTGTCGATGCTTGAGAACCACAGGCTAAAGAATTTGTTGGTCCAGCCGTTGGTCTCGAGCACGTGCAGCGCTAGGACCGGGTTGTAGTAAATAGCGTTGATAACAACTTCCATGAGATGTATTCGTAGGGACTTGACCTTCGGCTCGTCGTTGGTGAGAACCTGCATGGTGAGCGAGATGAACTCTGGAACGTATTCATCGACGTGGCCGCGCATGTTCAACATGATGATTTCGGCAAGCTTGCAGCCACATATGCGGTCAACTCCTCCGACTTTGTCGTCTTTGAAGATCGTTCGTACCATGTCCACAATGGCTTCAAGGTACGGGCGGTTTGAAATCAGCGTCTGTGTTCCGTAGTTGACAAAGTTCTCCAGAGCGGGTAGCATATCTACATTTGATTAGCAACCTTGCAACAAGACAGGAAAAGAAAGCTCATTTTACCTTCAAGATACAGCTCGGCGCCAGCCTTGAATGTCCGATGGATCAACTCGAAAGCTTGCCACATGGTAGCAGATATGCTCTTAGCGGCGAATGTGCAGCTATCGATGATCTCAAACACCTCGTTGTACAGGTCTGCGAATAAATTAACATGGGAGCTGTAGCGGGTGACTCGGTGGAATCGCGTACCGTAGAGCTTATTCTCGAGCGTAATGGTGATGACCGGCATGAGGATCGTCTCCAGGTGTAAGAGGACATCGGGAGTGCTCTCCAGCGTCAGAATGAGAGTACCAATGGTCTGAAGGACTCCGAGCGCAGTGATGCTCTTCTCATCCAGGAAATCCCCGTATTCGCTATCTTCGCCCTTATCTTGATTCCGTGATAACAGCTCACGGACGATCCGCAGGTAGGTGTCTCGGAGCTGCTCGCTTAGCGCGACTGCGAACGGAGTGAGTTCCGGTGCGAACACTTCAACGAAGTCCTCCATGACGTTGGCCAGGGCGTCGACATCAACTTCGTTGGCGAGTTTCAGTAGCTGCTGCATGACTTGAGGGATATTTTGCTTCATGTTGGTTCGGATGATGTCGTGTCGAATCAGTGGTTGGAGGGCCAGAGCAGCCGCAACCCGCACAGGTAGCGTAGGATCGGCCATCGACTCCAGGATATTACGGTAGATAATGATGAGGTTGTTGGGGTCCTTGAAGTCAAGTTGCTCAAACTTCTCCAACGTGTCGCATGCGCGCGCTCGGAGGAACCCATGGGGGCTCCGGAATTCAGGGAAAACATGGCGAACGAAGAAATATTCCACTTGATCTGCGATAGGACTCTTCTTTCCCAGGATGACACCAGAGAGCGTCCCGATCATGCGCAAAGCGCCCTCTTTTTCTCTGGGATTCTTCTCGGTATCGGGAGCGGCTTCGTACCGGTTGACCATGTCGTTGACGAAATTGAGCACGCTAAATGTTTGTTTCCGCCGGCTCTTAGTCAGAGTGACCAGGAAATTGGTAGCGGCGACATCAGGCGAAGTGACCTCCTCGTAGAAATTGAGCTTTCGGTGCAAGTACTCCTGGGGCTCTTCCTCGAAAAGCTCGATATCCTCGTCCGACTGGCACAAAACGGGGAAGATCAGGTGTGAGATGAGGTTGTCCGTATGCGGCTTGAGGAGGTTCCACATAGACTTGGGCTTGATGCACTCGTCCAGGAAATTGAGCGTGTAGTACAAGCTGGCCTTGGACAACCACACTTGCTTCCCAACCCACTTCTCGATCTGCTGCAAGTATATTTTGAGAATTTCGGGCGCAAAGTTAGCAATGAAATATTTGGCGACTTCTGTGTAGTCAACGTCGTTGTTCTTGCCCAAAGCCGACGGATTTCCGTATCTGCGCAGTGTTAGCCTACCTGTATATGCGCAAAGCCCTCAAGTCTACCCACCTCACGTAGAGCCGGTTCAGGTTCGCATACGACCACTTCTTCGCCTTCCACCAGTGGTTTGTTTCGCGCTCGTCCACGTCTTCCGGAAGCGAGCATTCCGGGGGATCCTTGCTCACAACGCTGAGGAAGAGGGTACACCAACCGACCATGGTGGCCTGTTCACGGAGCGATGCGGGGAGATCGAACTGCGTCCTAGTCAGCCTCCGTATCCACGAGTCCAATAATAGGTATTCGTACGTATATGGCGTGCTTGTACACCTTCAGCACCGTCCGGAGGATCTCGCCCGCCTCCAGACTCGTCTCGTTGGCGAGCTGATTGCCAATATTGAGCAGCTGCGGGAAGGACATGGCAACGATCTTGTCGAAGTCGGTGCGGTTCTCGCCGGACTTGAACCTGTAGATCTTGCATATTGCCAGCAGGCACTGCACGCCCGCAAACACCGACGCAATGTCCCCCGCATTCAGCAGCTGTATGGTGATGTCGAGGAAGTTGGGCCATTTCTGGGGGAAGTCGTATGCGAGGATCTTCTGGAGGGTGGGGATGAGCTGGGCGCGCACTTGGGGCTGGGAGGCGACGAGGACGGGCACGAGGCGGTTCCGGAAGGACTGCTTCTCCTCCTCTGGTATCGGTTTGGCCTGGCTGAACTCCTCGGCGGGGCACCAGCCTTTCGAGATGCGGTTCTTCAGGTAGACGGCAGCTGGGCACGCAGTCAGCTCGCGGGGCTCTGATAGGAACGCGGCGCGTGCTCACTTGACAATCGCACTCCAGCGTCCTCCTCGCGCTCCAATATGTTCAACAGCGCGTCCGTGAAGCCGGGCTTTTCTTCGGCCTGGAGCAGCTGTTAGTGCAAGGCGGCAGGGGATAAGGCACCACCCGTACATGGCGCAGGTCGAGCTCGCTGCTCTGGCGGATGGCGAGATTCGCCGAGAGCGTGTTGGCGATGCGCTCTCTGAGCTCGGCCTCCATGGCTGCGGCGGCGGCGGAGAGCGCGGGTTTGTTTTGGACGGTTGGGCGACGAGCGCTCGAGGGAGGGTGCGGTGAGGGACGCGGTGGGGGGCAGCCACGATCGACGCTCTTTGACGCCCTCCAGCGGCGCGAGGCGGGTGAAAAGCAAGTTCAGCGTGCGCGGGCCGCGAGCACGCGCGATATGGACAGTTCGTGAGCGCCTTCCGGCCGTTGCTCAGGGTGTGCGGGCAGAGAAAGATAGAGGGGCAGTTTTGTGCGTTAATCTCGAAATCCTTAGCGCGCCGGGTGGCAGCCAATGTAAGCAGGCCTTTGCACGTGGCGCGATCCCTTACACCGCACCACTCCCGCCGGCACTGCACCGCAGCAACACGCCATCACCACTCCCCTCCTGCCCACGTCAGTCAGCCGTCGCATGTCCTCTTCTGCGGCCTGCTCGACTGGATGCGTCCCGACGTCGTTCTCTGCAGCTAGGGTCTGCATCTCCGCTGCGCTCGGCAGGCACCCTCCAATGGCAGCCGGCCGCCTTCTCCGGCCACTTCTCCCCCGCATTCGGCGTGTTGGCAGGGTCCAAGATCCGATTCATGGCAGCTGTGAAGGCGCTGACTTGATGTCTCGGAGCAGCGAGACGCCCTGCCAACTTCCATGATGAACACCCTTCTCTCGTTCCGTGTCATCTTCGACGCGGAGATGAGAACAGACCCTACACAGTAGATGCCGTTTCTATGCCTTGCCACTGGCGCCACGCGTGCACAAGAACCTTCCGGGAAACGGCAAAGATTGACTCCATGTCGGACAGTTGATTTGACATCTTGACACCCCTGCCATAGTCGCATTCCCATAGTCCCCATAAGTGTACATGACTAGACTACCGCATCATGCCGTACAACGGCCTCGTGCCGACCACGCCGTCTCCTGCAATAATCCGCCCATTCACGGCCGTTTGGACCATGTGCGACGCAGCCTCATGAATCCTATAACCCGCCAAATATAGGCCGCTCCATGAAACCCGAAACATGGCTTCGCTATGCTGACATGAAACGTCTTACAGGTACAAGCTCGCGCAGTTGCAAATGTCCCTGTGCCCGCCCGTCAGCATCATCCTTTTCTGCCATCGCAGGCATCGGGAGTGTGCAAAGAATAGTGTCGTGGTTTGAAACTCACCGTTTAATCAGCTCCTGGCAAGTCCCCATCTTCTGGAACAATGTCGGGTCGCCGATAATCCTAGCCGCGTTCTTGACCTCTCTGCATGTCTCGTCCAACCTCGTGATGACGCGGACGATGGTGCCTTCCATGACGTCCGTCAGGTCGGTAATGCGGTTGAACGACATGCCACGTGCCCACTCGTACACCACCTCCACCATGCCGAAACGGGGCTTGCTAACAAAGTCGTTGGAGTCATCCGACGACAGAATAACCTGATGGAGCGTTTGGAGGTGATTGACCTTCTCCGATATCTCGACGATCTTCGCCACACCGCGTTCCAGGCTTGCCGTCAAGGTGGGCTCCACATCGGTCTTCTCCTGGAAAACGAAGGACGAAAGCAGTGCAACAATCTCTTCGGGCTCGTACTCTGCTAATACATTTTCCAGGATCAGCTCTGTGAGAACCAGCTCATCGGCGGAATGGATCTAGAGAAAAAGTTAGCAGCTGGATCAGTTGCTCTACTATGACCAGCATACCTCGCATGCGACCTTGCCCTTCAGCTCCACCCGGGAGTCCTCGTCAATGAACCCGAGATCTTTCAGCACTGATATGCGCTGTTCGTAATCAGGCAGCAGCTGAAGGTTCTGGTCCGACATGAGCTGTCGAAGTTGGAGAATATTCTCCTTGATGAGCCATTCGTCATGTTCCATAGCAAACTAGTTCCGTCAGCTACAGACTGAATGAAAAGAAGTCCGCAGTCTTACATGCTTCAAGAAATTAGGGCACTTAAAGCATTCCTTGTTTGTAGCTTGCTGCCCAAGTTTCCGTCTGGCGTCGTCTATCTCTCGGAAGTTCAGATTCTTGATCCTGCCGTAGTCGTATTCGTCCCAGTCCTGGTAATCCCAAGATTTGCATAGAGGTAGGAACTGATCCTGTGCGAGCTTGATAGCATCTGACGATGCGTTATCAGCATAGAGATCTATATTGACGTCGGGATATACTCACCCTTCCTCTTGTTTAAGTTGTCGACGCCTTCTGGGATGTCAATGGTGGTTCGCGTAAAGCACTCGATGTCATTGAGAGGGATGAGGACGCGCTTGAGGATCAAGTCTTTCGGATTCTTCGGCAAGGGTCTGAAGCACTTTGCGAATGGAGAAAGGTACGGCAGAAGGTCGTCAGCCTTGCGTTGCTCGTTCGATGCGATCTCCAGAACTTGGACTGTTGGCTCGTTGCCCTTGCTAGTGCCTTCACGGAGAAGCATCCCAACGGTGCGAATATCATTCTGGGGTCGTCAGTCTATGCAAGTCGCAAAGGTACACCAATTACGCACCTTCTTATATACTACAAGGCGATTTGGTCCAAGTATTCGTCTCCCGACCGGATTGATGAGCAGGGCCAGGTGCAACTCGTTCGTCAACCGTTGGTAATCCATGCAGGCCTGATGGCAACCCTCCAGATCAATGTCGCAGATCTCGCACGGCTCTCGCTTTACCTTTTCGAGATCTGCTTCTGAAAGCTTGACCTTCTTCTCGTGTTCTGGAAGCAATGCTTGAGTAGCATTCTCACTGAAGCTGCGCTTAATCATCTCTTCGATCTTCAAAGCCTCCACACGTAGCAGGTTGAGGATCATATTGTATGTGAGTCGGAATTGCGACCTGAGCTTGGTTGGATCGCCTAGCATCATTTGTCTGAGTCGTGCAACGGGTGGGGCTTCATCTGCTCCCGGAGCGCAAATGATGACGGTGCCCACAGAGTCCAAGCCTCTACGTCCGGCTCGTCCAGCCATCTGTGTGTACTCTCCAGGGAGCAGATCTCGGAATTGGCGCCCATCATGCTTGCGGAAACCAGAGAACACCACCGTCCTTGTCGGTAGATTGAGGCCCATGGCGAAAGTCTCGGTGGCAAAGAGCACCTTTACTAGTGTCCTCGCAAACAGTATCTCGACCATTTCTTTAACGATTGGTAGCATCCCTCCATGATGTACAGCAATTCCTCGGCTCAGTAGTTCTCTAAGACGGGTAATCTGAGGGAGGCCCCTGTCCTCTGGACTCAGTCTAGCGAGCGACTTCTCGATCGTCATATGAATCGCACTCTTCTCAGCAGCGGTGCAGTAGTCAAGGTTTGACAGTGCATCCGCGTTCTCTTCGCAGCGTTTCTTGGAAAACACGAAAATGCAGGCCGGGAGCAGATCCTTGTTGCGCAAATGCTGTACGAGGTGGACCCAGATGTTCCGGTCCTGCGCAGCTGTCGTTCTGCCTCCGCCTCGTCCTGTCCTAGCAATATTGCCCCGACCTCTCTGGGCTGGCGGTCCACCACCGCGTTGAGCTCCTCCGCGCTGACCCGGTTGTTGGCCTCTCCCACGCTGGTTCTGGCCTCCTCTTCCGGGACCTCCTCGGCCGCCTCCACCTCTTCCGCTTTGGGTGTCGTTGGCAGGGGTTGCCTTGACTTTATCTTTGCCAGACAAAATATCGTTCGCCTCTTTCCAACCACTCTCCAAGAACTTCTTGTCCGCGGTGACAATCTTATACATGCCCTTATTGGCCCACAGATAGTGCTCTAGAGGTACGGGACGCATGGGTGTCGAGATGACGTAGATATTTTTCTTCTTCGTTCTGCCAACCCACGAGGCGAACTCGTAGGTATTCGGAACGGTAGCCGATAGAAGGATGAGAGTGACGTGCTCTGGAAGCATGATGATGACCTCCTCCCATACCACACCTCGTTCAAGGTCGTTGACGTAGTGTACTTCGTCAAATATCACAAACTCGACATCCCTTATCAGATCCGCTCCTCGATACAGCATACTCCGTAGAATCTCAGTTGTCATGATCAGGCAACTGGCTTCGGGGCGAATTTGGACATCCCCGGTAAGAATGCCGACATCATCGAAGGTTAACCTGAAGTCGCGGAACTTCTGGTTGCTGAGGGCCTTGATGGGAGAGGTATATATGGCCTTGGTCATATGTTTTGCTGCCAGAGCTATGGCGTATTCAGCCACTACTGTCTTACCAGCAGAGGTATGGGCAGCGACAAACACAGAGTCGCCATGCTCAAGGTGATAGACTGCCTCTTTCTGGAAAGTGTCGAGCTCGAAAGGATATTCGCGGGCCATTTCGGGTACCAGTTCGCGGAAGTTAGGTATCTCTCGGTTGACGTCGACCATGTGCGCCCACTCCTTTCCGCCTTTCCTAGAGGCGGCCATCACGAGCGCACCGTGAGGAGCCAAAGCTGGAAATTCGACAGGCAAAAGAGAGTCTATCTCCTCTTCGCCCCGTGTTTGGCCCTCATCTTCAGGCGCAAGGACTCCGTTAGTTTCAGCAACGCCGTCGAGGGCGTCTTCATCCGCGGCAGACTCGTCCTTTGCCTCTGCCGGCTCTTCACCAAGGGTGTCCTCAACCTCCTTAGCTGTCTTTGTGTCCGTAGTAGGCTTCATTTGAAAATCGAGGCCACGTGTAAAGCCCGGAGGGATTTCCAGCAAACCCCCCTCTGCGCTGAAGTTGATTACTCGGTCAAGACCGCCAGACTTCCTCGAATTCGCCGACTCCTGGCGCATAATCGCATCATCTTCGATAGCTGCGATCGCCTCCACGCCGTCAAGGCCACCAGGAGCAAATGGAAAGAAACCAGCAGCACCGCGCACAAATTCGGCTCGGTTAGCAGGCTTCCTCAACAAAGAGGTCGAGTTCTTTGCTGTCGCAGAGTTCGCTGGGACCGTAACCTCTTTATATCCCGTGACGCGCCCTTCGAGCCCTTCTCGCGTAAAACGAATGATCGTGCGTGTTTGAGTTGGTGCGATTTCAAAGAGGCCGCGATAGTTGGTAGGTGCATCCCATCGCTGCTGCAGTTGGTTCAGCCACTGGGTATTGAATGATTTCGAGGGCGTCAGGAATTCATGTTCCAGCTCCTTTTTGATGTCGTCTTTCGTCTTCCGTTGTCGCTTGGGCGGGCGCTGTTCGCTTGCTATAGAATCTACCCAATTCAGAGCCTTCGCCCCGCCTGCACTGTAGCTCAGCCGAAGCTGATCAAGCTCGTCGGCGAGAGCCTCCATGCTGATCAGTGGAGGGTTTCGAGTTATGAGTGTTGTTGTTAGAAGTCGCAAGGCAACGACAAACAAATGAGTTGCCAAGCCCGGAGAAAAGCGGACCGATCCGCGGGGCAAAGAGCCTCGAAGGGGGAGCACGATGCACAAGCAATAGCAGCTTCCATGCCAGCTTTACTTCTCTCGTGAAACGTCATTCACTCAGGGTATGAGTAAATACCTATGCAACATGATCAAGAACCACATGTACCGCCCAAATACCTAACGCCACGCTATGCATAAACCGGAACCCTTCCGTTCGCTGGGACTTCACTCGGCTCGACTTGGATCACCCTGACCCGTATCTCGCAGCCGAGCGCGCCCATCTCACCACATGGCTTCCATTTCCGCTATGGCCTCCATATCGTCGGCGAATGGATCATCTGCTTCAGCGGCTCCTGTCTTTTGCGCCAGAGTTGCTGACGTCAGAGAAGTATTAGGTGCTCCACTTTCTGCTAGCAGTGCATCTAGCTCATCCTCATCCGGATTATCAGCTCCCGTTGCCTCTGTTGTCTCTGTTGGGTCTCCCGGTTCTTCCAGACGGTGGCCTTGCGCTTCGCTCTCCGCTTCCCTGTCTTTGGCCGTGTTGTCCGACTCCACGCCCTCCATAGGCTCTGCATCCCGCTGAGATGATTGGTCCAGCACGATTGCCTCCACATCCTCGTCGTCCGGCTCCGTAGTATGCCTTGGTTTCCCTTCATCAATCCACTCTTTACGCATGAGTTGTATACGCTTCGTATGTCCCAATTTCTCGATCATTACAAGACCGTCAGCGAATTTAGCGCGGGGGTATAGATCATCCAGCCACAGCTGGTACATGTTGAGCATTCTCGCAATGTCTCCGTACTGAGATAGGTCAGTCTCATGCCATGTATGAATGGTGTCCGCACCCTACCTCATGACCTTTGCCTTTGAATCTGAGGCGCTCTTTCGATATCTTCCTGAGCTTGGGAATGCCAGGATCTGAAAGCAGCCTGTTCTCATCGAGCTTGGGTATTGGCTGTCGCTTCCTGACGACCTTGATCTCTTCATCGATACCTAGCCCTGCATCTTCGGCGGCGTTTTTTTTCGGCGTTTGAACTTGGGCCTGGATATTGCTCGTGTCAAATATGTCTTCCCCGTTCAATGTGCCGTTGAGAATGTCATCCAGTTCGTGATCAGAGGGGACATCATCAGCAGAGGAAGTAGCTGTGGCCATGATGTCGGTAGAGCTCGTCTGCTTCAATGCCGCTGCACCCGGGTCTGGGTAGGTCTCCGCTGAATGAAGAAAGTGGGGTTGGATGCGCTAGGACAGAGCGACGTAAATCAGAAGACGGTACTGGTATGGAGCGAAATGGGCTGATGGATATGAAATGTCCCGACTCACGACGCGTCACGTCGCGATCGCGTGCGGCGACTGCCAAGCGACTAATGACATAATAGGAGCTAAGACCACGGCGAACGCCACTAGTGCAACCTTAATTGCAGCTTCTACCAGGGCTTTTTATCAACCAGCAAACGTCTCTACGCAACAACGTGACAATGCCCTTACGAAGAATGTGACTGATCCGTTTGCTTCAGCAGTGAAAGCTTCCTAACGAGAAGGAATCATCAAGCGCGCTATCTCTGCTATCTCACGCCCATCACAATACGCCAAACCTGGGCACCTGCAATTGGCAACGCTTGCAAAGCTACCACACTCGCGACTGCCTATCTACAATGGCTGTCCCCGATGCCGCCTCTGAAAGTGCCTTGACGGCGAGGCTGAATTACTTGCTCCGACGTGCGCGTACAATCAAGCGGAGCACCTCCATCGATCCTCCGCTCCAGGTCACGGCACTTGTATCAGACAACGAACCCGTTTTGGAGCGGATAGATCCGGACAAAGAGATACATATGCTTGCCATCGAGAGTGCCGCAAAGCACGTCTTCTATGCCAACCTCGTAAGTCAATGGCATGCCATCTAAGAGCCCGCGGCTCATATCGCGTAGGGATCCACCCGGATCGACGACCCGTCTTTTGTTACCATATGGAATCTACTCGACATTCTGCAGTATTGTGGAGACCGAGGTATACACCCCGACAGCCCGTAATGGCATGAGCTAACTCTGCCAGACTTGTGCTCCCAGCAGCTAGTCCTGCTCCTTGTTGAGGAGTTGCTAGACAGTCTGTCTATCGCCGCTTGCCGAACTGCTTTCCGCTTTCTCGAATCACGGAGGGAAGCTATCATTGCCGTATGCTAGCTCTGGACTCATCAGCGTCCCGACTAACTGTTGTGTAGACCAGATCCCAAAACAAAGACTTAGTCATCCTGCGGTTATGCAACGAGCTTCTCCGTCGCTTGTCTCGCGCAGAAGATCCGGTGTTCTGTGGGCGCGTGTACATCTTTTTGTTCCAAAGCTTTCCTTTGGGCGACAAGAGCTCTGTCAATCTGCGTGGCAACTTCCATGTCGAGAACGTAACGACTTTCGAGGACTATCTGAAGACGTCGAGCCCGGAAGGAGATGAAATGCAGGTTGAAGCGAGCCGCCCTGAGGAGATTGTCAAAGAGGAAAGCAAGTCGGAGGAGAAAGAGGCCAAACCAACGAAGTCCGACAAGGCCACCAAAGGGACGCCTCCTACGTTGGACTTTGACACACTCTATCCGGTGTTCTGGTCTTTGCAACATTCTTTCTCAAACCCGCCGAGACTGTTCCATGAGGAGAACTTCAAGCAGTTTCAGAGGGGTTTAGAGGAAACACTCGCAAAGTTCAAGGAAGTGCCCAAAGTCATCCAGTCCGGAGACTCAGCCCGCAGGGCAGGAGGGCATCCGCGATCGGATGACAACCATGACGAATATGCAAGCGCATTCAACCCGAAATATCTCACAAGCCGTGATCTATTCAAGCTCGAGGTTCGCAATATCCTCCCCCACTGTCTGTGTGGAGGCGCTATGACTGATCGCGCGCAGCTGAGCGATCTGGCGTTTCAACGCCACATCCTGGTCCAAGCACTCATACTGATCGACTTCCTCTTAACGCTCACAGAGAAGTCAAAGAAGAAGGCCTACTATCAGAACGCGCAGAAAGCAATGCAGTATGGCTTCACACTGAGCGAGGACGATGTGAGTTCATGCCACCCCTTGACGCTCCCCACTCCCTGCTCGGCTCTAGCTCTCCCCGTGCCACCATGATCATCATCCTTTCGGCTGACCGCAAAGCACAGACCGCGTGGGCGTTGGGCATCAAGAACTCGATTGCAAATTACCTGCAGGACGGTCCAGATGGCAAATTCTACTATCGAATGGTGGATACCGTGTTATCCCGCGATAAGAATTGGGTAAGGTGGAAGATGGAGAACTGCCAGCCGTTCACTCGCGATAGAGTCCCCGCAAAAGACTTCCTGGAGTCAAAATCTGGGGCACAGAGGGCGGTCGCGTCTAAGAAGACTACTAAGCCTGCAACACTGCCACCGACTCTGCAGTTCTTGTCTAACACGGAGGCCGAAAAGGGGCTGTCGCAGCTGAGGCAGCCTGACAGGTATGTTCCGCTCGTCCGATCGGCATCACATTGTCTGTATGCTCACGGGAGATCAGGTTCACCCAGCCAAGCGCAGAGTCATATGCGAAGCAGGTTCGGATGAGTGAGCTAGACCTGGACATAGCTGATGCGGAAGAGGAAAAGCGCCAACTGGAGGAAAAGAAAACAAGCAACACATGGCGCGGTCTCCGCCTGGCGTCAAAGGACCGGCTCAGCTCATTCGACAGGCTCGAACATGGCAAAGGTCTGGAGAGGCTCTTTCAGCCGGTCACGTCGTCGATTGAGGCGACAGGCGATGACAATGCACCCACTGCTCCGGAAGACAGGGATTGCGTTCCGCAAGAAGAGCATTAAAGCGTCGAGGAGCAGCGGCCCGGCCAACAAAGTCAAGTGACGGCGGACATGGCGGAGTAGCAGCAGGGGCAGCAGGGGCAGCAGGGCGCCTACACCAGATAGGTATCAATTGTCGAAGTCTGTTCAAAGCATGCAGCTGTCGTGAAGCTTTTCTCTTTACGATGATGTGCAGGACGGGGAGGTTGTGGCGCTTCGCAGTGGGCTCCGCTTGCGAAGGAAGGGCATTGACCATTGCTAGAGGCAGACGACGTGCATGTCTCCGAACGATCCCCTTCGATACGATCGTGATCCCCCCAGACCTCGACCGACCTCGACCATCGACTGTGCCACTAAACTCGCAACCGCCACGATCCGCGGCTAGACTGGGAAATGCGGCGCAGGCTCTATGCGGCGCCTCGACTTGATGAATAGTAACTTGGGCCATATGCTCGCACCTGGGAGCGGATGGTTGCATGCCAGGCTCACACTCTGCAGCAGCAAGATATTCCGAGAAGAGCGTCGAGCTGTCCCTGGCTAGCCGTGGTGCTGCTTCCCGGCACTCTCGCGCTGCAGCCAGTGGACGTCGCGGGCCGGGGTGGTGGCAGAGGGGCGCGATGGATGGGGGCGCGCCGCAGGTATTGGCCGCACTTCAGGCTCATTGAGCATGCGTTGTCAGCATATCGATCCACCGGCGTGGGTGATTCTGCAGCGTCCCGAAATGAAAGGGACCTTTGTGTATCGTCGCCTGCTCAGGGCCGCCCACGCAGCGCACTGGAGCGGCCTGCGCTGTACGAAAGCAGCGCGCCGCTCTGTTCTGACGTGTGGTGGGACTGTCGCTCTGCCACGGCGCGGATTGAATAGCAAAGCGGCCGGCCTGGAGTGTTTCTGGCTGTTATGAGAGGAATTCCTGTCAGGCGCGCTAGATTCGGTGGGCGTTCGGGGAGCAGCTGCGGCGCTGGAGTGAGCATCTTCTGCCGACCTCACCCCAGCCATCCATGTCGTCTATCAAACCTCCGCGACTATGCCTACGCTCCGTCCAATGATGCGTCGAAAATATCCGCGGCGGACGCTGGACAGCGCGGTCCGGTTCGCTATCGCTGCCCGTCCTGTGCCCTCCTGCTCATTTCCTGGCCGCCTTGCCGTCCTCGCGATTGGGGTGCACCCGCTCAACCACACGTCGGCGTGCTTGGCAGCGTCTGAAGACACCGCGCCTCCGGCATTGCCCTCAGAGATTGCGTATGCCCGCGGGCGTGTCTCTGGCGCCTGCGAAACGTCCGGCTGCTTCACACGTCCCGCGGCCGTCCGGTCGCGCTCGCGATGCTGACGGCGCCGTGCCGTGTTGTGCGCATGCTCCCCAGCGCAGTCTCGACAGCCGCGTCTACAGTACGAGCGCGCCGCCTCAGCCCAGCGCCGGCTGGAGCACTGTTTCCGGCACGGACAGAATCCATCTCGTCAGGTGGGCTGGCGTACCCAGCGCTGATCACCGCGGAAGCACCTCGCACGTCGCTGAGGCAAGCCACCGATGGCGAGAGCTCCCCTGCAGCGAGGATTGATGGAAATTGTAGCCGCCTCACCCAGCCAAACAGGACCGCCGTCGAATGCCGGCTGTCAGAGGGACAGTGCCATTTTGCTCGCCCCGGGACCGGGCGCGGGTCACGTTACGTCGAATGGCACCGCTGTCAACCACAGTTTGACAAGCAGCACCGCTGCGCTAGCCGTGCAACCAGCGAGCTTCGAGAAACAGCAATTCTCCCGGAGCGGGCCGAGCTTTTCGCCGTTGGATCTCATCGTCCAGCCAGATCCGTCGCTCGTTCTGCGCAGGCGCCGCCCATTGGCAGCAGGGCCGGCGAGGCGCTCACTACGACCGATCGCGCAGGTGCAGCAGCAGGGGCACAGATGCAGTTAGGGGCGACGCTGCGTTCGCCGACGCTTGACGCCTGAGGGCTTCGTTTTCATGCAGCAGCACGACGGCGCGCCATGAGCGGCTCAAAGGCGTGCAAGGCTGACGATGCAGCATGTTCCTGACGCAATCTCGCCAGCCATAGCCGTTACGAAACGCCTGCGCGGGAGCCCACTCTCAAGCCACACGCCTCGCAGGGCCCCGCGCTGATAGGCACGCTCGCCCGGACGGGGGGCAGCGTTGCGAGTGCCTTGGTTACTCGACAGGAGCATGGAGAACAGCACGCTGCACCACGCGCGGCATGGTGGGCGAGCTCCCAGTCCGACCTCACCACCACCTCCACCATAGTGGCCAGCTAAAGCAGCGAGACCCCGCAACAAGCGTTGCCGAGACCTGAGCATCCTTGCCGCTGTCCCTGCGGTGCCCTGGCCCTCCCGTTGTGTGCTATGGACATGCGTCTGCCAATAATGGCGCCCCATCTGCGTCGACGCTCGATGCTCAACGCCACGGATCAGGCCTTGTTCGTCGGCGTTTTTCTCCACGGCCCCCCCTGTCCTCTGCAAGCTGTGCAGAGGCCTCCATGTTCACGCACACCTCACATTCTCTTTCGAGAAGGACACCCTGGTGGGCGCCAGCACACCTGATCCCAGCGCCATTCGATTCGCCAGAGTCCGCTCCGTCTCCCCCCTCGTCTGAAAGGGTCGCGTCCCGAGGTACCGCACCCCTGTGCCTCGATCTTTGCCTTGGGGCCCTGCTCGCCCTCGAGGTCAGTCACGCCTCTCGTGGTGTAACAAGCGGCTTCCAGATCCTCGAAGGATAACATGTTTCCCTAAGAAGTCCTCTGCCCTGCCGGTGGTCTGACCCCAGTCTTTGGACTTCTCTTAACCTCGATTTATCCGGATCGTCCACAGTAAAGTGCCGTCAAGCCTTTTCTGTCTGAATGATCTGTCCCGCTCCCCTGCCGCTATCGCTGATATAGCCTCCGTGGTGTTCCTGAGAGATCTTACAAAGGGCACCCTATCGTCAACCACAACTGGGCGCTTGCAGATATCTGGAGCAACTAGCCCACCCATCTCACGTCTGTCAAGTGTCAACCGCCCTCGGTCTCGGTCACCGTCATTCTTTATTTGGCCCACGGTATCACCCTCTCACACGCTGCTATTTCGAGCAGACGTTACACCAAAACTCCGCGCCCCATTCCAGTCTTGGGGGTGCGACATCAGCCATTCAGCCTTGGTCCTGCATATCAGCAATCCCAAACCTCCCCGACGCGGCGCCCCCAGATCTGTTTCTTTGTAACAGACCTGCGACCTTAACGCATTGAGCAGCCTATACGCTCGATCTAGCATTAAAGCATCGCGAAGACCTTCACTTTCTCCGCCGATCACCCGCATCCAACCCCGCACTGGGTTTTGGAGTCCGATCGAAACTGTTTCCCGTCAGCTTTATCGGATCCTTTCCCTCTGCAGCGAGTTCGTGGGGCGTTCGCATCGATCTTTGAAGAGGTTTCGCATCCGAAGTTCGTTCGCTCGTTGCAAGCCTGAGCCGATTGTCCGATAGGATCGCAGGATCTCTAAGGGCAGTGCATCGAGGTAGGCCGCCCCATCCTTCCCCCAGGGCAGCCAGTGCTGACTGTGAAGCTTATTAGGAGCTGGTTCAGCCACAAACCAACACTATCTCAACTTCCCAGAACCCGTCCTTGAAGGTGCCAATGGTGGACGGAAACCTCTTCATTCCGCTCTCTCCGCCTAGCTCGCCGCGCATGTCTGCGTACAGCACGACTCCCGCAGATAACGAGTGGCAATCATCGGATCTCAAGTCTCTGGACACTACCTCCGCGCACTCTGACGGCGACATGGCATTGCTCCAAGCAGAAGTCTCTGCCCACAACTTCGATCTGAAGCGGCCCTTGCTTCGGACACACAAGAGCTTCCCCTATACTCTGGACAGCAAACACCACCACAGCAATGGCGCAGACTCTCCATCACGGGAACGCATCAGCATGAGCAACATCGACGAGGTCGACTCGAGTGAGATGCCAACCGTGACCTTTGGAGGTTCAGCGCCGGCAAGCCCTGTGTCAAGATTGACGCCTCCGTCGCCTCATGACGCGGTCAACGGGGAGAAGAACGAGCCCCAGGGCGATGAGATCATCACTGAGGACATGGATGAGAAGAGCGGCGAGGATGGGGTCAAGGAAGAAGAGAAAGCCCCCATGACAGCTGCAGAACTGCGTGCACAGAAGCGTAAGATGAAGAGGTTCAGACTCACGCACAACCAAACCCGGTTCCTCATGAGCGAATTTGCCCGGCAAGCTCATCCTGATGCTGCTCATCGAGAACGGTTAGCCCGCGAGATTCCCGGCCTCAGCCCGAGACAAGTGCAAGTCTGGTTCCAGAACAGGTAGGCGCCCATCGTATTCATCAACGAGGTCTTGCTGATCCCACTGTAGGCGAGCAAAGCTCAAGCGACTAACTAGCGACGACCGCGAACGCATGATGCGGTCGAGGGCTCTGCCGGATGACTTCGACATGGCACAAGCACTCCACTCGCCTTTCGGCAGCACCCACGGACTGGGGACTCCTCTGGCTTCTCCTGGATCGTACCAGCCCAGTTTCCCTGAAGGAAACATGATGCGTCCTCTGAGCATCGACACCCTGCGGCGAGGGCCGGTTGACTCCCACATCTCCCCCACCGGAATCAGCCCTGCCTTTGGTGGCTTCACCTTCACACCACCCCAGTCGGCAACTGATACCCTTTCTCCAGTATCAAACCACGAAGGCTCTCCTTTCGGCTTTCCTTCTGCGCCTCTTGATACCAGCCCGAGGACATCGAACCCTTTCTCCTCATCAGTCAGCGCTTCCCCGGCCTATGCTGCGCACCATAACATCCCTCGTCTGTCTCTACATGCCGACCGCATTGCAAGGTCTCGTGCGGAATCCTTATCGTCACCTCTCAGAGCCAGCATGAGCGCTTATACAAATGGTCACGACAACAGCTTCAACGGTTCTAACGATTCTGGCAACCACATGCCATACGGCATTGGCTATTCCTGTAAGATCTCCGACATCGTCGAGGATGCATTTCCTAACGGACATAGACTCTCCAGTACCCGGCTTTCAAGCCGCCAGCGCTTCAAGGATGCGCTCCTTCTCGAGCAGCGTCCCACGACGCATTGAACTGAGCACTCACTACACACCTAGTCGCAGCGCGACCACACCCCAAACGGCCACCTTCCCGACCTACACAAGCTCCCCACTTATAACGCCCCAAAGCTACTCCATGCCTCAAATGAGTGCGCCCCACCACATCACGACCTTCCCGAACTCGTACTTGCGAAACGACAATGGCCAGTCGGATCAGTACTCGTCCGGCTCTATTCTGGGAGAAGTGATGGAGAACTCCAATCACGATAACGACGACCAGAACGACCAGATATCACAGTCGTATTGAGCGTTTCGGATTTTGGCGAGCGGCGTTAAACTTGTCGGACCACCACGAGGGCGTGGACTCCGGGGCGGGCTTGTTGCTGGATTTGGGAAAAATTCAAGATGATTATGAGACTACGGAACTTTGCGCTATATGGAGACCGGATGTTGGGAATCGCGAATGCCCCCCACCCAACTGTATGACCTGACGGCTCTTGCTCGGGCTTGACTGGCAGCCCAGTCTTGCTTTCGATGGCACACACACACCCCTGGTGGCTGTTTCATACCTTTCGAAACTCTATTCGGCGTCAAGCGTTTCGAAGCCCCGGGTGGGTTCTTCTACTGATGTTCCTTTTTCTATTTCTGATCTGCCGGGTTTCGGAGTTTCACCTTCCCGCCCTTTCGCAATGCAAACTTGTTGGGGGAACCGGTCAAACACACAAGTTTTGTTTATTTTTGGAATCAGAAAGCTAATGGCGCTGGTATACCCTTCTTGTATCTACTTTTGTTCTTGGCCCATCACACGCTATTATGGCTTCTTTTCTGCTCTCCTGCTTTTTGAGTGGTGGACTATCTACGGATTTCTCTTCTCCCGAACCCGATTTGTTTCCTGCCCTTTTTTTTACTCTTCACTTCAACGATAACCCCCGCTTTGGATACCAACAGACGCCGTCACACCATCATACCTGCAAAAACTCGCTTCGCGTGTAGAAAAATTCTGGTTTTTCGACTGCGAAACCTACCAAATACGAAGTAATGATACCCAATCATCGAGATCACGCCCGTTGACATCACGCCGTTGAGATGCACTCTTTGCTCTTCTCTGCAAACTCGTTCCCTGCGATCTTTGCTAAATCGGACGTATGTTGCATGGCGCGTAGGTACCTTGGCAATAGAATGCTACCACTCTTTTTTGCCAGCGGGAAATAGGAACCAGGCCCGGTACGTACCCTTAATACCCAAGCGACCATAGCACGACCGCACTCTGCGCAGGGCGCGACATCGGAGGAAAAGAGGCAATGATGGCAAGAGCCGCAATGCAGTAAATGGAGGAGCAGATCAGGGTCGCGCGCGCGCTCGCTAGCACAGTGGTCGTTCGACAAGCAAGCGCAAGCTTCCGAGGCAAACGATGGGACATGCTCGGCTCGCGCTTCGCACGCAGCAGCGCAGGCCTCAAGAACGAGTCGACCGACCGACCGACCGCAGAATGCAGTTTCCATGGCCCCGCGGAAACAGTCGCCCAGTGAGCTTCAGGCTGTTCCTGAGCGGCAAGCCGCTGCGACTACGATAGTCCCGGCAGGGCGTCATGCTCAGAACATTCCATACAGCAGCGCGGCTAACGGTGCTGGTTGCAGAGTGCAGGCGAAGATCGCCGTGCCGGGTGGGCAAAGCCAATCTATCTTTCTCTCCGCATGATCACTTTTCGCAGCAATCTATCTCCACACTTACCCCGGACGCCTCTTTCCCCCTCCTTAGGCTTCGGCTTCTCGACGCTCAGGAACCGCGTTCCGTGCAGCGAATGCCCACAGAAAGCTTCCATGGCTAAATTGGCGAGTCGTGCGCAAGCACGCTCCCCTTGCGTACGATGGGAGGGGTCTATAGTATGAATCCATGTACCGTAGCGTGGGCTGGGCAATATTCCGATTTTGCGGGGAACGTAGGATTGAGCGAGCATGCAGGACGCTCGACTTGGAGCTGCGCTGGGGTGCGGGATGCGATGAGGGACGACTGTGGCTGTATGCACATGACGCCGGGATGATGAGAGCGTCGAGAGGCCCTTCTGTGGTTGAGCGGTGGATTTTAGGTTGATTAGAGTTATTGAGGTGCATAGATTAAACGGCGCCGTTCTGCTTGCTTGCGTGTGGGCCTGGGGCTGCGGACTGGGGCGGGCAAGGGCCGGATTGATGATCTGATAGATTGAGTGTGGAAATTGAGGCGCGAGCGCCGGCTCGCCGTATAGAGGCAGGGACATGGAGCCGCGGGTGATTTCTCCAAGGCCTTGCTGCAGATCTTAGGCTTAATTACGGGCTGGGCGGTGCGTGCTAAGAGCGCGCGGCGAATTGGGTGATTGCTGGCTTTTGCGTAGCTTTTCTTCCAGGCGGCTTCCAGAAGTTCGAGAAGCTCGAGGGGTGCGCTGCCGCTATGGCGGGGGTTGCTGGCAGGCAGGCCCGCTGTGCGCGTGATGCGATGATCATGATGGGGGTTTTCCAAGGTTGTCGATAAGGTTTGCGACGTGGCGGTGTGCGCTCTTCGATGCGTTGTTCTAGTTGTTTACTCGAACGACTATGGGCTGGGGATATTATGTAAGGAAGGCAGGGGAGGGGGGAAGTGGCCAGCCGCCAAGAGGGGGTGTCAGCGAAAGCGAGGCGCTGACCATCCGTTGCTGAGCTCAACGTCAGGTTCGGATTTGCGAGCTCTTTGCAGCGTCGGCTCCGCCTTCGCGAGGCCGAGTCGTGTCAGTGCTCTCATGATGTGGAGTGCAGCCGCTGCTTTTGCGCGCCACATACGAAGATACGAAGGGTTCGCATTCTTGGTGCTGACCGGAAGTTAGGCTAAGGCGCTCGCGAAATGTCCGTGTGGTGCAGGTACGGTACAGGTGCAAGCATCGTTTGGAGGCTGCTCGGAACGTCGTTCCTATGGCGTGTAGCACGGTAACATTAGCTCCCCCAGGGCCCTTGAGCGACGCGGATGGCTTCGCACCGAGCATCCTCCGCATCAGCGGACATTAGCTATTGCTCCTTCCCGTTCTTAGTTCAGGGACCGCAGTCATGGTGGATGCAACAAGAGACATCGGCATTCCAAGACCGCGCCTTGTAAGACGTACAGCCTCAGCGTGTGAGATGCTTCCGGCGGTGCGATTGGTGCGTCGCGGTTTGGCCGCTCCGAGACGGCGCTTTCCTATTTGGGAACGGAGTGAATGCTCAAGGCGGTCTGATTGGAAGGATAAATACGAGATCACGTGGAGCCAGGCAACTCACATGTGAGACGGGACTTGCCCAAACGATGACAGCGCAATGCAGGAGAAGTGCAAGGAGAGGCGAGGAACGGTACAGGCGCAGCAAAAGCGAAGGTATGAAGGTATCTTCCAAGGTTCCCCCTCCTGCCCAAGAGGTTCCTTTTTGACCCGCTGCAGCCCCAACCACAGAAGCAAAACTGTCGACTTGCTTCAGGCGACGTTGGATTTGACTCTTACCTGCCTTTTCCTTTCTCGAGCGGGCCGTATTGTGGGCTGACCGAGGATCAAGAGGCTGCGCGAGGCGCCTTTAGTGCCCGATGGCCCTCTGCAAGTCGTGCAGCCTGCAGGTCGTTGATTCCCGAGCAATGCTCCAATGCGGTTGGAGATCACCGACGTGTTTTGCTTCTTTGGGCGGCTTGACGCTACTTTGGTCGAGGAGCGCTTGGGTAAGGCAGTTGGTGATGGTGTGCATCCAAGGACGAGGCCGACAAGGTGACGGTGAACGTGATTTCGATCACCCTGTTCTCGAGTATCTAGGGTATCGTGGGGTACGTTGGGCGCTGTGGTGAGCGGAACGAACTGGCCGGCAGCTCAACAGAATTTCTCCGTCCCTGCTCCTTCATGCGCCGCATGAACATGGCGTAGGAAAAGAGAAGCGAGGGGACGTCCCGCACGCCGTGGAGTCGCGGAAAAGCGGCGAGCAATGCCAGCACATGCGGTGGCCTCCTGCAGTCACGAGCTCACAGTCACTCACAGTCACAGCCGACGCGCAAATAGAAATACCGGTCGCCGTCCTCCAAGCAAAGCCCTCGAATTTCGGGACCAAAGGTATAAGTCGACGCTGTGCCATGGAGTCACCGTCCTGCACGGGCATCTAGCACGCTCGCATCCGCTTCCGTACCTAGGTACCTGACCGTTCGCTGCGTCCCACAGCAGCAGCCTTGTTTCGTGGCATGTTGGGTGTTTCGACTCCCGGGTTGGAAGGGCTGTGTGTGCCGGCTTCATCCCCGGCGCAGCACCAATGGCACGACAGTTGCCGCACAGCGGGCTGCGGCTTCGGCTGAGGGCCGTCGCGGTGCTGCTGTTGAACGGCCTGCGCGCTGTGCTACACCGCCTGGGAATGAGTCATTTTCGGCTTGGTCGGCGTGGACGAAGAGCTGGCGTGGTCTGGGGAGTTGGGACGCATGAGAGCGGGGGGATTACAAGCCCGCCCGTCCTGATGATGCCAGCCAGGGCGATAGGCATCACAGCGCGTGCCGGAGCCCACCGCAGGGTGTGTTTCTTTGAGCTGTTACACAGGACAATGGGTAATTTTGTCGTTTACTTTGCGCACTTCCGAAGTGATGTCTCGCGCCACGTCTTCCACGCCTTCTAGAAGCAATTAGCGAACCGGTAAGGCAGAGGTCTGCTGTGGCAACGGCAGTCCGCCTTATCGATTGCTGAAAATAGGGGCGACCTGCTCCCTATCCCGTGCGCTTGGGCGTCTGATTGGCCGTGGGGGCTCGGAGTTAAGCGGACATGAGGTTCGAATGAATGTCATTTAAAATAGCCTCGTCATTATGCATGTCCTCGCATGCGCGCGAGACGTCAACGGTTCGCTGGTCTGAGGGCTTGTAGGAGGAATGCAGAGAGCGAGTTGCGATTGCAGAGGAGGAGTACAAGTCCAGATGGCAGCGCCGGCAGGACCAAAGGGGCTTTGTCTGCTTTTTCGCGCGCCCCTGGGTGGTGTCGTCCCGAGACGATGCGACACTCAAAACAGAATGCGACAGCAGCGGCGACGAGGCAGCTATAAATGTTTGAGATATGGCCTCCCGCTGACCTGGTACAACGACTCGAATCGTTGCTGCGAGTGCTGGCACAGGGCAGATGCAGACCATGACCGTGTTTGCTCGCATGGCCTGCCACGGGAGCGACTCCCGAGCGGCATAGGAGACCCAGAGATACGAATTCCTGGCCGTGGCGCCACCCGCCCAGTTTTCTTGCGCGCACATTCACGTCCAGACGACGGGCGGCAGTGGTGAGAGTGCATGCGAGTGGTGCGGAGCGGGCAGTGACTGGTGACGCACTCACTCCGCCCTCCCTCCAGGCAGCCGGCAGCCTCGCGAGGCCGTCTGCAGCGGACAGCGAATAGACACAATGCGACCGCTTCCCAACACAATAGCAAGCAGCGCAGGCAAACCAGCCCGGGCGTGAATGGCAGCATCAGCAGCTGAGGGCGTGTTGGGTCGGGCGCGCTCAGGCAGTCGCCCGTGGTTGGGGCGTCATCCATGCTCGCTAGCCGAGACGGGGCCTTAGAAATTTCCTCGCCTCATTTCTCCTTCACCCCAACCTTCTTCATCACGAAGACACACCTACACCCATCCCCGCAGCGGCCTCAGTGAGCATTCACACGAGGCGCTTGCCGATTTCGCACAGTCCTCTGTCGAAATCCGTCCCCAGAGGCACCTGTCGAGGACCCGCTCACTGTCGCAGTGAAGGCGCTTCGGACAGCCGCAGCCCAGTCGCCCTTTTTCAAGGAGCAGACTTTTCGTCCTCCCCCTTCCTTTCGTTGTACACTCCTTTCTGCAACCGAGTCGCGCGCTCCCTGCAGACTCCTAATACCCGCCCGCCCGACTCTCGCGGATCTGAGATTCAGCGACCGTCGCACGCCCTCGCCGCGACCGCGCAAGCCACCGCCTGCACCTCGCACCACACGCCCACACGCCCGCACAACCTCACCCACGGCCCACGCCCCAGGTTTCTAATGAGTGCATCCATCTCGAACGCGCTGAACCCGCCGATTGCCGCCGCCCAGACCGCCGCCGCTGCGAACTCGCCCTCCCCGGGACCGTCGTCCGCCAACGTGGCCGCTGGATCGGCTCAACAACCCACTGCCCGCAGCTCGTACGCTAACGCAACCAAGAAGACGTCTTCTTCGCCGCCGATTGCGAGCAGTGGTGCGCCGCCCGTCGTGGCAGTGGGAGGACCGCACACACAGCATGGCAAGAGCTCAATTTCGCCCGTGAATGGCAGCAACCCCATCAAACCCGCCGTCCCCGCCATGGCTCCGACCATCGTGAACAGCAGCGGTGTCAACGGCGCCCCTTCACAGGGCGACCACAGCCGCAAGTCGTCGGTCACTATTAGCGCAGCCGGCGCAAGCGGGTACATGCCCAACGGCACCCCGGTGACCTCCCGAGCGCCCAGCGGCCTAACATTCGGCAGTATGGCTGGCTCGCCCGCGCCTTCACACCCAGCGCCAAACATGCAAGGAGGACTCAATCCGCAGATGAACCCACGGATCGCCAGCCCTGCGCATTCACCATCGCCAATTCCTGCCCCCGTGTCTGGTGGCAAGCCTGAGACTCTCCCAACACGTCCTGGCCTCGGCGGGATCCAGTTCGGTGGCGGCAGTGACAGCGGCGAGCCCAACGTAAGTTATAACGCTCCCTCACGCTGTTTGAAGAATATTTCTCTCACACAACCACAGAGCCGCCCCATCTCCCTGCCACCACAACCAAACGTACCTCCCGTTCACATGCGCCGTGAGAGCTCCCAGTCCGCGCACTCTCAGTCCGACATGAGCAACCGAGGATTTCCCAACGGCGGTCGGGGTCGTGGCGGCTTCAATCCTGGCTATAATCCACAAATGGGTCATCCCTCACCGCAGCCCTACCGCCCGATCCCAAACCAAGCGCCGCGAGGACCCGGTATGCCTCCTGCATTCCAGCCTCAGATGGGGATGAATTCTCCGTACAGGGCAAATAGGTCTCCCGCACTCACCCCAGCTCAGCTGCATCAGCAGGCGCACCAGGGGATGCCTTTCTATCCCCCACAATATTCTCAGCAAGTTCGTATACCTTCCAGTATCTCTGTTCCTCCTTCAGCGCTCGACTCCATCAGCAAGCCGTATCAGCCTGTGGATGGTGCTCGGAATCAGCTGTCTCAGTCTCCTCTTCTCTCGGCGTCCTCGATGCAGCCCCAGTTTCGGTTGCCTCGCGGCTCGCCGATCGCTCTCTTTGAATCTTTCGACCCTTTCAGCGCGAGTTATGGCAACGAGCAGTATCTAACGGAATTGCAACATCAGAACATGTATGGCATGCCTCAGCCCGGTCTCGACCCCTATAACGGGTACTATGGCCAGAGTTATGGTGGCCTCCAGCAGAGCATCCATGCGTACCCAGGCGTGCCAGCCAGCCCTGGCCGAGGACATGCCTTCCCGCAGCAGCCATATCAGGTGCCTTATGGGCAGCCACCGCAAGCCCAAGGCATGACTCGCACTCCGTCGAACATGTCCGAGCGGCCGCCATCCGCCGTTCCGCAACCGCAGACTCCGGCGATGACCAACGTTAACGCTCACGTATCACACACGCACACGCCCAGCGCGACTTCTGGTTCGCCGGCGCCGAATGCCTCGACTTTCGCTATCCCTCCCAAGAAGTCTAGCAAGGCGATCGTGATTAAGACTGCCGATGGAGAGATCATTGACTTCAACAAGAAGGCTTCCTCGCCCGCTCCTCCTGCTGTAGTCACTCAGCCGCCGAAGTCCCCTGTGGTCGTCGCTTCTCCAACCCCTCCCCCGAGGTCCGAATCGACGCATAGCAGAACCGAGAGCATCGCTGCTAAGACGGACAGAGAGAAACAGGCCGACTTTGTTGCGCAATTCAAAAAGAATCTCGAGGCGGAGAAACAAAAAGAGGAAGCGGAGAAGAAGGCTGCGGCCGAAGCAGAGGCCCAGGCTAAGGCTGAAGCTGAAGCGAAGGCTCAGAAGGAGAAGGAAGAAGCAGACGCGAAGGCGGCTAAGGAGAAAGAAGAGGCTGAGAAGGCTGCCAAAGAGAAGGAAGCTGCTGAGGCTGCGGCAAAGGCTGAGGCTGAGGCAGCAGAAAAGAAGCGGCTCGAAGAGGAAGAGATGGAGCGCATGATTGCCGAGATGGAGGCCGCCGAGAAGGAAGAGGAAGAGCGAATGAAAGTCTACGAGGAGAAGAAGAAGCGTGAGGCCGAGGAGAGGAAGGCGCACGAAGCCGAGCGCATCGCACAGGAGGAAGAGAAGCTTCGTCAACAGGAGCGCGAGGCCGAAGCTGCAGAAGAAGCTCGTGCACGAGAGACACCAGAGCAGAAGGCCGAGCGCGAGTCTCTGTTTGCCTCGTTGAAGAAGAACACCCAGTTCGGTCCTGCCGCCATGATGCACCAAGAAACCGGTGGCGCTTCTACTCCTCCGGTTGAGCCAGCTGTTACTCCACCCGCTCAGCCCAAGACTGCTAAGAAGCCCGCCCCGGCGGCGCTCAAGATACCCGGAGCCGGAACTCCCATAGAGCCCGCTCAGCCCACAGCAGCGATGCAGAGTTTGAAGAGCGCCCGATTTCTTGAGGTGAAGAAAGAAATGGCGATCTACCCTAACGGCATCCAGTCTCCAAACCCCGCGCTCAACCTCAGCAGCAAGGGCAAAGGTCGACAATACGACAAGGACTTCCTACTGCAGTTCCAGGATGTCTTCAAGGAGAAGCCGTCCGTTGACTGGGATATGAAGTTGAAGGAGACCGTCGGTGATTCGACGGATTCTGCCCGGCCGCAATCCGCTCGTGCCCCGTCAATGATGGGCCCCCGTCAGAGTTCTCGCCCGGGAATGGGATCTGTAGGTCCGATGGGTTCATTCCAAGGCATCCCTAGCAGGACTCTACCTCCAGGTACGACATCCGAGCAGCGTTTCAGAGAAGCATCATCACACCGAGGACCGATGACTAATCCTCTAGCGCAATTCGTTGCGCCTCCCCGGTCAGGTGCCTTCCCCATCCAAATGCAGCGCAACCCGTCGTTCCAGAACATGTCTCACGCCGGTCCTGGTTCTCCTCGTGTGGGCAGCTCCGGGGGTAAAGGCAATAGCAGAAGGGGTCCGAAGGGTCCTAACAGGAAGGAAGAGGCAGCTATGCCATTGACTGCTGGACAGGAGGTCAAGGGTCTTGAGCGATCGACTTCTGGCTGGCAACCTCCTAGCCGAAGCCACGCCGCGCCTGTACAACTTGCAGGCCACATGGCTCCAGATATGGTACAGCGTAAGGTGAAGGCCGCATTGAACAAGATGACACCCGAGAAGTTCGACAAGATTTCCGACCAGATTCTCGAGATTGCTGCCCAGTCCAAGGATGAATCGGATGGTCGCACGCTCCGACAGGTCATTCAACTCACTTTCGAGAAGGCTTGCGACGAGCAGCACTGGTCCTCAATGTACGCCAAGTTCTGCCATCGTATGTTGGCGACAATGAGCCCGGACATCAAGGATGAGAACGTCCGCGACAAGCATGGCAATCCAGTCGTTGGCGGTGCTCTCTTCCGGAAGTATCTCTTGAATCGATGCCAAGAAGAGTTTGAGAAAGGCTGGGAGGTCAACCTACCCGACAAGCCCGAGGGTCAGGAAGGGAAAGAAGCAGCCCTGCTCTCCGACGAGTACTACATCGCTGCAGCCGCAAAGCGCCGTGGTCTCGGCTTGATCCAGTTTATCGGCGAGCTGTACAAGCTCGGCATGCTTACTCTTAGGATCATGCACGAGTGCGTGCTGAAGCTTCTCGATTTCGAGGGCCTGCCTGACGAATCTGCCATTGAATCACTCGCCAAGCTGCTTAGAACCGTGGGTGCGACCATGCACGATACAGACACTGGTCCTAAGGTACGTCGAGGTGCCCTTCTCTCCGATAAATCATACTGACCAGTGATAGATGCTCAATGTCTATTTCGAGCGGATCGAGAAGATTATGAACATGGACGGTCTGCCTTCGCGTCTTAAGTTCATGCTCTTGGTAAGCAAGCATATCCCCTCTTCCCAAAGATAAGACTAACATTTGGCTCAGGATCTTTGTGACTTGAGGAGGGCTGGCTGGAAGAGCAAAGAGGACAACAAGGGCCCCAAGACCTTGGCAGAGATCCACCAGGAGGCTGTTGCTGCTCAGCAGGCCGCTGAGATGGAGCGGACGCGGTCCCAACGCGGGCCTCGTATGCCGATGGGTCGCGGCGATGCTCGCTCGTTCTCTGGAGGTGGCTTCATGCCTCCGCAAGACTATCCCACAGGCCGTGTGCAAATGGACGACCTTCGCAAGCTGTCCAAGGGCGCCTCTGGGCGTGCGGCAAACAACCCAGGTCTCGGACCAAGCATGCTTGGGAGCCGTAGCGGCAGCGGTCGTCGAGGCCTTGGCCCCGGTAGCAATCTGATGGGCCGAGGTGATGACTCTGGTGCCTCCTCTCGGACAGGTACTCCACCCGTCCAGAAGGATAAGGAATCCACGTCCCACGCGAATTCTTTCAGGTAAGTCAATCTGCTTCAAGTCCCTGTCTGTACATGAAGCTGACAGTCACCAGTGCGCTCATGAACCTCGACAATGAAGGTGCTGGTGAGGTCGGCTCACCCCCTTCAACAGCCTCTTCCCCTCCACAGTCGAAATCGATCCCCGCTCGATCGAAGTCGCCGGCCACCGAGGGTAAAGCCACCAAGGCTTCCGAGTGATTACCGTCCCTCATACCTTCATAATGGTCTTTCGAGCGTGCGCGATCATACCCATAGACGACATGGCACGCGGTAATCTAATATGTGTTGCATAGACGGGGCATTTTCTGCGCGCATTGTATTGCATTTCGCGGGGTTCCTTAATTTCGGCATTCCAAGACCGATACAAAAGTTTGTTGTGGGTCGGCGGGCTATCAAAAGAATGGGACATGGGGACAAGCTTACATTGTTTCCGGCCTACCTTTTTCAGCACTGCGACTCACACATCCGCTTCTTCGGGGGAATTTCCATCACTGGCGTTCCGGATCGGTCCAATTTCCATGGGGTATTCTACGGGCTATCGCCGCCTCTGCGTGGGAGAAGCCTTCTTTCCTACACTCTTACCACGCGGCTTCGCCTCATGCCCCCGCTAGCGTTTCTGCCGAGCGTCTCGGCGGCTCTTCGGGCACTGCTTTATTACCCTTTCTTGCTTCCTTCCTTTCTGTACCCTGTGTTTCTATGGCAAGCGAGAATTAAGAGCTGGCGGATTTACTTACCTAGGGGGCTTTCCACGTGGAGAGGATGGGATCCTAGACCTTTCTCTCCTTCCTTTTCAATTACCACTTTTCATCTATCTGCTTCTCGTTTCTCTTTGATGCAGTGATGGGGCAAAATTGCCGGCGGGTGGCTGGACTGGGTGATGAGGAGCTTGCTTCGGCATGGTTGTGATAGTTCGGTGGAGGCGGCTCAGTGACATGGCAATGTGCGTATATGGCAACTTGCAGTGTAGACTCTTTGTGTGCATAGTTTGTTTTAATCTAGAATACGGTGGTAACTCCAAAGACGGCTTCCTGGTCTGTGATGTGTGATCTCTTCCCTCACTCATCTGCAATGCATTCGCAACCTTAGCCTTGGTCGACTGTGTATATGCGCGAGCCTATAACGAGAAAGTTAGCTGACGCTGTCCGTCCGGGAGGCCGTTAGGGTAATCGTATGTAGGCGGTATGGATATACGTTCCTAAATCGAAGGAGGCAATCCGGCCCCCCAATCCAGCGAATGAAGACCAACGCCTCAGGGTCCGATTCAAGGTTCTGGTTCAAAAGAACGTTCTACTGTGTCCTTGGCCATAGGACTTCCATTGCTCCTTCAATGTCGCGATCTCCACAGGGTTCTCGGTGCTGCACCCGATCGGATGCTTCCACGCTCCCTTTCGCAGGCCGTTGATTCGATGGGCGTCAATTAATTCGCCGATTGCAAGGCCCATCTTCCCTGCAGATGATGTTATGGCTGGTAAGGTGCGCATTAGTCCTAGAGCGGCGATTCGTGGTGGCTGTGTCCGTGTGGTTGGTGAGGGGGTGCGTTGTGCTACGTCATAGGGTTAGGCTGGTTTTGACGCATTGGGTCGAGGGTGTATATAAATGCCATTGCTGCTCCGCGATTCAGGGACGTACTGGTTGACTATTACACGGCACTGCATACACATACCTGAACTTGTCATTGTTGAAGATTCTAAGAAAAGTCTACGAAAGGGAATAAGCATCATGTCCGACCAGAATCAGAACGAGCAGAAGGGTAAGTTTGCCAACTCCGAACAGTTGCTCATTGCTCTCTTGTCGCCTTTCCTTCTTCGCTTCTCGAACGAACATGTGTTAGGATAGCGAAAGAGCTGACCTCATTTAGGCTTCTTCGGCACCGCAGCGGGCGGTCTAGGTACGTGCCCTCACCTCCCCCTCCAAGCTCATCCAACTGCACTCATTTGCTTTCCCTCCCTGATGGCCAAACTTCTTCCCTACATGTCCTTTGCTCCTAGAGAACCTGTAAGATCGCCCTCCTCTAACAGTTCTCCTCAGGAAACACCCTCGGCTCCGCAACCGACACCGTGGGAAAGGGCGTCTCGGGCGTGACCAACACCACCGGCAACGCGGTCTCTGGCCTGGGCAAGGGCGTTGGGGATACCTTGACGGGGGTTACTGGCGGGTTGGGCGATACCACGAAGGGTGAGTTCTATCCGGCTGAGGGTGCTTGGGGAGGTGAAGATGTGGTTGCTGATGTGCGGATAGCGGCTGGCAACACTGTCAGCGATACGACGAAGAAGGGTGGCGAGGCGGTTGGCATGAAGAAGAATGAGCCGGGAAACCAGCAGTAGATCTGCTGCACGGTATTTGGGGAGAGAAAGGGATGAGATGTTTTGGGACGTGGCAAGGCTGCGAGTGACACCATGGATTCGCCATGGATGTGAATGGGTAATGCTTATGAGCATGAAGACAGTGCTATTCGAGGCAGCAAAAAATGAAATAAATTGAGACCCACGAACCGTACTAATTTGCGTGGCGACGTAAAGAGATAGTATCGTTATTTCTGCCTTCCCCATTTCGAAACGGAAATTCACGGCGATGGTCCTCCTATGCTTGTTCCTGTGTTGTTCAAGCGCTAAGAAACGAGCGACATGTGCGATCTGTTTCCTGCCATACTAGCTAGGTTCACTGTGCAAACTTCTGGATTTTTTGGCATCGAAAGAATTTTTATGTGTTTTTTTTCTGAAGCGCATATTCATCCGACGAAGAAGAATCAAGAAAAAAACGAAGATGTCCTTGCGAAGATGTCCTTGAATTTTAGTAGGTCGATGTTTTCTGGATCTGTCCTAGCCGAGACTCGGATATGGCGGTGCCGCACAGCCCTACGTATCGTTTTTGAGTCAAAGAGTCAACACGATGTAGAGTCAATTCCACCGCTCTCTCGGAGCTTCAAATGTGCTGGCTCGCGCTCATATGGATGGCAAGCAGAATTAGACCTTATCTTCTTTTTCTTCGATTGAAACACTTATTTTTGGTCCCTTGGGTGGGTGGGCGCATGGGCCAGCTGCACCGCCACGGCTGAGCTAATCCTCCCAGAGCGTCTGAGTTAGTTTGGTTCCACTTTCTTAGCCGCTGTGATTGGGGATTTACATGGACCGGAGGGATAGGGCACGGCAGTGTCAGGTGGACACGCGCAGTGGGGTTTACATGGACCGGAGGGATAGGGCACGGCAGTGTCAGGTGGCAGTGGGATTTACATGGACCGGAGGGATAGGGCACGGCAGTGTCGGGTGGACACGCGCAGTGCTGACGGCGCGGGCGCGTTATAAAAGAGGCGGTGCCCTCCTGCTTGTTCTTCTAGACTACTTCTGTTGCGTTGTGTTTTGTGTTGCGGAGCAGTAGGTGCCGGGATGGCGAGGTTTGGCAGACGTGGGGATGCTAGCTATGGCGGGAATGGTGGGTACCGGTCGTCGTACCGGCGGCCGAGGAGTTATGGGCCACCAGCAGCCCACGCCCGACCAATCACAGATGGCCATTTTCCCGAGTACCGTCCGACAAACATCACAGACATCCCTGTTCCACCGCCGGTCCCCTATATTCCGACTGCAAACAAAGCATCCCTTCCAGACATCGGATTTCGAGTCGTCATCTTCATTGTCGTTGTCGCGTGTCTTGTTGTCGGCGTTCGGACTCCATTGGTCAAGAAGAAGGCGGAAGATGGGACTAGTTCGCTCCAGGCTTCCGAAGGTGCTCAAGACGATGCCGTCCAGCTGCAAGAATGTATGTTTATCCTAGTCCATCTACCTAGTCAACTTAGCGTTAACACCCTTGCAGTAGCCTCAGGTTATGGCTCCGGCGAGCGAGCCGAATTAGGTCCTACGATAACAACGGAGCAGTCGACCGTCCAGCCGCAAGAATGTATGTTTATCCTAGTCCATCTACCTAGTCAACTTAGCGTTAACACCCTTGCAGTAGCCTCAGGTTATGGCTCCGGCGAGCGAACCGAATTAGGTCCTACGATGACAACGGAGCAGTCGGCCGTCGAACTGCAGAACGACACTGCCATGCTGATCGTCGCCAATACGTCGGAGCCTTCATATATCCCGCACCACCAATCAGATAGTCATACGATTACGCAGATGTCCGTGGGTACCCAAGGCACCGGCTCGACGTCAGCCTTGCCGATTGCACCAGCATATGGGCATATGCAACCACCAGAGTCAAGCAACTCTACCCTCGCTGCCGAAGCACCCGACGTCGAATCTCAGAGCCACAACTCCCCCGCAGACATGCACACCGATGCGCCCACTGGAACGTCTGCCTCCCACGTAAGTTGCTCACCATGAAGCACTGCCTTCTGAACAACTTGCTAACCCAAAGCTCTAGGCCAACTTCAGCTAGCTCAGCATAACGTTTAACCAGCACTATCTCAGCACCGACCGATCGCTTAACGTATCCGCTGCCGTCCCTGGGTCCTTCAAGACACTCCTTAAAGTCTTTTCTTCTAACGTGGAGTTCTAGTTGGAGGTCAAAAGAACGCTGTATCTTTCCTATGTATCTCTCTTAGGTGACAATTGTAAATACTGTTTTAAAATATAGAAATGGCTCCTTTGGCTTTCTACGGAAGTTGCCCTAGTATGAATATCAATGTCAGTCGAGCTCGAGTGGCTTTTCCACGTCCTATGTGAAGGTAGCGAGCATACGATACGGTCTCCTAGAATGCATTATACCTCTCGATACGATCGGCCGGCTGCGACTGGGTGTCAAGGGTCACATTGCGCCGCGGCCGACAACTTGGAAAAGTAAGCTCAGTGCTCAGCTCTCTCCCCCCTGCCTGTCATAATGGAGGAAACAGCCATGTTCATATATATAAAAGGGGCATGCAGCCTGTACCTAAAGATCCATAGATTCTAAGGTCCAAATATGCGGTGACATCCGTTCAATGCGGCACAAGCAGCGACACAATGCAGTGCAACGCTACGACCCCTTACTCTATCGTGCAGCTGTCAACCACGATACCTCCGATGCAAGATCGCAAGTGTCGTGTACCCGTAACGCCGTACCTCCTTCCCCCAAAATAAAATATGCAACGCCGCTCTAACGCTCCAAATCCCATCTCCAGTGTCACCATCCAAACTTCTCAACTTGCACCTTCACACCGACACCCTCCCCAATCAACCCCGCGCACGTATTTCTCACGTCTCTTACTAGGCCGTCCGGGCCACTAACCACAATGCCCGTCCTCTCGCCTTCAACCCACTCACGCAGTATAGGCCGCACGTCAGGCCGTCCGACGACAGAGGTCGGCGCTGGGATATACAGCTCCAAGCCCCACTCTTCGAGCTCCTTCATCTTCTCATGAGGGACCCAATCGCGGTGCGATGGCGAGTGCACTATCCAAAGCAGCTTCACTTTCCTCTTGTTCTTCGGCGAAGATTGATTTTCGGGGTCGGTGGATGTAGGCTGCAAGAGAGCATAGAGGAGTGGGTATGCGACGGCTATACCGGAGCCGCCCGCTACCAAGATTGCGGTATCTGAGGATGAGATGACATCAAGCGCGTGAGAGGTACCGTAGGGTCCATCGAGGCGGATGCGGGTCTGTGGATGGGACCGGGAGTGTTCGAGGAGGGTGCGCGTGAAGCCAGAGTCGGCTTGTGCGCGGATAAGGAGCGAGAACCATGCATGGCGGCCTTCCTCGTCTTGAGTCAAGGTAGGAGCAGCAGAAAAGATGGTGAAGGGATGAGCTTGGACCATATATTTGTGGGAAATTGAGGGGACGGTGATGAAGATGTGGTCGTTCGGTTTCCAGCCATTTCTCATGTTCTTAGGTATAAACACTGACTTTAGGTCAGAGACGTTCCAGTTTGCAGACAGAAGTAGCGTCTCGTCGTCTTCCAGGACGGTCAGGGTGGCGGGATGCGAAGTCGTGTTCAACCACAACCGGAACACTAGCCTATCGATGAGGAAAATAGCCAGTGAGACGCCAACATATGGCCTTGAGGTCTCGTAGTGCAACCAAAGGAACACCAGGCCGGCGATTTGAAGCAAGATGTGCGTTGCAAGGAAGACCTCGTACATCCTCTGCCGGAAGCTTCCCAGCGAGGTGAAGTACAACACTTGATAGGAGATGAAAGCACCAAGACCCAGGAGGACAAGCCGGTTCAAGATAAACTGCGCCAGTGTGAATCCAAGGCGCCTCAACAACCCGTACCAGACGAACAGCATGCCCAGGAAATGGACGAGTGCTTCGAAGCACATCAGCTCCCCCACCCTGCGGTGAAAGATGTTCAAGCTTTCGTACGAATAGCCAGTGAGGAACTTAATGGGCTGATTCTTCGCGGCCAGGAGATAAAGAATGGGCAGGTTCGCGGAGAAGATGAGGCCACAGCGGTCGGCGAAGACGAAGACGTACTGCAGCGAGAGCGGCATGGCGTAGAAATTGTAGAAGACGTTGAGCGCGATGTACGCGATGACGAAGAGCGAAACAGCATTCGTGGGAAGTGCCCTGTTGATTATTGGGATGGATCGTGGTTGGTATTGCATCCATGACTTTAGAAGGTAGTAAGGTTTCCGGATTCCTAGGGCTTTCCGTTTGGTGGGTTTCGCGGCGAGCAAAGGGCTTGTCTCATCCGCTGCATCTGTCTTTTTCTGCGAGGCGTCTGGAGGTGTCGCAGTTCCCTCGATGGTACTGCTCGAGCTTGACCAGGCTTCATCGACCCTGTCATCCGCCTTGCCGTCGCTTCCATCTATCCTCCTCTTCCTCTGCCTCAAAGCAAGCTTCTCAGCCCAGTGCCACGCAGTAAACACTAACAATACCGCGAGCAGCACTAGATTATAGGTCGGCACAAACTTCCTCCCAAACAAAATGGCTTCCACAAGCTTCCGGAATCGCGGGTCCTTCCCTGGATCGTCCGGGTTGACAAGTTCGCCTCCTCCAGTCGCCGCTACGCTCTCCGAGCTAGGGAGCCATAACGACGAAGTAGACGATATGGCGGTGCGAGAAATACGGAGGGCGTCCTGCACCCATGAAAGAGTTATTGAATCCATAAGAGGAGGGGGATAAGGAGGGAGAAGAGATGCGAGATACATGATGATGTTCCCCGCGTCATCTCCGGCGATCGTGTGCTGCGATAAGCGCGGGTGCGAAGCTTGAGGCACGCTTTGCTCCGTTTCAGGCCAGGCGAGCAGTGAATTTTGCGCACGTCAACTTCCAGAGGCCGTTATGTCACGCGCCTACACGAACCTCCAAGGCTTGCAGAGGGCGTCGTCCCTACATTCCACCACTTCTCCACTAAATTCATCCTTCATCGCAATAATCGACACGCTATGATTCAGCGTCCGAACGCGCGACGCGCTTGTCGAAACGCTTTGAAACCGGCTGTGGAAAAGCGCCTAGCTGGCCGAAAGATATGGATGGGCGATTTCATCTTCTCCTTTAAACGCTGTTGGTGTGTGTGCGGAATGGGGAATGGCATTCGCCGAGATTCAACAGGGCTGTGCTTCTGCATACGCCGCATGACTGCTTGATTTAGATCACCGGGCGTACCTAAGGTATCTTGGTATTATTCAACGTCTTTCCTCTCAGTTAGCAGGCATCTTTCACAGGTCGATCAAAGTCTATTTCTCCTCGCTTTCGTTCTCTCCATCAGTCTTCGCATATGTTGTTGTCCTATCCGCCGATCCAGTCCGGATACACACACAACCTCGCCTATTCTTACACCACACAACGGCAAGGCACACAATGAGGCTCTGCAACCCGGCCCCAACGCCCCGAGACCACACCAGCACGTGCTTTAAATCCTACGCCCTACCATTTCCAGCGACACACCAACAGGAACCGGCATTTCTTCTCCCAACCCCCAACGCCACATCCTCCAAATGTGGAAACTGTTTGAAGACACCTATTTCAGCTCCTCATTTTAAACCGCTCAACGTCCCTCATGGCGCACACACGGCTGGCGCTGATTCGCCTTAGGCACGAATGTTTGCTCAAGAGCACGAGGCTGGCCCCATGAAGGATGCGGATGCGGACGCGGTGCTACGCTGCTACGCACTACTGCTACGCCCGAGTGAGATAATCGGCGGTGCAAAGCCTCGACAGTGCGTTTCTTGGGAGACGCGTTGACGGAAGGCGGGACTGTGCCTCTTGCTTATGACTGTCGGGACTCCCGCTTTCTGCTCTCTCTTCTTTTCCCGTTTCTTGCTTTCACCCTCGCTCTAGTCATAATTTTAATGTCTATCTCATCCTAGCCTCACACTCGCTTCCCACCACCCAAATCCAACCCGGAGCAAACCCAAACGCAGTCACGATGTCTCTCGCTCATCTCCTCGCGCGCGAACTCTCTACCTTCTCACCCACCTGCCCCTCCGGCGGGACCTGGTACGCCTGCGCATCGGGCTCCAAATTTGTCGGCTGCTGCACGTCCGACCCGTGCACAAACGGCTGCTCCCAAGGCAACATCCAGCCCGTCGCCTTCAACGCCTCCGCTTACGGCACATACCCCGACGCGAGCTGCGGCGCCTCGTCCACCTTCTACAGCTGCTTGAGCCCCGACAATGCGACTACGTTCTGGGGATGCTGCAAGAGCATGCCGTGCGATCACACTGAGTGCCCGAGTGGGGATCTAGTGCCGGCGTTTATGGAGCGGCCCGAGCAGTTCAATGCGTATGCGACGAGTGCGCCGAGTTCGACGGGGTCGGCGCCCAGTGCAACGGCGACAGGGGGATTGGATGCCGGAGGGAACGAGGGAACGAGCCATACCACGGCGATTATTGGGGGTGCGGTGGGTGGAGGGCTGGGAGTGGCGATTATCATTGCGCTGTTGATTTTCTTCCTGTGTCGGAGGAAGAAGAAGAGCGAGGAGGGGAAGTCCAGCGGGCTTGATCAGCCGCCGAAGGTGGAGAAGAATGATTATAGGGCTTCGACGCTTACTGAGGGTAAGTTTATTCCGGGCAACAAGAAGAGCAGGACTTACGCAAATGCTACAGCACCTCCCAAGTACAGCTCGCCTAATCCGAACATGTATGCGCACTCGCCGTCACACCCGGCATACTCGCATCACTATCATCCAGTTGCGACGGAGCTGCAGCCGCAAGAACTTCCTGCGGAAATGTCACCTGGGTCTCCAAGTTTGCAACCACCTCCAAACACACAACGGTACTCGGAACTCCCCGCCGATGCCGCGGCGGCGCGCACGGCTGCAGAGCTGGAGAGCCCCGTGCCGTCACCAAAACCTGCTCAATCGAGCTTCGCGCTGAGGAGTCCGCCAAAGAGGAGTACGGGTTTAGGGTTCTAGTCGACTGGGATATAGGCAAAGAGAGCTGTCGGGAAGCTGCAATGAATTTTCATGTCCTTTCTTGTAGATAGTTGTAATGTCATGCTTGCGCGCTTTTTCCGATGTGCTTATTGTTTGACGGCCTTTCTGCCTACTCATTCGTCCAGTCAGCCTTCTTCTTCTCCGCAAAAGCCGTCATCCCAATCTTCTGGTCCTTGCTCCCAAACAATCCATGAAACACCCTCCTCTCATACTCCACGCCCTCCCGGATCCCCAAGTCCTGGCTCTTATTCACGGCCTCCTTGCATGCCTTGGCAGCAATTTGACTGTACCCCGCAATTTTCTCCGCCGTCGCAAGGGCACCGTTCACGCACTCTTCCGGCGAGTCAAACACCTTAGCAACGAGGCCCCATTCGCCAGCCTGCTTCGCTGTGATGTTGTCGCCAGTAAGAATGCACTCCATAGCCCGCGACTTCCCAATAGCCTTCGTAAGACGCTGTGATCCCCCAGCTCCTGGTATAACGCCCAGCTTGATCTCTGGCTGCCCGAACATTGCTTTCGGCCCGGCGTACATGATATCTCCCATCATCGCCAGCTCACATCCTCCACCCAGCGCATACCCGTTTACAGCGGTGATGAGCGGCTTCTTGAGGAACGTTACGAGGTCGGACCATGTTTCTATGAAGTCGTTGCCGTAGGCGGCGCTGAATGTGAGGTCCTTCATCTCTTTGATATCCGCGCCGGCGGCGAAGGCGCGCTCGGAGCCGGTTAGCACGATGGCACCAATGGACTTGTCGGATTGGAAGTCGCGGAGGGCGGAGTTGAGTTCGAGGATGAGGGGCGTGCTGAGGGCATTGAGGGCTTTGGGGCGGTTGAGCTGGACTGTGATAGTGTTAGCGGGGTTGTAATCGTCAATTGGTCTAGACAGATGTTGTCAAAGGGGTGGAGATATTCTGAGAGAGATGAAAGATGGGAAAGTCACTTACTGAAGCCAACGCCGGGCTTTGGCGAAGACACCAACAGATGCTCATATGTCTTGCCTGACGAGTACCCTCTCGCAAACCGCAAGCCCGCCGGCCGGATCTGCGAGGATATTCTCAGCGATGGTCTGAACGCCTGCATCTTGACTGCAATCAATTGAGCCTCCTGGATTGGGAGTCGTCCCTTCAACCTCAAGATATGTCGAAAGGGAAGTGCATGTGAAGCCTCATGAAGCTGAAGCTCAAGTGGTGCTCTGGATAGCATCGGCAGACCTCGGTAATGACGCCAACCTTCAGCCGATAATCCGCTAGAGCAGAACAGGAAAAGCGCATATTGCCCCTTCCCGGGATGGCACGAACCATGCTTGGAGGGCTGGACAATCTTCGGGGCAACCGCAGCCTCGCGACACGCAGACACTTTTTGACACGCCGCCTCAACACTTTCTCCTCCTCCGACCGTCAAACTATTCACTCTAGAATCCACAGAGGGACAAATAGGAGACCGCGGATAACCTCGGAACCCCCAGCGCGCAACGATGGACTCCCCGGAGCCGGATACCCCTTTCGCGGCTGTGACGGCGCAGACGACAAAGTATGGACGGGTGCGTGGAGACCTCTTCGGCGCGTTTGCACTCCTATGATGATAGATGGCGAATGCGACCGCATTCTAGGACAAAAGAGCAATCTAGCTGATGCGCAGCAGTTATTCCAAGCCTATCTCGACAAATCGACACCCTTCACGGTATACCGATGGGTAGGCACTGGCGTCCTCTTCCTCCTATTCGCCCTGCGGATATTCGTTGCGCAGGGCTGGTATATTGGTACGCTCCCCCTCCTTCTCTGTTCCCAAATCCCGCCATGAGCCATCTCTACCTCTACCGCAAGCCGGTAGCAAAGAGATTCTTAAACTGACACGTGTGATGTAGTCGCATACTCCCTCGGCATCTACCTCCTGAACCTCTTCCTCGCCTTCATATCGCCGAAATTCGACCCCTCGCTCGAGCAGGATGAAGGCATGGAGGACGGCACAGCCGGCGGGCTGCCCACAAAAGAGGAGGATGAGTTCCGGCCTTTCGTGCGCCGGCTGCCGGAATTCAAGTTCTGGTATTCGACCACCAAGGCGATCTCGATTGGCTTTGTGTGCAGCTGGTTTGAGGTGTTCAATCTGCCGGTGTTCTGGCCGGTGTTGGTGGTGTATTGGTTGATTCTGTTTGGGCTGACGAGTGAGTACTCCAGAAGTAGACAAGGAGGGATGGGAACAAGAAGGCTAACGCGAGACAGTGCGACGACAAATTCAGCACATGATCAAGTACCGCTACGTTCCCTTCACAGTCGGCAAGCAGCGGTACTCCGCGAAATAAGCCTCGTTCGAACTCCGATAGCTCATCTCCTATCACACCGACGAACGTACGACTTCGCACGATCCCAACTTGATTCGCACCATCTTGGCGCACGCACTTGTACTTCATAGATTTGTTGTTCTTCGTCACAGCGACATTATCATCGCCCTAGGGAGGCGCAGAAGAGCGGAAAGCGGCGAACTTGGATCTGGATGCATGGACGGGTGTATGACCCGAATTGTACACGTACCAAGAAGTGAAAACGCTTACATATTTTAACTCTGGGGAGGTTCTGGGGTAGTGTTCAATTCATTCATGTCAAGACTACTTCCGCCGGCTTCATGAACGTGCTATGCCGCCTATTGGTCGACGCTAATATCGACCCATGAAAAGTGTGATAATGGTATAGACAGTAAGCCGCCTCCAGAATCTAGTGATATGAAAAGGAATGCAGAAAGAAAGTATCGGCCGAAAAGGGCTTAGCCCGTGTGGAAAATCGGGGAAGGAAAAAGTATCATCCGCAACATGTCGTACCTCGAACCTCTTGAAAAATTGACCTCTCTAGATATTTAGCTCACCCATCGAGCTCTTCCTAAGATTGAGCTTCACATCCTCCGACTCAATACTCTTCTCCTTCATACAGATCCAGGTGGAAGCATACATATTCACCCTAACCACAGTCAGCATGCGCGCTCTTTAGTAGCACACTATTCCTCCAAGGCATAGTCAGAAAAGAGAGCAGAGTGCACACTTACCGATCAATACACGCCCCGGGCACCCTCACAGCAACCCTGCGACACGAAAACCCATTCTCTCCAAACACGGCCACATACCACGGCTCCAGGCCCGCACTCCTCAGCATAACGCGTCCCCTGACCTTCAACGCCCTATTCAGCGCGCGGATCTGCTTCAGGGCCTGGTTCCCACTCGGCGGAAACCAGTCCATGCTATCCATCACCACCACAATCGTCAGCGTACCAGGGCGCATGCGCGCGATGACTTCGGAAATTTCGTCCGTGTGGATGCGCAGGCCGTTGAAGGCGGAGGGCTTGCTGAGCTTGAGGTGCGACTTGGGGGAGAGGTAGGTTGGGTGCGAGCTGGGTGTGTAGTGGCCCAGGAGGGTGAGGAGATAGTAGTGATTTGACGTGGAGAGGAGGGTGGTGGTGACGACGGGCTCGAAGGTATTCAGCACATACTCGTAGACTGCGTTTCCGGAAGATGGAACCTGGGGCGCTGAGGGGTTGGCGAGATCGAAGTCTGCTTGTTTTTTGAAGTCAGACTCGATCATGTTGCGTTGGGCAGGGGGCACGCCGAGGGCTTTCCAGAGCCACTTCTCGTTACTGAGAACTGTCCATGTCAGGATCTTGCTGTGGAGTACTGTCTTGATACTGCGCTGCCAGATCTCGCGCTGCTCGTTGAGCGTCTGCGCGGCACACAGTTTTCTGACTTCTTCGGAGAGGCCGAGGACGCGGAACAGCCAGCCCACGAGCATGAGCGCGTTGCCTGAGCCGCCCGAGTAGTAGAGGCCTTTGCTCTTGGGGTCTTGGAAGACACAAGGGCCGTTGTGGAGCCAGTATTGGAAGGCGGCGCTGCTCATGTGCGGGCTAAGTTTCCCTATCAAGAGATCGCGGAATTCAGGGTGGCGGCCTTCGCCGAAGAGTTTCCAGATGTCGGAGTAGGGGAGGGTGGAGAAGGCGGCGACTTTGAGCTCGAAGAGGTGGTTTTGGCTGGGGTTGAGGTCGACGGCGTGGACGCGGCGCGGGGAATCGAGGCAGAAGGAGAGGATGTTGTCGCCCGCAGAGGTGATGGCGAGGACAACGTCGTCGGGGGTTACTTTGAGGAGGCGGGCGTCGGCGCGGTCGTCTTCCCAGGTGAAAGCGTAGATGTAGGAGTCATTGAAGCGGGTATGCTTGGGCAGGGTATCGTCGTAGTGGATGCGCCAGTGGTGATTCTGGTACCTAGGTCTTGTCAGCATGCTATATACGCGATCAGGGAGAGGAAACATGTACCATGTTGCGGGAAGAGGGAGACTGGACTGCAAGTTCACAATCGCAGACTCGTAGGCCTTTGACCTAACTTCAATATCCGTAGGCGTCGGTCCTGTCTGCAGATCTAAGGCAGAAAGATACGGTGATTCGGTGGCAGCGGCATCAATCTCGGCAAGCTTCGCCGTCGAGGCACCATTGTCTTTAGAGCAGCCTATCCAAACATAGTAAGGAAGTCTAATGCCAAAGAAATGGTTACGGGCGTTGACGCTGAGAACGGTACCGAACCGATATTCGAGATAATCCTGAGCTATCAGCCAGATGCCATGATAGTAGCAGACTATGGGCTTACTCGTCTTGCTGCTTCAAGATTGACGCGGTCGATCTCGAACCAAGTCCGCCAGAACACCCTGGAGATCCACATACAGTGCCTCCCAACCACACCGCCGGTATAGTTCCGGCGTCCGAATTCTACTTTGCTCTGCACGTAGAAGTCAACCACCCCAACAACGCCATTTGGGCTCAGCAGAGAGGACATGGAGTCAATAACCGGGTAGAATTCGGGAATCATAGAAAGCGCATAGCTCATAGTCACCAGTTCAGCGCCACCCGCGTCGGCATTCTCATCAAGGTCAAGCACGGCTTGCTCTTGTAAGATGAGTTCTTTGCGCTGCAGGGCTTGTGGCTCATGTTCGTGAAGGCGGAAGGCACGTGCATCCTGGCAGATGACCTTGACATTCGTCCAGCCCAGGCGGGCGAAGCGCTTGCGGGCCATGTCGCAAAGACTTGGTGAGAGGTCTACGACATCTGGAGGGGGGTTAGACCAGGCTATGTCAAGAGGAACCGAGGACCCACAAACTGCGCGGAAGAAGTCTGGGACCGAGACGAAGGCGCCCATTTGTTCAACGCTGAAATCTTTCAGTATGCATATGGTTCCATGTTGGTAGCAAAGTATTTACTTGTTGCCAGTTCCACCACCGATCTGTTAGGGTCAGTTCTAAGCCTTTAAGTAGGAGCGCTCGTATGCTCACATCAACCCAGACAGGTCGCTGAGAGATCATTCCGGCGTCACAGCGATGCTTCAACTGTGCTGCGACGAGCCCCAGCATATCCTCTCGTCCTTTGAGGAGTCTCGTGCGTGTGGCGTCGTACACGTCCGCTTGAGCCTTGTAAAAGCTTTCCTGCACCCGGTAAGCTTCGCTTCTCTGTTTCGATGTATAGCCCATGCGTACTAGAGCATCTTGCTGGTCCCCACTTCCGTCACCAGTATGCGGCTTAACAAAGCACGCGTAGAAGAATTTCAAGTACGCTTGAAAAGTGTTTGCGGGCTCTTTACCTTTCGGCTTGAAAGCGATGGCGAAGACAGCCAGTAGGAAGATGCTCACCACGCAGAGCGCGAGCACTACCAGGTTCAAGGGATCACGGGGGAGAAATGTTGAAAGTCCCATCATAGTTGCGACTGAAAGGGTAGAGAGAACGATAAGGAAAAGAATAGAGAGGGGAAGACGCGCAAAACAAGTCAAAGGACACGACTGAAGGCTTAAATGCAGACCAGTTCCGATGAGCGTTCCGACTTCGGTTCGTCATGATGGCGGTCCACATGATGCTAAACAATCCACATACAAGGGAAGCCTTCTTCGCCTCGTCCGTACGGTCTATCAGCCAATGGAATTCGACACATGCTGACCTGGCCTGAAAACAGCATTCCGGACCCTGTCTAGAGGCAAACTGGACAGTTTCTCGACCGCTATCAGCGGCTATGCAAGACAGATGGGATCGAAAGCTTCTCCAGGTTCCATTGTATCCAGATGATCAAAGCGAGAGCATGAGCCTATCAAGTGGTGATGCCCTTCCTCGTGCGGAGGAAGTATGGTGTTGAGGTTGTAAGTTTGCCTTGTGGAGCACTTGGGTGTTCGGCCTGTAGCCAATCAGCTGCATCGACGCGACGGCGTGCCAAAACAACTCAACAACAGACGCAGGGACTTCATCAGACAAGGCACGGCTGTGACTTGCATATGGTCCAAATAGAATTTCTCGAAAACCTTGTCGCGTAATTCGGGGCGGTTGCACATCTGTTCGAGCCTCCGTTAGATTCGGGCAATGTCGGCAGTCGCCATGTCGATGAGTGATAGAATCCTGTCAATGTGAGAGTGATCTGCTAGTTACCCCACGATATTGCTCGGAAAATCATGGAATGATGCTGCCTTGGTTTCTCGTCGTTAAGCGCTATTTATTCCTACAAGCGCGGCGTGACAGCGCGCACATGCAACTACCCTGGTACAGCCGCCGCCCCACTACGCGTAGAAGTTCACAGTATCCTTCTTCTTGGCCTATCACATTGTCAGCAATGTCAGCAAGAAGGAGTTGTCTCTGAGCTGAGCTTACCTGAACTTCCGCTATGGCGTCGACGTAGTGCTCGTGACTGATCTTGTGCTGTCCTGAACGGAGAGCAATCATACCTGCCTCGACACACACAGCCTTGAGCTGCGCCCCACCAAACTCGTCAGTGCTACGCGCCAGCTCTTGCCAGTTGACACCGTCATCTACGGTCATCTTCCTGGAGTGGATGCGAAGGATCTGTGCCCTAGCCTCTTCGTTCGGGAGCGGAAACTCGATCTTCCTATCCAGTCGACCTGATCGCAGCAGAGCGGGATCCAAGACATCGACTCGATTTGTGGCGGCAAGCACCTTCACGCGGTCGTCGGATGCGAAACCATCAAGCTGATTGAGGAGCTCCAGCATGGTTCGCTGCACTTCTCGATCTCCCGACTTCTCCGAGTCGAATCGCTTGGTTCCAACGGCATCTAGTTCGTCGATGAAGATGATTGACGGCGCCTTCTCCTTAGCGAGGGCAAAGCAGTCTCGCACGAGCTTCGCACCGTCTCCTATGAACATCTGAACGAGCTGCGGTCCGGCGAGTTTGAGAAAGGTGGCGTCTGTCTGGGCGGCGCACGCTCGTGCAAGGAGCGTCTTACCAGTACCGGGGGGACCGTACATGAGGGCGCCTACGCAATAATCAGCCAAGAATTCCATAAGCATTTTGTAGATATCCATACCCTTGGGCGCTTTGATGCCAATCTTCTTGAACCGCTCGGCCTCCTTCATGGGCCACACGACGGCCTCGACGAGCTCCTCAATCTGCTTGTCTAAACCACCAACATCTGTGTACTTCTCTGTCGGCTTCTCGTCGACTTCCATAGCCTTGACCCTGCTGTCGTACTCCGCGGGTAACGTATCAAGCACGAGATAGGAGTCCTTGTTCACACCGATGAGGTCGCCAGGCTTGAGCTTTTCGTGGTCTACGAGGCCGATGAGAGGGAGGAAGATAGTCTGCCGTGTGGACGTCTTGATGACTGCTGACTTGCCGACCCTGGTGGCGTCCAGGTCGATGTTTGCGCCTTCTTCTGCTGCCTCAGCGGTGACATCAAGGTCTAGTATTTCCACAACGTTGCCAACGAGATATGGGAGTTGTCTGTGCACAGTCAATCCATGTCCGAATCTGGAGGCATTGCAATGTGAAGGTGGCGGCCTACCTGTTGTTCTCAATCTTATCGAGGTTGTCCTTGATCTTCTCGTTCATCGACGCTTTCTCGTGCGTCAACCTCTGGAACTCGCTCTTCATGATCCTCATATCGTTCTCCAGTAACCGCTTCCGGGCGACGATGTCTCGTGTGCTAAGGTTAAGAATCTCCTCGTCCAGCACCTCCTCCTCCTCCTCCGGCTCCGCATCCTTCATTTCTGCGTCGCCGTCGGACTTTTTGCCATCTTTGCCATCCTCTCCATCCTTCTTCTTGTCGTCCTTCTTGTCCTCCTTCTGCTCGCGCTCAAGGTCGTCGAGGTCCTCAAGTGTTGACATGGCGGCGGCGGGTTGTGGCGGACGTTGAGAGGTGCGGAAGCAGAGTTAAGGCAGGAAATTCAGGGAGCGAAAGATCTACGGTTAAAGGTATAGAGAGGACGTCTCCCGCAGTGAGGTGATGTAAGGCTGGTGTTGATGGTAAAGCTACATGGAGGCAGCTTTCGATTACGAACGTGAAGCTTCCGGCGATTACTTAGCGGCCGGCCTTGGCGCGTTGGACGGTGCGTCCGCTCCGTCTAGCCAATCAGACGCATTCACCGCCGAAACTGTCATCAGAAGCAATGCAGGACATTTCTTAAATCTTTGACTCTGTGCCATTCAATAATAGCACTAACCCGAGTGCCAAGTGCTTTCTCGCGCTATATGGCCATCCCCAAGGCGTTTGGAACGGTGATTAAGTATGGAGATCCTCGTGGATCTGAAGCTGGACACGGCCGCTAGCAATGTTCAAAGACAGCCGGTGCTTCAATATCTCCGTCTCTCCGTGCATAGTTTGAGCTCCAATAACGCAGCTGCACTTGTAAAAGCTGTGGCCCAATGTGTGACGTGGTGTCCCTTAAATTCGAGGGAAGCCCCGGCATTTCGCCATGTCAGATATGAAGGGCCGGTCTGGTCGTGCAGCATGTGATGAAGTCGCGCATATCTCTGACTTCGCGAGCAGACACAACGTCTAAAATAGCGTCTTTACTACAGCGCTGTGCTAGGCGGCTTTAGTGTTTTTGCATTACGTATATATTTATTTTTATTTAAGAATTTTGTTATACCTTTCAGAAACTTGAGGCACCATGGCCTAATGGTAAGGCGTTGCTTTCCGGTGGCAAAGATTGAGGGTTCGAGTCCCTCTGGTGTCGCTCGCTTTTTTGTTGTGCTCCTACCGCAGCCATTGTCTTTTTGCCCAGACAAGTTTTCAGCGCCATAGGTTTTGCTTCTTTGTGCTGTGCTGGTTCCGAGGAGCGCCGACAACCGAGCTTCAACACCAAGCCGCGACATCGTATCATCCACGAACGGTGCCCCGCTGTGCCCCGCCTTATAATTTCTCGTTCTTGCCTTTTTACCGAGTCGCTCATTTAAGAATAACAGGGTACACATTTGCTTCACGTATCTATTCAAGCGCGTCTAGGTCTTCCAATTTGCGCCCGTTATGTTCTCGGGTAAACGTCTCGCATGCACACAGCAGGCGCGGTATGTCCCGCTTCCGTAACACAAGCTTCCCTTGATGTTGATAACCGCAGTTTGTACGGCGCACATAGCTTGCTGAGAAGAGCTGGACTTTCTTCCCTCCCAAGACATGCTCGCCTCCAGTCTTCAGTCACCGAGGCCCAAGTCGAGAGCGTAGGCTTGGAGCCAGATCCACCGGGCAGCAAAACTCGCAGTTTCTTCTCCACATTGAAGGAAACGCTTGGAGAGGAGGAAGTGGCCAAGCTGCAGAAGCAGTCAAATGAACTCCAAGCCCTGAAGAATGAGCTGCGGGAGATCTATGCTCGTCAGCGCTCATTGAGAGTATTATTGAAAGGACCATATGTAAGTTCATCAGAGCGAGATGGCAGCTTAGTTAGAGATGCTGTGCACTGCAGCTAACTTCAAGCAGCGAATTGGGACGCGACATGTTCACCAGCCTAATAAGGAGCAAGTCACGATCGAGGACAATATTGTCAAAGTCGGTCAGCAGCAAGTGTTCGTAGTAGATTACATCTTATCTTTTGAATAACATACTTACGGCGCAATAGGCCAAACATATGGCTCAGGTGAGCACACTGCATTTGACCGTATTCATGATTCCTACCTTACTCTTACTAGGGACAATTGCCAGTGCAAGAGCTGCGTCCACGAAGCAACGAAACAGCGACTCCTCGATACATTTGCCGTAGGCTGCAAAGCTGTCTTTTACGAATCACTAATCTGACCAAACGTAGATTCCTCAGGATATCTCTATCAAGTCGAGCTCGGAAGACTCCAGTTCAATCCACGTTGAGTGTCAGGCGTCCTCCTTCAGTAGCACGTGGCTTTTCTTGACGCGAGACAGGGAATGATGGCCACACCAGCCACTACACCAAGGAATTCATCCAAAGCGCAGCAGCCCCTTTTGACAAGAGAGCTATAGTTCGACAAGGTCTCACCAAGTATCCCACCCATCGTCCCCGCCTCAAGCCTCTCCTAACAACATCCCAGCATCAAGCTGTGGGATTCCACAGTCTCCAAGGAAGATACTTCGATCCGCTACGAAGCACCCGGAGCGAAGAACGAAGACTATCTAATCCGCGGCGTCCTAAACAGAATCGTAGGCCTCCCTTCCAACCATGTCCCTATCTCCCCATCTAACTCCCACACTAGCGTAAATACGGCTTTTGTGCCATCCGCGATACTCCAATCAGCCCCGAAGCCACCCTAGACCTCCTCCGCCGCATCTCCTTCATCCGCGAAACGCACTACGGCGGCTTCTACGACTTCACCGCCGACCTCGCCTCCAAGGACACAGCCTACACCAACATCGCCCTCGAAGCCCACACCGACACAACCTACTTCTCCGACCCGGCCGGTCTGCAAGCCTTCCACCTGCTCGAGCACAGCGACGGCACCGGCGGCGAGTCGCTGCTCGTCGACGGGTACAAGTGCGCAGACGACCTACTACAGCAAGATCGCGAGGCGTACGAACTCCTTTCTACAGTGAATGTGCATGCGCATGCGTCGGGCAATGAAGGCATTAGTATCCAGCCCTATAAGGGGTTCCCGGTTTTTGAGCATGATGCTGGGACGGGGGAATTGCTGCGGGTAAGGTGGAATTCGAGTGACCGCGCGGGGGTGGAAATGCCGATCGGGGAGGTGGGGAAGTGGTACGACGCCGCGAGGAAGTTTGATGCGCTGCTCAAGAAGAAAGAGAATGAGTACTGGGAGCAGTTGCAGCCGGGAACAGTGCTGATCTTTGATAATTGGAGGGTGTTGCATGGACGGGCGGCTTTTACTGGGAAGCGGAGGATTTGTGGGGCTTATAGTAAGTTGGCGCCGGATCGTGGTCGTGATGAGATTCAAAGCTAATTATCTGTGTAGTCAACCGCGATGACTGGATCTCCAAGTACAAGATGATGGCCTTCGGGCAAGAGGAGGTGCTCGGGAAGCTGGCATCAGGTTAGCTAGCCAGAAATAAGTAGCATCAAATCAGAATGATCAAAGAAACGCATGTTGATACATCCCGTCTTGGCTCTTTAACTTATATACAGCCGCCAATCGCCTAATGGAATTTGCTGAATTGTTCTTGTGCGCTGACCCCTCATCGGCCCTGCCTCTCCTGCTCCAGCTCCAATTCCGCCTGTCGGTAGTATTTCGCTGTGTCCACACCATGATACGGGTGGTTGACAAAGTTCGGCCACGGGATAACATGCGAGAAGACACCCGCATATCGCGAGTTCCTGTGTGCCACTCCCTGCATGTACTCCGTGAGCTCCGACTTGCCGTAGAGCGGCTCGCCCCTCTTGACCTTGTCCACCATCTCTCGCATGTCCATGTCAACTTCGCGGCGGTTCTCGCGGGCGCCGTAGAAGCGTGCTATTGAACAATTGCATTAGCATTGAGATCTGAGGTGCGGAATACCGGGGGTATCAGGTACGTACCGGACGACCTCGAGTATGCGAATATGAAAGCACCGGTAACGCCGACGGCAGCGCTCAGGCGCATTATGGGCGCAAAGCCTCCCTTGCCGACGAAGGAGGGGGAGACTTTCTCCCAGTACAGCATCAGCGCAGGGCTGACGGCTCCGACTCCGGCGCCATAGAGCCAGTCGGAGGGCCGACTGTATCTTATAACACGGTTGAAGTGTCTTTTCGAAGTATTAGCAGCTGCAATCAGTTGGCGGTGAGCGGTAGGGCATACGGGTCATTGTCGATGAGCTGTGACATGTTAGCCGTTTCCCATCCATTGCAGCATTTCTGAGGGGCCAATTGCGTACAGGATACTCTCCAGTGGGTATCTTGTCCGGCACCACCGGCTGCGAGTACGTCTCTTGGCTCTGGGACGACATGGTGGTGTGGTGAGGGGATGTCTGCTGCTGAGAAGCAGTGATGGAGCAGGTGAGGTTCGGGCGCGGCTACTTCCGCACCGTCCAAGCTCCGCGCAGCCTTCGACAACTTTTCTCTTGGCGCGTCTTGCTGCAGGTTGACATGCGACAACAATGAGTGCGCCCGCTACTCATTGCGCCGTACAACTCTCGCCACCGCGAATATAGCAAGAGGACGCGCCAGAATGTCGGACATCAAGCCAGACGAGTCTTCAGGCACCGTAGATGGCGCTGCAGCGGCGAACGCGAACGATTCCTCGAGCCTAAACGCCCGTCCGACCGTTGCAGATTTGCATGGAGACAACCATTTCGCGCAGGTGGCGAGGAAGAGTTGGCTGAGCGCGACGAAGGCGCCCAAAGTGCGACCAGAAGTGGTCAAGAAAGAGCTATGGGATGAGCTGGAGAAGCTCGGCTTTGCGTACTCGTCGCTGTTGGTATTGGAGAACCTGCAGCTGCTGGAGAGGTATCTGTGGCCTGGGTTTACGGAGGAGGCGTCGAACTACCATCATCTGCTGCTGGCGCTTATGGTCAACGTGAAGAGGAGGGAGAATTTACCGTCATGGGGTGAGAGTACCACCATGAGATGCATGGAAGACTTGCTAACGGAAACCGTGTAGAACACTTCACCAACAAGCCCGCCGAATTCTCCTCCTTCTTCCGACGCATACTGTCCATGAGCGTAGACCCCTCGCAGCCGATACAGATCCGGACACAGCTCATATCGTTCGTCATCGGCGCATTTCAATCCCTGGACAGCGGTCTGGTGCGGAAGGAGTGCGCGCCTTTGGTCAGCATATCGATATGGCAGAATTTGCATTCCGAAGAAGCCCGGGAACTTCAATTCGAGCAACATCAGATGCTACGGAGAGCGTGGCGGGCAGCGCACAAGCGATTCGATGCCGGGGACGAGGCGTTACAAGCTAGGCTACGGTTTGAGCGGTCATGGCTGTACACGCTGCTGCTGGACTTCCTGGACCATCTGTACAACAGCAGGACGAGGGAAGAGATGCGAGACAATCTGGCCTACTGCGAGCGCTTCATGGAGCTCCTGACGGACCTGCAAAGCCAGCTTCCGACGCGGAGATATTTCAACACATTACTGCAGGACCTGAACATCCTACCTGCAATCAGATTGTCGCCGACGTACACAGACGAAGACAACGGGTTGTTCCGAGATCTTTTCAACCTCCTAAGCCACTTCACGTACTTTCCAATCGAGGACCAGACAGGCAGACAATTATCGAAACTGGACTATGACCAAGAGCATTACGCCATTCTAGCGAAGCTACAGCGCGTGGGCTATGCGGCGTTTCAAGAGAAGCTTCAACTTTTGGCTCTAGCGAACTACGGCAGCGTCGGAAATAGGGACGAGCTGGAAGGTCACATCAAAGCGTTAGACGACGATGAACTCACACAGCTATGCTCACTCATGGGATTGAGGACGAAATATCCAAACTCAACATTTCTAGTACGAGACCGGGCCTTCTTCACCGAGGTTTTGATGTCGTTGGTCGAATATAGGTCTACCTTCAAAGACGTCGTACGCGAGATGCCAGTCCTCCCAACAGAGAAGATTCTGTACGAAACGACCTTCCTACGAAACGAGGAGTACAATGGATCTAGGCCACTGGCAATACCGAAGCTGAACCTCCAGTACCTCACCATGGGCGACTTCCTCTGGAGGTCGTTCATCTTGTACAGGGCCGAGTCGTTCTACGGTATTCGAAAGGATATGGAGGACGTCGTAAAGCGCGTGCAGCCTCGTGGCAAAGGTGTGACTACGAGGTTCGGCGGCTTCTCACGGATGTCAATACCCATATCGAAGCCTGGCATCGTGGACGTGGCGCCATCACGAGTAGGCGAGGAGCATCCAGCCTATGTCCGCGCCGAGATAATTCTGGATGTGAGTCGCCTGCAGTATCCAGTGCGGAGGGAGTGGGAGTCGCTCAAACCAGACGACGTGGTGTTCCTACTCGCCGTCGAAGGCCCAGACGACGAGCCTATGCGGAATGGAGTCGATCAGCAGAGCACTGGAGAACAGCTCGGCATCCACAGGCTCAGGTGCGCCGAGGTGGTGCAGATACAGGACGAGAACGGTCGACCTCTCCGCGAGCAACCGCCCATGGACGGAATGGGACCACGAGCGCGCACCAGACGGCTCATCGTCAACATCGATGCGAAGCAGTATCAGCAGGACATGGACCGTGTCGCGCAAGGCCGGCAGAATGTCTACGAGCAGATCAACCTCGTGGTGCGTCGGAGAGGGCGAGAGAACAACTTCCGCCCCATCCTCGACTCCATCAGGCGCCTGACACTCTCGGACATTCCAGCACCCTCCTGGCTCCAAGAGGTCTTCCTAGGATATGGTGATCCTGCGTCTGCATCCTACAGACGTCTCCCCAACCGCCTGCATTCGATAGACTTCCGTGATACCTTTTTGGACTGGCAGCACCTTATCGAATCCTGGCCCGGCAAATCTATCGAGCCACATGAGAGCGCACAGTCTTCCTTTGGGCCTCCATACGTCGTTGAGTTCCCCGCAGCAGCTGAACCAGAGCCGGCATCTGTACGACCATCGAAGAAGCGGCGTCGCGACCAGGCAGAGGTTACACAACCTGTGCATGAGTCTCTGCACGTTGCGACGTACAAACCGCCCAACATGGGGCCCTACCCTGCAGACGCACCCAAGCTCAACAGCGTCAGGTTTACCCCTGCTCAGATTGAGGCGATAACTTCGGGCACCCAGCCTGGCCTAACTGTTGTGGTCGGCCCGCCGGGTACCGGAAAGACGGACGTAGCGACCCAAATTATATCCAATATATACCACAACTTCCCGGACCAACGGACGTTGCTCGTCGCGCACAGCAACCAGGCGCTCAACCAGCTCTTCCAGAAGATTGTGGCGCTCGACATCGACGAGCGCCACCTCCTGCGTCTGGGTCACGGCGAGGAGGAGCTCGAGACAGAGGCCAGCTACAGCAAGCATGGCCGTGTAGAGTCGTTTCTCGAGAGAGGCTCCTACTATCTGTCTGAAGTAGATCGCCTGGCGAAGAACTTTGGCGCGCCCGGTGCTCATGGGAGCTCGTGCGAGACAGCAGATTATTTCAATCTTGTCTATGTGAAGCCAGCTTGGACGCAGTACTGGGATCGTGTCTCGTCCCCGGATATCAGCGTCGACCAAATAATCGCTGAGTTCCCGTTCAAGCAGTACTTTGCGAATGCACCGCAGCCTCTGTTCCCGCCTGCTGCAGACCGCGAGCAGATTGTCGATGTTGTGCAAGGCTGCTATCGCCATGTCGAGAAGATCTTTACTGAACTCGAGGACATTCGTCCGTTCGAGATTCTGCGCAATCCGCGCGATAAGGCGAACTACCTCTTGGTGAAAGAGGCGCGCATCATCGCAATGACATCGACACATGCTGCGATGCGAAGGCAGGAGATTGCGTCGCTGGGCTTTCACTACGACAACGTGATCATGGAAGAAGCAGCCCAGATCACCGAGATCGAGAACTTCATCCCACTAGCTCTGCAGAACCCTCAGAACGGGGAGCTCCCTCTCCAGCGCATCGTCCTGTGCGGAGACCATCTCCAGAACTCACCCATCATCCAGAACCTCGCTTTCAGACAATATGCCAACCTGGAGCAATCGCTCTTCCTACGGCTCGTCCGCCTCGGCGTCCCCACTATAATGCTCGACCAGCAAGGCCGCGCCCGTCCCTCAATAGCTTCCCTCTATAAATGGCGTTACCCGAACCTCGGCAATCTGCCCTCCGTACTCTCCTCCCCGGAATTCCAAACCGCAAACCCTGGCTTCAGATATGACTATCAGTTCATCGACGTGCCGGACTACAAAGGCAAGGGTGAGAGTGAACCCACGCCACACTTCATCCAGAATCTAGGGGAGGCAGAGTACGCGGTTGCGTTGTATATGTATATGCGGCTGCTCGGCTATCCAGCGAGCAAGATTAGTATACTGACAACGTATGCGGGGCAGAGGGCGCTGATTAGGGATGTGCTGAGCCATAGATGTAAAGGGAACAGGCTGTTTGGGTTGCCGCGGATTGTGGCGACGGTGGACAAGTATCAAGGGGAGCAGAATGATTGTAAGTGGAACCCACATCCTCGCGCAAGTGACAAATTACGAAGACACGAAACTAACTGATGCAGATATCATTCTCTCCCTCGTCCGCACGCGCTCAATCGGCTACCTCCGCGACATCCGTCGCCTCACCGTCGCACTCTCGCGCGCCCGTCTGGGTCTCTACATCCTCGGTCGCGCTTCTGTCTTCGAATCCTGCTTCGAACTCAAGCCCGCCTTTGACATCCTTCTAGCCCGCCCCACGAAACTCATGCTCGTCACCGACGAAATGTACGGTCAATCGGCTCGAACTGTGGAGAGCAAAGTGGAAGAAGGACAAGAGGCGGCTATGGACGGTGTAGAGCATCTGGGGCAGTACGTATATGAGATGACGAAGGCGAAGGTGGAAGCGCTCAAGGCCGGGGGCGGTGTGCTTCCGCAGACACAAGACGTGCGGATGGGCGATGCGCAAGAAGTCCAGGCGGACGAAGACGAAGAAGCGGATCGAGAGGATAACGTGATTATCAAGGATGACGAGGCGGATGATGATGATTATGGACCTGAGCAACCCGTCGAAGTTACCGGTTAGATAATGGGCATGGTGATTCGGCCTGCATTTGGGACATTCCAGAGTCGAAGAAGGGGAAACAGCGGTGCGGTGCATAGTTTATATAGGCTTCATTCATGTAGAGATACCAAAATCAACGGATACCGTGCATTCATGCTTGGTTTGCCAGCTATCTTCATATATGAAGACCTACCCATCTGGAATGAACTTGGCAAGCTAGATGCTAATGTTCTTCGTATAATAGTAGTACACAATCTTTCCAGATCCGGGGATATCATTATTCCTTCCCAGCCAAGAACGCCAGCCATGCATTTTCAAGACCCGTCAAGGGCCTTGGGTGCCGTTGCCGCCTGCTCCGTATCATTCCCAACCACGGCAAATACTTACGTTGCTGGACCCCTGTACCCCACCACTACCGCTGAGCCTTCTTCTTCAAATAACTTTGGATCTGTTCAATTTGATCAATAAAGAACATCCTTTTTGCATCATTCCTCCAAACCAGGACGCCCAACGCCTCCGCATACCCTAATAAATCCCTATACTCGGCCTCGCTGCTAAACTCCCTCATCAGATACCCATTGGTGGTCTCCACTCTCTCGCCCTCGTACTCCCACAGCCGGATCTGGTCCATTACCGTGGGAGGCAGGAAAGGCGTATTTTTCTGCATTTGAGGATGCGCGTGAGACGTTAGGTAGGAGATTATTTGGGCAGAGGAGATGCCCGTGCGGACTGCGCGCGTTATGGACTCTTTGGTGAGTTTGCCGGACACGAGGTTGGGGAAGCGGGTTGTGAGGCGGGTGAAGAGGGAGAGGACTGCTATCTGCAGCAAGGAGTTGGTGTAGGCATAGAGACGGTAGTTTGTTTCGATGATGATGAAGCCTTGGTTTGTGGGGGCTTGGCCGACACCGGGGCGACATAGGGCGGAGAGGTTGTCTGAGCTAGTGGTGAGCGCGCCGGAGTCCGAGGTCAGTGTTACGGCGAGCCGGGTGGGGTAGAAGGTGGAGGAGGATTTTGAGCTGCGGTATACGACGCCGAAGGCAGTGAGGTCTTCTAACATTTGGAGTTGTGTGGGGGAGAGGGTGGCTGTGGAGTAGTCCTGGCCGAGTTCGAGGGAGCCGAGCATGAAGAGGAAGGAGAGGACGTCGGTTTCGGACATGCCGAGCTGCAGCTGCTAGATCAGCATTCTCCGTTCCATCGACGGAGAGTTGACGGATGTGTAGACATACCTCGCTCACATGCTTCAAATACTCAATCAGCAAGCTCCACACCTGCGCATTCGTATCCTGTAGCACAAACGTGAACCCCGTCCTCGTGATGCCTAACCGTCCATGCTGCATCCTCACAAAATCACCCGCCTGCAGCAACCTCTTCGTCCCCTCGCCCACATCCTGGCCGACCGCACTCCCCAACCCCACCGTCGTCCCCACCATATAAAATAATATATTCTCCCATTGTCTCTTCGCATACTCATCCAAAAAAGCTATGTTGACTTTATGCGGATCGGGTTTGGAGGCGGGCACGCCGAACGAGCGATGCGTGCCGCTGCCTTCGAGCGCTTGGCGTAGGGATAAAGCGAAGCCTTTGTAGAGTTCGTAGGAGGTCTGGCGCGCGGCGTCTTGCTTGAGGACGATGATGTGCAGTTGTTCGAGGACGTAGAGGGCTTGTTGCTTTTCCTTTTTGGCCGAGGGGCGGAACCAGGTGTCTAGGTCGGCGGAGGCGAAGGCCGTGGGCATGTAGAGTATGGCCATTACTATGGACTTTGCTGTTGCGGGCTGGCGTTAGCTTTGGCGCGTTCCTAGGGGAGGAAGAGCTTGAAGAGTATACCTAGATGTGGAAGCATGCATCGGAATATGGCCAGCACCGTTGAGGGCTGCTCATACAGCTTCCTGTGTGTCTGGACGGGCAGCAGCACGAGGTATTCCAGCGCTTGGGAGGATGAGGCCGACATCTTGGGCGATGTGGGCTGTTGAGTCGTGGACTACCGGAGTATCATGGTATTCGAGCGGGTTTGGAGACGCGACACGCTTGTTGCGCCTTCATGGGTTGCAGGTGAAAGTGGGATCAATGAAGGCAGCAAGTTGAAGTCATTATAGATGTGCCAAGAACGGAGCTTATGTTCCCCAATTCCGCTCCGCCCCTTGCTAGTTCGGAACGTCTATCATGAATTGCCGAGCGGAACGATACCACATCATTCTTCCACGACCAAGAGCTGAAGCCGAGAACGATGCCTGCGCTAAAGTTCGTGCGATCCGTAAGCATTATGGCCTATGGAAAAAAAGAGGACAAGCGCCGTCTAATCAATTGAGCAGGTCTGGGAGTCTTTCCGAGCATCCTCTGGCTTAGAGCCGAGGTATGCATCCTGTCCTACCGGTAGTCAATAGAATAATTAACGTTCATCTGAGAACAGGCTATTAGATGCTGTATGTCTTCCTCGGATAGCAGAAAGTTTAATCGATTGTGATGGGTTTTGACGATGGCTTCCAAGCTCCGCGTAACTCACGCTGCCCCCGGCCGCGTCAAGTTCGAACTCGATATCAAAAAAGAGCACACAGTCCGTCTTCCGATTTCTGCCTGATACCTCTGTCCTCCTTCCCTCACTAACATCCCTACTCAGAACCGCCTCAACATTCTCCATGGCGGAACAATTGCCAGCATGGGTACTTCAGCTTCTGCATTCAATCCCTTCTAGGATCCCTTAAGAAGAGGATTCTGACATGTATCAGTCGACCTTGGCGGCTCCCTAGCCGTAGCATCTCGTGGCCTCTTTGCAACTGGCGTATCCACTGACCTCTCCGTAACCTACCTCTCCTCAGGTGGCAAAATCGGCGACCTCATCAAAGCCGAGGTAACGTGCGACAAATGTAAGCCACTTTCAGTCCCTCAGCATATTTCCTTTTCCCGTCTACGTTTCCTCACCGGTCGTTATATCTATGAGCGTTTATTGACATCCTCTCAGTCGGCAAAACCATGGCCTTCACTTCAATCCGATTTATGACGAGCAAGGACGAAATGTTTGCACGGGGAAGCCATACCAAGTACATCGCGCAAGCATGGAAAGATCCTCACAATATCGTTGATGAGCTCACACCGAAGAGCGAGAAGAAAGAGTAAGCTTTTGGCGGCGCCGAATTGCGGGTTTGGTACAGATACACAAAGGAAGGGCACAGGACGACCATCATCGAAATATCCTTATTAATCTATTACTATCCTGCAGACAGACTGTTCAGACACAGTCTCTCCGTCCATCCGCACGCACGCACGCAATGGTAACCTAGCAATCCACCAAGTTCTGACGGTAAGAGCTAACTTGGCGGACGGGTCGAAACCCGATGCGTATCGCTCGACGAGACAGCCAGGGCGGCAGGACCCAGGGCAGTCCGTAGATGCGGAGGAAAATTACGACGCCCTCCCTAGGTAAGAGATCCCCATATCGTACAAAGCAAATGTTATGCCATCATCTCGTACCGTAGCTCATTCTTGTCGTCATCTCGTGCGTATCGTCGCAAAATGTGTCATCAATCCTTTCGTCCGGCGGTCCTTTTCCGTGAAACCTTTTCAATCGTCTCTTCATGGCATCAATTGCCTGGCCAGGAGCTCGAAGAAGAAGAAGACCAGTGGCTCTCCACCTGCGGCAGGTCAAAGTCCACCGTACCACCAACGGTCTTCACGTCCTGCTCCTTATTCCAACCCTTTCCCTTCAGCAAGTTGACAAAGCTGCTCTTCCTAGGTGTCAGCTTCCTCACAGCTCGACCGATCGGTCCTTGTTTTGGGGTCGCGTCATCCCGTCTGCGCATCAAGAGCGGGGGTACTTTGCACGTCGCGCCGAGCATCTTGTGGTCCTGGCGGTACCTGTACTCGAACTCCTGTTACTCTCGTGTTAGCCATGCCATCATGTCTTTCCTAGTGGTCTGTGTTGACCTACCCAAAGACTGTCTGCTGCTTGGTTGGAGACGCATACATCGCGAAGCTGCAAAAAGATGTAGCAGGCTGCTTCCTTCTCGTCACTCAACTTGAACTGTCCAGCAAATCCTGCCGCTTTGTAATCCTTGTCGAGCTCGGCTTTCATGGCTTCGGTACGCCATTGATCGAATCGGGACTGGAACCGGCCAGCCCAATAAAGCGGTGGCATATAATCTTTGACCTGCTCAAAAGGTACGGTGTCAGTACATTCCTCAGAGTGGAGGTCACTGATTGACCAAGAACGTGGTGTGACGGTTGCAAGGAGTTCAGATTGCAAGAAAGGATTTGGAGAAGAATTAGTCGTGGACCTTGGGGCTTTCGATCCTGTTTCCTCGTCGGAGGATTCTTCAACGGTCGGCAATGCGGCTTCCAGATTGGCAGAATGTCCCAAAGAGGATTGTTTGTCAGCTTTGGTACCAAAATTATACAAAGCGAAGGTGGAAGAAGCGCTAGTTAAGTCGTCTTCTTCGTTGCTTTCTTTACTTCGTGTATAAGTAGGATCCTCAACGTGCATAACGCGCTGTGGCCGAGGCTTTTCGGGACTGCTTGGCGGAGTATAGCTCACTGGTGTGAGCACTGGCATGGATGGGGTCCTGAACCGCTCCGGGATTGGGGGCACAGGTGGGGGAGGGTCGCGAAGCCTTAAGAGGTTATGGAAGGTGGAGGAATGAGATTCTCTCACCTCATTGCTCGCACGACCTTGAGACCGCGAAAGCATTCCCACACCACTTCGCTTCGCAGGCGTTGTGAAAGTCTTTCTGCGCAAGTCCTTGTCCGTGCTCGCTCGAGGTAAAGCGGGCCGCGCAGCTGCATGATCGATTTGCGGGGGGGTTGGCGGGTTAACTGGGCCCATCAGTCTCGACTGGGCAATTGCGTTCCCTTGAGCATTTTGGAACGATGTCATCGATTTGCTCGGACTCTGCTTGTTCGTCGCCAATCGCTTGGCCGTCAAGGGTGTTGGCGGTGCAATCTGTGAGCTCAGGCGTTTGCCGGCCGTTGTTGGGGTAGCACGGTCTAGTTGTTTGCTATGAGCAAGGGCATTACCTGGCCCGATGGAGCGCCTGTTGGAGACCTTGCGTGGAGATGTGAGACTCGCACGCCTTGGTGACCGTGGTGACCTTGGTGACTTTTCCTGGATCTGCGACAGCCTCCGATTATCTCGCTGATTTGAGCGCATATTCTCCTTCAAGGTCGGTCGCTGGGGTCCCGGAATGGTCGACGGGTTTTGCAGCATTGACTTCCTGGGTATCATGAAGTTGGTAAGAGGAGGCGAATCAGCATGCTTTACCAGGTTCGGCGTTGTATGCGACCGTACCGATGCCTTCGACGGAGACGAGCCGCCAGCTCCCGCAAAAGCATTGCCAGCAGCGACATGCTTCGCCTGTTGCGTTGTAAGTTTGGGGTTATACTGGCGTGGGCTCGATTGTCGACGTCCTGGCACTGGCGGACTCGGCGTAGGGATCTTTGACGGCGTGGCGCGGGCTTGGTCAACAGTGAAGACCGGAGGGGGTGCCTTGGTGGCAGAGTCTGAGTCGATGACCGACGACTCAGACCCGCTCCTGCTAGGGCGTGGGATGTAGCTCATGGTGCGGGAGCGGGGCAGTGCCTTTGGGGTCGCTTCTGGGTCAATGCTCTTGTCAGTGCCCTCATTGTTGGACGTCGTACGCTGCTGCGGCGAGCCGTTGAGTGACGTCGAGGCGCTGGTCGACGACAGAAGCCCGTCGGACTCGCAGGGTAATGGGGCGTCTACTGTGATGCTCGTGCCACTTCCTGGTACTGAAGGACGGCCCACTGGGTGACGAGCCGGTGTCGTCTTGCGTTGCGAGAGCGGATTCCAGCTGAAAGACAAGCCCTGGCTGAGCTTCCGGCGGAACTTGCTGCCGCCATTGCTCTGGTCGGCGTTGAGAGGCTGGTGGGCCGCAGGCCTTACCTTGCGGCCTACCATCTTGGAGGGCTCGTCGCTCAGAGGCTGAGCAGCTTCCCACTGTGAGCGGATCTGCTCGAATTTTCGACGGTCTGGATAGCTTAGCATGGCTCCAACGTGGCATCAGCTGGGGATAATGATGGAGTACGTACAGGTGTGTTGTGGTCGAAGGAGCAGAGTAAACTGGTCGGGAGAAGGTAATTGAGGAAGCTGCGATACCGAGCCCGAGCAACCACAACAACACCCCGCATTCACCGCGTCAATTGTGGCAAAATTGGAAGGAGCGCCCACCAAGCTGAGCGAAGATTCCGCAACCCGTTGCAACAGGCCACCCTTAGCAAGTGTTGCCTTCGTCATGCCCACCAGCAACATGTTATCAACTTTGTCGCCAACGCTGTCTTTCCACCCAATCCTAGCAGGACGAGACACAACTGAAGAGGACCAGGTTGCAAGATTCGAAAAGAGAAATCACATCATGAAATTGGGGGTATTCAACAGCCGAGGACGCCGACTGATGTGTCATAACCAAGAATCCTGCCACCATGTCCTCCACCTTACTCAGAGTCGCTGTCAATAACAAAGCCTGCCCTCATGTTCCTCGCAACTGGTCTACGGACGGGCACATCATCCTCATCTTCGTCGTCATCCGCATCCGCCATAACCACGTCCCGGGGTTTCGCTGTCGTTGCCGTTGTTGACTTCGTCGGTGAATCTGGTTGTGCAAGGCCGGCATGCTGGGAAGACAACGGAGTGTCAGTAACCTCGTCTTCGCTGCCGTCCAGAAGGACATCTCTTGCCTCTGACGGAACCCTGCTGCTCGCACCATCATCTGCTTCGCCATCCTCGCTTTCGTCGGAGTCGAATGGACGAGCTTTCCGTTTAGGGGGAGTCTTCCGTCTCTTACCCTCCCCCTTTGATGAACCTTCCGCCTTCCTCTTCTTCGAGGATGCCGTCTCAGCGCTTCCTAATATGATTGACTTCTTGAATTCAGCCGAGGTCAGCGCACGAAGGGCTTCTTCCCGAGCGAAGAACTCCGCATCCTTGTCTACGTCCCAGTCTTCATCATCTGAGTCATGTACGAACATTGTACTCTTGACTTTCTGTTGCTTCTCGATCTCCTTTTGCCGCCGCGCCTGCGCCCTTCGCTCCCTCTCTTCGTCATCAAGTTCCTCTGGTGTCCGGGTACGTCGACGTCTTTTGAGCACCTTCCTACCAGTACCGTCTGCTTTCCTTGCAGTTGGGCCGTCGAGCGCATACTCTCCTCGGTCCTCTTCGGAATTGTCATCTATGCCATCCGAGTCATCGTCCCAGTCCACTCGGCGAACAGATCGTCTTGCTGCAGTTGCTTTGCTACGGAGCATGTCCTCGGGTCCTTTCCCGTCTTCGTAAGTGGGGGGCGCAAACTCAAATTTGCGAATAAGATCGATAGCTTCCTGGAGCTCGGCTGAGGTCAGAGACGACGAGATTACCCACGCCGCGTCGGGGTCGTTGTCTGCACCTAATCTCGTGAAACCCACAAGCGTCAGCAGCAAACGTAGTTTGTTGTCCCTAAACATTGCTACGCGGCGCTCTTCGTTGTCAGGCTTGACCACTACGGGATATTAGCAAGTGGTAGTTAATATCGTCGACTGACATCTGCACTTACAAATTGAAGGCGGTTTGGGGGGTTCAGCGTCCTGGTTCTCAACAGGGGCTTCGCTGTCTGGAATTTCTGTTGCTGTCGCCATTTTCCGCGCCTCTTCCATATCCTCCCAAGCTTTTCGCTCTTCCACCGCCGACGCCAGGACATCACGCACCCAGTGCAAAGCGTCCGACTTCGACTGGTTGACGAGCACCCCAACAGCGACGCCAATCTGCTCAGGCTTCTCCATTCCAGGTTTGACTTCGAGTTCGGCTGGTGCGCGAGGCGTCCGTGTTGGCAGCTCTCTATCGTAGCCGTGCTCAAGGTAGAAGATTGTGGCGGGTATCTTGCTGAACAGCATCTCCACCACAAGCTCTGGTCTATCTTGGACCCTCTTGACCACCGTTCGGAAGAAATGCCTTACAAATTCTTCCCATTCTTTGAATGCTGGAGACTCCTGGTCCAATCCTTCCGGACCCTTGATCATCTTGTTGAACAGCTGCAGTATGTCGACCCGGTAAAGGAGAACCGCGATGTCTAATTTAAAGGCCACCCGATAGAAGAAACGATGTGCGCGTTTGAGCTGCTCCGCGTCTAGCTCGCTGTAGTACCTCGTAAAGGCAACAAAAGTGTTGACGCTGCTCTGGTTGATGAACTTGGCTGCGAAGCGCGTGAAGTCGAATTTCCGTTCGGATACCGTCCGCTGCGCAGCAACGATATCTTCCGTTTCCGACACATGGCCTTCCTCTTCGCCTTCTAGTCCCTGTGCTTCCGCCTGCTTCTTGCGAATCTTCCGAGCTCGTCTCTTGGATCGGACCTGCATATCGACGTTTTGTTTCGAGTAGCGCTCGAGCATCCGCAAGAAGACATGAGAAAGCTCCGTGACGGCATCCAGGTACCCGAAGCCTTGGTCCTTGTAAGACCTGAGAATATGGACGACGCGATCATGCGTTGCCTCTTCGTAGAAGATGCGGTTCTGGGTGTTCTCCGCGATTTCCTGATCGTCTTCGAGTGCTGATTCCGACATCTCCTGTACCGTAAGCAGAATTTGGGTGAAGCACTTCATGCCGGCGTTTAGATCCTGCCATGCCTTTTCGTCCTGGCTCTTCTGCATGAATCGATTCAATAGAATGAACGTTTCCTGATTCATGACTTCTGCGACCAAACCATAACTCTCGTCCTCCGCAGTGAGAGCCTCGTTGCTCTTCGGGTCGGCCGCCTTTTCTTTCATTGTCCTACGACGCGCGCATTCTGCTCGAAGGAACCAAGACACGAGGTAGAAGTACTGTCGTGGATGTCGAGTCTCCACGCGTTCGGTCTCTCGCTCAATAGCCTTTCGGAGATGCAGGAACAGAGGATTAAAGGAAGAATCAAGGAACTCTTCAACAAAGGCTTTGATACGTTTCCGTGCTGATGGTGTTAGAGTCACAGGAAGATCGAACTCCTCTCGCTCCTGCTCTCCATCTTTTCTACGTCCAGTATACTTCGGCTTGTTCCACTTCTTGGACGTATCCATCTTCTGCATGCTCTTTTGCGCCTTGCCTAGAACATCTTGTCCAGATATTGTCGACACCTTATCTTCGTCGCGCTTGACCCAGATCATGGTACCAAACCGGTTGTGGCGCGTGGGAGCATGTCGCGCGTAGCCAGCTAGCATAGCCTTCTCCTTCTGAATAAGACTCTTAAGCTCGTCGGTATTCTTGCTTTTGAGTTTCTTGTCTTCCATGAACAGCTTCTCTGCATCTATGCCCTTTAGCAAATAGAACAGTATCTCCAGCACGACGACATCCTGAGTTACAAAGTCTTCTCCAATGCTCGATGCGACGCTGAGAATGGCCTGGAATATGTCCTGCTCTTGGAAGGTGTCAATGGTGGTCGACCGTGATATTTCGGCCTCGTCTATGTCCATCGGGGCGTTCCTTGGAGGCGATAGCATGGCGATATTGCGAATGAAATAGAGTGCTATGCGAATAATACCCTCGTCTCGCGGTGTGCGCTCGCGCAGGGGAACGGCCATGGAGGGAAGTGCGATTCGGATGGCGGTCTGGAGGATCCTGGCACGGTCATACTGGAGTATAGCGCGCTTGTAGCCGATCTGGGCCAGCTGGATATACGGGCCGTGCCGGTGGTGGTTGACGGTCGCTTCGACAGGATCGATCTCGAACGGCCAGGTCAGAGGGACGAGCAGTTCCACTGAGTCTCGTCAGTATTGCCATACACTCTGCCAAACTATCCCTTACACGTCGCAACAGCAAGCTTGTGCTTCAGCCGGTCCTGCATTATCCTCTCCGATATCTTCGCCAGTATCTCCAGTAGATCGCCTTTCACGAGATTCGCCTCGGCCATGCAGCGTGCGACATCGCGTCGGTTCAATTGCCCGTCGGCAAACTTGAGCCACTTTCGCAGGTCCTTCAAGCATAGTAGGGCGTCGTCTCCGAGCGAATACGTCCCATCGTCGCCAATGCCACCGAGCTGTGCTACTATTAGCGCTGTCTAACTGCAATTTGAATATACCTACAGCAGTAATGAGACTGTAGACATGCGCGCGGATCTCAGGATCCACGGGGTCCTTTGCCCACTCATCCAGCGTTGTCTGGGCCATTGTGGTGGTTGACCTTCGAAGCCCTGCGCTCGTGCGCGATGACTTTCGAGACGCGTCGCGACTACGCGTAGAGCGGCGCGTGCAAACGGGTCAAATGTGCCAAGGCGGGGCTGGAACAACGTCATGGAGTGCCTCGGCTACGGCTTTCGTCGGGTCTATGCCCCATGCGTCCGTGAAAGCGCCTGCTCTGCTTCACATGTTGGAGTGAGTGTTCAGACTTCAATCCGCTCGCAAGCCCACGGAAATGTTCTCATCGGCATCGAGACAGGCGCTTCGCTGTGCAGCCAAGCGGCAATGCCGCGGCTTCAGCTCCACACCCTCTGTAGGAGCTGCTGCAGAGGTCAAGAAGCTGGGTGTTATTGGAGCTGGGCAGATGGTATGTTGTTTGCCGGTGGATGCAAAGATTCAATTGACTCCCATAGGGACTTGGAATAGCTCTAGTAGCCGCACAAAAAGCTTCAGTACCCGTCCGGTTAGTCGACAACTCACAAGCCTCGATCGACAAGGGCTTGAAGTTCGCCGACAAGCTCCTCGAGAAAGACGTCGGCAAAGGCAGGATGTCCAAAGAAGATGCCACAGCAGCCAGAGAGCGCCTCACTTCCAGCACCAGCCTCGACGACCTATCGGATGTCGACTTCGTCATTGAGGCCGTCCCAGTACGTGTACTCCTACTCATCGCCAACTTACATCTAATATTCCAAAGGAAATACCCGACCTAAAGAGCAAGATCTTCTCCCAGTTAGCCAAGATATGCCCTTCTTATGCTATTCTCGCAACAAATACCTCCTCCATCTCCATCACCAAAATCGCGGCGTCCACGACCAGCGACCCGACCGATCTGTCCGCCTCGTCCCGCGTCATCAGCACCCACTTCATGAACCCAGTGCCAATCCAGAAAGGCGTAGAGATCATCACCGGCCTGCAAACTTCGCAAGACACTATCGACACCGCAGTGGAGTTCTGCAAGAAGATGGGCAAGATTCCCTCCATGAGCACGGACTCCCCCGGATTCCTGGCGAATCGGATCCTGATGCCGTACATCAACGAGGCCATCATCTGTCTAGAGACTGGTGTGGGCACAAAAGAGGATATCGATAGCATTATGAAGAACGGGACGAATGTGCCAATGGGACCGCTACAGTTGGCAGATTTCATAGGGATCGATACGTGCTTGGCGATCATGAAGGTGTTGTATGAAGATACGGGAGACTCGAAGTACAGGCCTGCGGTTCTGCTGAAGAAGATGGTGGATGCTGGGTGGCTAGGTAAGAAGAGCGGTAAGGGCTTCTACGACTACTAGATGTGCTACTAGACGAAAGGTCAATTGAGTATGCGCTCCTCCCAAACGAACCAGTATCCACAGCGCCGTACTTCCAGAGGACCAGCGGCAACAGCTAACGTACAAGGAAGGGCGCTCATATTGTCCAATCCGAAGACCTTCAGATTCCCTCGAAGATAGCTCAGCCCCTAGCGCACATCCCCCAGCCAGAAGCCCGTCAACCCCTCAAGCCCATCCCGTAAAGTAAATCTCCCGCCTCTTCACCCCCTTCGGCGGCCTAACACAGTTACACGTCCACTCGGTGCTCGTCACATCGCAGCACCGCTCCCTCGCCCTCTTCTCCCCCCTCATCCTACTCTTCGACAACAAGTCCCTAAACCGCCTTACTCGCATGCTCTCCTCCCTCTTCGCCCACCTCCTCTCCCTGTCCGTCCCTAGCGACTCGTCCAGTTCTTTCGTATCCACGGCGTGGGCCTCGTTCTCCCCACCGTCGGATACGGGCAGCTTGTTTAATGGCGTCTCGTCGACTTTGCCCCTGTAGTGCCGCAGGTGGCGGGCCATGTTGAAGGCTCGCGTGGGCTGGGGGCGGGTGTCAAGCGGCGTGGTGTACGGATTGGTAGGGCTGGAGGGGTTCGGGGTGCTTAACGTGGACGAGCTGGAGGCCCACGCTGCTGGGGATTCGGGCTTTGGATCCTGGGGGCTGGGGGCCTTCGACCCGCTAAGAGAAGGCCAGGAGAGCGGGGGGCTGCTCTCCTCCTCCTCCTCCTCCAGCTTGATGGTGACATTTGCCCGGACCTCGGGGTACACAGGGGGGCTGTCGCTGACTTTCGAGACCCCTGAGTCGTCTTCCTGGCTCTGCGTCCGCTGGGGCGTTAGCGGCAGGCCGTGGGTCTCGACGGTGGATTGGTGGCCCTGGAGGGCCTCGAAGGCTAATCGAGATAAGCCGATGTTGGAGGGACTCATGGTGATGGTGATGGTGAGGGTGAGGGTGAGATGGGTAGCTGCTGTTTGAACGTGTATTCTGAGGGCTGGAGACCTTCAGAGTGTGATGGCAAGAGATGGATGAGGAAAAATCAGATCACAGAGAATGTGCAAGCTATATACCCTGAGGTGGAACTGGAATTGTTGGGCCAGAAAACTACAATTTTCCCATTTAGGTCAAGTGCTCAGCTTTTCATTCAGAACCATAGCTGGTAAGTCTAATTTTCTTCGAAGAGAACCTTGGAAGACGCCGCCATGTAAACCCCATAGTTCGTCGACCCAAGCGCCATTCCGTCCATGCCAACGCCTTCCCTCCGTCTCGTTGACTTATCGCAGCCGCTTCCCTGCGCCACCGACCCTCTGAGCTCGAAACCGGCTGGTCCGATGCTTCTTCCACTCCGGCAGCGCATTCGGGAGCCCCCGGTCCTCCTTGTACAGCTCCTCAGTCTTGAGCCCCGACTCCATCATCGCATGCCGCGTCGGTCTGTCCGGAACCGCGAAGCTCTCCCACGCTAGACGAACCGCGTCCTCGCTCGCCGTGATCTCCTTATTCCTATTTAGGATACTCTGGTTCATATAGCGCTGCTGCGTTGGCGCTGGTACTACCAAGTTGCTCAGATGCTTCGGGAAGGACCGGAGAAGGTTGGTCACTCGGCTCGACTTGCTGATCTGGGGCCTGACAAAGTTGGACTCTGGGACGGTGCCGGGTGAGGCAGGATAGTGCCGCACGAGCTTGAGCTTGTAGGCCATGTTGAGCTCGCGGTTGGTCGGGTAGGGCCTCGTGAGTTTGCCTGAGTTCGCCCAGCGCGTAGCTGCTGCTTTGCGGGCTGCGAGCGTCTGCTTCTCTTTCTTGTCGGGGATGTGCTGGGGGATCTTGACGGTGAGAGAGACAGCTGGGTAGAGACGACCAGGCGCGGGAAGTGCGCTTGGCGGAGGCGTGAGGAGAGGAGTCGCTGGGCCATAGTGACGGAGGAGCGCGTAGCCGGCATTTGGGTCGCCCAGTTTCTGGCGTTTGGCCGCTCTCTCGGGCGTCGATGCCGCAACAGAGATATTATCGTCCGTACCGGTGCCTGGCGTAGAGCGCTTGTACGGGAGTCCCATTGTGGGCAGCATGGCGCCGACCAAGGTGTCCATAGAGAGGGTGTTGGGAGGCTGTCGACTGACTGTAGAGTCGGAAAAGTCTCGTTTATAGCTGCGGGGCGAGAAGAGAGAGTGAGTAGCTGAATATATACAAAAGACTGACTTGCTAGCGCGATAGCTATTGTGGCCTGTTGGGAGAGTCGAGTGAAGTCATTGTCGAGCAGTTGAAACTGGGTCGCTGTTACCTTTCCCGCGATCTGACCGTCAGGCTGTGAGGAGCGAGTGGCGGCGGACGGCAGGTGTGTGAGAGGAGAGTCAAGTGCAAACGGCGGGACGTTTGAACCGAGGCCCACGGATCCGATAGCTTACCGTTGTGTGAATGAACGTGCTGCTGTGCATCGCGGAATGAGCTAAGTGGTCGCGGTTTGTGGGAGGTAAGTGCGAGCGAGGCATGCGGCAATATGTTGGTCTTGTTCTGTTGTCCCTGACAAGCACCAAGGGAAGGGATTTGACAATGGGCGCCACGGTCCGCGTGCGATGTGATTATGGGATACATTTTCAAAAGCTAGGATAGGAGGGAACTATGGTACAGAGAAGAGCTACTGCCTTACCGCCTTCCAAGGTTTCGAAAACACCAGGCAAGGCAGGGCGAGACGAGACATAGCAATCACCACGTGAATATTCTATTTCATGTCTGCTCACTTGGCACCCCACAAAACTCCGCAGCTTAGCGATGTTGAAAACCCCCGACGAAAGGAGCAGTGGTACTAATGATGCTCCAGCAGCAAGTTCCCTTCTACGCAGATATGTTAAACTTTGAAAGAAAATAAAATCACTATGCAAATGCAGGAGTCCTATCTCCAGGTTCCATTATCGCTTGGAGCCAACCCAACCATCACTCCTCCTCACTATCCTCATCATCCCACGGCAACTGGCACCCACACGGGTACTGATTCCCCAAACGCCCAGGGTACTTCTCCGCATACCAAGCCACATCCTTGCCATTCTTCTGCTCTCTCTTCAGCCGCTCCGCATCTCGCGGATCGACCTGATGCCCGACTCCGGTAAGTAGATCCGGGTCACCTTGGAAGCCCCATCGGTGATTTTCGTGGTCCCAGCCATGCTTGCCCGGTTTGAGGTAGGGGGCCGTTGGTGAGTCTGATTTGAGTTTGTTTTTGAAGTAGGGGGCGGCGTTGCGGTCCTTACGGTAAGGAATTGTGGTTTCGTGGACGGCGGTGTCTGACGAAGCGGTTAGGATGATGTGGCACCGCTGAGCGGGCTGGTGGAGAATTTGTGTTGATGGTGGAGAGAGCGGATTGCGATGATTGTGAGAAGGATTCAGCTCAAGGGCTGGAATAAGCGGATGTTCCTTCATGAGATGTTTGTTGTCGATCTTGGGGGGAGCGGTAGCTGATCGAGATGCCGTAGAAGCCATGTCGTCTTGTTCGTTCGTGAGATAGTCGATCATGATAGAGGTGAGGAATTGCAAAGAAGCTTCCTCGTCTTTTGTACCCTGCGGCTTGAAAATTTTCTTCTTCTTTTGGTGGTAGCGAGCATTACCGTGAGAAGCTATTGGTTCCCCTTCTTTCGCATCGCGAACTTCGAATTTTTGTTTCTTGGCCGTTTGTTGAGGCAGTGTTGGCGCCTGTTCGTTGTCGCGCTTCCGCTTGCTATTCTGCTCCGCGGCATCCAAAGCGATCGGCTTGGTGTTTGCCGCTGGATCAGCTTTCTCTCGCTCCTTCTCATTGGCAGGTCCCTTGCCCAAAGCTTGCGTCTCCACGTATTGGACCCAAGCCCCGATTTGGTTTCTTGAAGCATTCGCGTTGCGGAACTCTTCGGCTTTTGCCCCGCCGGCGTACTCTTTTACGATCTTGAGAAGGTCAGCTTTCGATGTCTTCTGCGCGAGCGATCTCCCATCTCTTGCGTTGGTCTTCTTCTTTCCCTTTTGGTCGTAGAGCGGAATTCGGAGCCCGCCTTCTTCGTAGAAGCGTGAGTGCGACTTAGCGGACGGAGCAGCAGCGAGCTTCGGCTTGGAATTCTTTTTGTTTCGGGGAGCTGGCTTCGGCTTCGAGACTCCAGCGTCCTGCGCATCAGAAAGCTTGAAGCCCGACTGCTTCTGCTTTCCCTTCCCTTTGCCTCCGTTCTTCTTTCCCTGCTGCGCCATCGCTATAGCGGTCTCATCATCGATAATGCCCGTCTGGCGCTCTTTCTTCTTGCCGAAATCCATCTCCCCCCGAAGTCCTGGCGCAAATAATTCTCGTATGTGTAGCTGCAGGGAGAATGGGATTGTGGGAAGAGAAAAGCAGATAAAGAGCGACAAAGAGGTAATTAGCGAAGGAACGTATTGTTAGCTATTATCTGAGAAGTGAACAATGCAATACGGAAGTTTCTGAAGGGGAAATAGAGTCATTGTGAAGGTGGGGCTGCTTGAGTGGCGGCGAGTGGGCGGTGTTTCACAGACGGGGTGAAAGAGGTCTCACGTGCAATAGGACGCTGAAGGCCTTCAGGCTGCGCTATACTTGACTGAAAAGAGATACTGCCACATCCAACTACTCTATTGCGTACTCTCGGGTTCCTTCATTGGAAAAGAGGTCCTAGAGGCCTTCAACACATGATTGCTCGCCTGTAGACTTTTCACTGAGGTTCAGTAGGTGCCAAACGCGAGTGATGTGAAGGAGCAGAGACCTACAACGCGTATAGAAGACAGCGTCGAGTTAACCTAGGAAGATGGCGAAAATTGACATACTGGCCACACTCGAACGCTCCCTGAAGCCCTTTAGGCTGAGCAATCGGGATGCCATGGCCTACCGAAGGCCTCCAGGCCACTTTGTCCTTCAGATGACCACCCATGAGGTTTCCTAGTCTCTGCTTCAACGTTCCATGAAACCTCCAAGCCGAGCAATGCCCATGCCTACCATCCTCTGATTCGGGGCCTCCGAAGGCTTTCAGGGCGGCTTTTTCTTTTCCGTGCACGCCTAGTCCGCGATAATCACTACATATCACGGGTTGGTGACAAGTTTCTTATTTTCGAGAAGAGATGGTCGTGGAGTGGAGTGTGAAAGGGTTGAGCCCGTGCGCGGATCGTTGTCGGCACGTGAGGCCCGGCCGCCGCCGATGCCGAGGCATTTCCGGCCTCCACCATTTCGTCGCTGTGGAGCCGCCCAGCTCTCATTCTTCGATCGCATTGCGTGCGCTTTATGATTCAGACTGCGAGAAATCGGTAGTCAAGATGGTCCGCGAGGACCTGATCACATCGGCGGTAAGCATTTCCCTTATCACTGCGGCGACGAGCGCGAGCTGACTGGTCTAGGTCTCCTGTACGTTCGTCATCGTTCGAACTCGTTTGAATCGCCTCAACATGAGTCTGACTGTGTTGTAGTCCTTCAAGATCCCTCCGTTGCGAGCGCGCCCCTTGAGAAGCGCATTGCCTTCCTCCAGTCGAAGAACCTCACGCACGAAGAGATAGACCTCTCGCTCGCGCGGGCGTCCGAAGAGCCCGGCCACCCGTCTACTCCTCCGCAGACTTCGACACCTCCCCACTATGCATACAGACCACCTCCCTCCGCTCCCGCATACGGGAGCTACCCTCCGCCAGGATACTGGCAACAGCCGCCGCCTCCAGAGTAAGAATCCGAGATTAGATTGTTACTGTAAGTGCTGACTAGCGTAAAGGCCCCCAAGACGCGACTGGCGCGATTACTTCATCATGGCGACGGTGATGGGCGGCATCGGATATGGCCTTTACTTCACAGCGAAACGCTACATCGTTCCCATCATTGCCCCACCCACGCCACCTCAGCTGGAGCAGGATAAAGCATCCATTGATGAATCGTTCAAGCGGGCGTTTGATCTCTTAGACCAACTGAACACCGATACTGCAGCACTTAAGACTTCTGAAGAGGCTCGAACAACTAGGCTTGATAATGCGCTTGGGGAAATGGAGAGCGTCTTGGTAAGCCTGAAAGAGTCGTCCAAGCGGCAGGGAGACGACAATCGGAGGATTGAAGATGATGTGAGGGGGCTACGGGAACTCATCCCGAAAGCTTTGGATGCCCAGAAGGAAGCCACGGATACCCGGTTGAAGGAGCTCTCGACCGAGCTCAAGAGCCTGAAGACTTTGGTTGGCAACAGGATGGGTTCCGGCACCGCCCGTCCTCCAGCGACCACCCCCAGCTACTATGGTCTGGGTCAGTCTCAAGCCTCGGTCTCGACACCAAATATCAACGGAGCTGCTATATCTTCAACACCGGCACCTCAATCCACTCCTGCTACACCAAGCGAGCAGCCGAATGGTACCAGTGTCACCGAAGGCCAAGCGAGCAGCAGCGCGACAACATCCGCCCCGGCTCCAGAAAAGCCGGCGGCTGCGTCACCATACGGCAGGCTAGCGAACGGACGAGCTGCCATTCCGGCTTGGCAGATGGCTGCAGCAAAGAAGAACGAGGAGGCGAAGAAGGACACGAGCGAGAGCGGCACAGCTGTTGATGCTAGCTCTGGCTCATGAAAAGTGACCTTATCTTCAGTCTCTTAATGACTCCATTATCTCCATACTGAGTGCTCTTTCTGGCCATGTATTATCTTGGGTATTTGTGCAGGCATTTGTGCAGGCGTAGCTGGGGATATCGGAACTACTTGCACAATCCTTACGCTTGGATAAGAAAAGGAGCACCTCGACAGCTAATATACTACAGTCCTTCATCATTCCCTCAGTGAGCAGTGACTCTGTGTTCATAGGTGCTAGACCTACTACACACTTGCTTGGAATGGACGGGCCAAAGTGAGATCTCGTGACCGCGCGACTACGCGTCGCGCGTCTTCTTACCGAGCGACCTATCATGGCCTTCAATTCGAATCAAAACTAGCGTCTCGACCAGCGCTTCTTGCCTGGTTCTTAACGGGGAGTCGTCGCCCGATCGTAGAAGTGTTGTCCGAGAGCGAAGGGAACGGAAGCGGCGTTGCGGCTGACGCTTCTAGACGTTTGGGGCGGCGCCCGCTTCCCCGCCTCCCTTTATCTCCATTCAGGTTTCATGGCACCACCACCGCTTCCCGTCTTCGTCCTCGTGGTCGCCCTGCTCCTCGTCCTGCTCTTCCTCCTACTGCTCCTCCTTCAGCGGTTACTCCTCGTTTTGCTCCTCCTACTCCTGCTCTTCCTCCTAGAGAGTGCAGGCCCGGAGTAGTAGGATTGACACTTTGTTTCACTCGAAGACGAAAGGTATGTAGGATGACCAGCAACAGAGCTACACAAGGTAACACCGGCTTTGGCATACACGCGAGATCTAACAGAAGGCCGGAAGGTGTCCATATAGGCTCATCGCTTTTCTACCCAACCGCTCTCCATTCGAGGAAGTTTATGCTGTCTCAATTGACTGATTCCGAATCTTCCTTTCCCAATCTTCCGGCCTCAACGCAACATTGCATCCTCCAACATGGCCGACTGCGAGTCTTGCTCCCGCACCTTTGTCAACTGGCATGCTGCCCGACAGCACATGAATGCCGTCGGCCATTGGGCCTGTGAGACCTGCAGTTATGAGTTTTGGACACAAGAGGACGCCGAGGACCACATGGATGACCTCGGCCACAGACGTCCACGCTTCGAATGCGAGGCTTGCGACTATGCGTTCGACACCTCGCAAGAAGCAAGGAGACACATGGATGCACTCAATCACTGGAGGGTGAATTGGTGCGACAGCTGCGAGAGAGGCTTTCAGAACGAGAACAATCTGAGGATTGTACGTTTGATGCTCAGCTGCGAGACCCTGATAGGTTGATAAGGGAACAGCACCTCAATTCGAACATCCACCGCGGCTCTAACATTACCTGTCCTTTCTGCAAGCGCTGCTTCACGACTGCCACAGGTGTAGCGCACCATCTCGAAACGGGCTCCTGCCCCAACGCCCGCGCCGTCGACCGCGATACCATCCTCAATGCCGTCCGCCGCCGCGATCCGCATCATCTGATCACCAAAAAGCTCCTGACCTACCCGTCCTCCACGTCTTCTAGCATCGAGGCCACGGCCGCATTGTACAATGAATATCGCGGATGCTACGAGTGCTATCTCTGCCACAAGGGATTCGGTAGCTTGAGTGGCTTGAACCAACACGTGCGAAGCCCGGTGCATAAGCAGAATGCATATCATTGTCCGGGGAGGGCATGCGGTAGGGAGTTCAAGGCACTGGCCGGATTGTTCAACCATCTGGAGAGCGAGACTTGTGGCGCTGTAAGGTTTGAGGCTATGCAAAGGAACGTTGGGAGTTTCCTGAGCGGGAGAAAGATGATTAGATTTACGTGAGGTGTGTCTGGAAGCTGCTAGGGGCATGAGCAGACGTTGTCTTCGCCAGGCATTTTGGAGAGCTTGGTGTCATTGGGCGTGTTAGAGGAAGTGCTCTGAAGATGGAGTTTGATACTCTTACAACTGCTCCATACAGTAGTCCTTCCGATTTTCATCGCATAATTTGGTTCGTTGTAAGGGATCTGCCGACTGACATAATTCCGCTTGGCTGTGCCACCGTATTCGCCAAGTCAAATATATTGGCTTGCGAACCTCAGATACTCTTTTTTTTGTTATTCTCTCTAGGTTATTGAAGTCCAAGTGTTCAAGTCGATATCCCAACCACCCATCCACCAATATGGCAACCAAACAAGACGACACCATATCGTCCCCACCACCCTGCCAAACCGGCCCCAATCCAAACGCCAACCAACAACCTAAGAAGAGCGCTCATCTCGACCCTAGCGCCCAAGCCACACCCCAGCAAGTCTCAAAGAAAACCCAAAAGTCGAAGGACAAATCCCCCTTCAAGAAAGGCTTGAAGTCGGTCGGACGTTGCCTTGCGGTACCGTATATCTGTTGCTGCTGCATATACCACACTCAGATTACTGAGAGGGATCCGTGGGGAGCGCCGAACCATCCGAAGCGGAGGGAGAAGAAGGAGATGAAGAAGAGGGCTAAGGGGGAGAAGACGTTTACTGCGTCGTAGGGGATAGAAGGGAGGTATGTAGCAGGGAGCTTGCAGGCTTAAGGTCCCTGTTAATGCGGGGCGGTTATGGGAGACGCTCGTGGCTCTGGCATTCATTGACAAAGTGTGTCGTTGGTACTAAGCGTTAGGGAGCCGTTTTCTGGGAGTGTTTCCATCACCATGGAGCACTTCGACTCGTAATCATTCATCCGAGCCTCGATGGACGAGAGAGAAGGGAGATGGTGAATGGAAGAGTGACAGACCTGTGTATTAGAGGGGGCCGGTGAGTTCACGAGTCGGCATCCAATGGAGCGAGTTTGGTGACTGATTTATTGTGAAGCGCGAGGGGCTTCAGCTCCGACTAGACTCTTAAATCCTTAGCCGTCGCTAACACCTCCTAGTGATAGCTATTACCCATCCTGCAGTTCTTCGGGCCCTTATCCGTCTTCAACCACAATTGCTTACTTCCCCTACACTTAGCCCTAGCTCTGACTTGAGAGGAGAAGTTGGCTGGAGCAGCTGAAGTATCTACCTTCAGGTAGTATACGTCCGATCTCACAAGTGTATAGTAAATGGAGTGGAGTTTTCGATTGTATCATGAAACCGGTCGGCTTCAGCTCCTTATCCATGTGGAGCATGTATCTATGGGAGAGCCGTTTGCCATCTCCTCTAGCTCTTGCAACCATAAGCCGTCGTCAACCCTAGCACTCGGCGTCACCCAACCCTAAGTGCCTTGCCCCCCCATACACACCCCCTCACATCTGCCTGCCCTTGCCCTTGTTCGCCTCCACCTTAGTCTTCTCCTCGTCCATGATCGTCTTCCAGTCTACCATCCTCCGGCCGAGATTTTCCACCACCGGGTATAATTCCTTGAAACCTCGCTTTTCGGACGTCGTTTTAGAGAGGTGGTTGTTCGTCACGGTCTCCCCATCGCAGGGCTCATCATGGACCGGACACCGGGTAAGCCGACCCCTGCCGACGATGATCGGTCCTGAATATCCACCCTCATATCCACCGCCAGAAACCTCGCCAATCTCACGGGCATAGCCTTGACCATCGCCTTGAAGCCCACCAGCAAGAAAGCCCAAAGGCGCAATCGCAGCAGTGGCGGCTACTTCGTCCGAAACAAAACCCAGAGATGAATCCGTAGATCCAAATACGTACCTAACTTGATTTGCACCGTGCATCAACGGGCGAGCGCGGTTGTACGCCTCGTTAAGGGCAATACTAGCCCTGGCGAAGCTGTTGCCACGCGGGCGAGCGGCAGCGACCGGCGGGAGTGCGAGTGCGGGAGTGGCGTGGTAGCCACGCGGGGTGTCCTCCAGAGATAGATCCTCGTCCTCCTCCTCAAGGATATCCTGAGTACTCTAGTTAAGACGTGATCGTTCATGTATCGGGTGTACGTACGTAGTTGCTGGTCGACTCGACGGAGGGATCCTTAGTCATAACGACCCCGGCGTGGACGCCCATGTCTCCTGTATTGGTGTTAGGAATGTGAGAAGGAGAAGGGGGTTGCTTACCGATGTTCTGGTAGCTCGAGACGCGCGACAGAGAGCGAGACTGCGGAAGTGACGTCGAGCGAGAGGGACCTGCAGAGTGAGTGGGATTGACCGCGAAGCCTGCATAGGTAACCATGCCAGGGTCGCGCATGTGGTTGACGCTGGGAACGCGGGAAGGGACGCCGGAGCTGAGCGGCGAGTGTGGAAGAGGTACTCGAGCGAACGAGTCCGTGTCGCCCTGGACCATGGGACCGGTGCTAGGAGTGCGCGATGGTGGGCCAGACACGGTATCTACGAAGCTGTTCATAGCCTCTTCATCCATCCACACTGGATGGCATGTCAGCTGCCGGTACTCACGTGAACCAGGCGAAGGGGAGGCTTGACCTGAATCGAAACTCACGACAGGAGTGCCGCGGCGCGTAATACCATACTCCTCAAGCAATTGAGTGAGGCGGGGGTTTGAGCGGATGGGACTAAGAATACCACGCGGCCAAATCGCTGGGGACGCTGAACGGGACCCATAAGGGGATGCCAGCGAGGAGCCATGACGGGAGCCCGGAGCAGAGGCGGCGAGATACAACGCTCCGTCGTTGTAGAATTGCTCATTGCTCGTGCCAGGCATATATTGGAGATTGGTCATTGCAGCCATTGCTGACTCGCGCCAGTCCATCGGGTGTTGCTGAGCCGCACCAGCTACAGAAGGGTCAGCGTGTTCGAATGGCGGTGGGAAAAGGCACTCGCTACTGGCCACAAGCTCCCGCAGCACCTCTCCTCGGGAAGCCCGTCGACCTCTCCTCACCATATTCATACCTTGAGGATAACTAATGCTTGGTGCCAGTGCTTCAGCTGCTCTCCTCTCATCGTCAACTGCTGTAATGCGAGCTTCGAAAGCCATCTGCGCTTTGTACGCTTCGACCTCTTCCTCTGTCGGTGGGTCGCGCCACTCATGACGTTTGCTCTTGTCGAGTGCAGCAACGCTACGTTCGTTGACATGGTTTGAGTCTTTCTCATTGTACGGGGGAGCTGTGTCGGCCGTGGTACCGACGATGAGGATCTCTTTCTTCGTTGGAAAGAGGAGCGGTTGGACTGGATTTCCCGCTTGGCCGAACAGATAATGGCCGCGATACCAGTAGGCGACGCCGGTTTCGATTGGATGTTGACCTACAAAACCGGAGATGTAGACTTTCATGTTCTTAGCTTTCACAGCGTCGTTGGGTGCCATGCTGACCACCAGGGGGTAGCTCGTTCGAGGCAGTGTGTGAGTGCGAGGTTGCCTTCGCTCTGGCGTTAGCTGTAAGAGGGGCGTGTGTGGTGCGCTCTCGCAGAAAGGAGGGAGAGAGGGATAGAGGGATAGAAGGAGGGAAAGGGAGACGTTGGCAGCGCCTTATATGGGTTGATTGAGGATAGTAGATGGGGAAAGGAAAGGGTACTTACGCCGCGTTGAGGTGACCGCGAGTTTGGTGGGTGAGCAAATTTTGTGTTGTGGGTGGACGAAAGTTCTGGTCGGAAGCAGTGCAGGTGAAGACGAGCCAAGCATTCACCGGCTGTCTGGAAACGCGCGGGTGAACGCGCTTTGGATCGCGTCTATTGGACCTAAACCTGACTGGCTAAGTAAATCTCGAAATGGAAATGGTTGGGGCGAGGGGATTGGTCGGGAGTACATGCCGAGAACGGTGGGAGTGAAAACAAGTGCGGCTTTCACCGACTGCTGTGGCCAAATGTGCGATACCGCTATGCTAAAGAGTACATTTGTGAATAGATGAGAGTCATTGTGGATAAGAGGGGAGCAGAGGAGGGGTCTGGACGGAGAGGTTGCGGTAGACGAAGAGTAGAAATGACACTTGTGAAACAAAAAGCAAGATGGTTCGGTTACCCATTTGATTCATTGGTGTCGTGAGGACCGGACGCCAGATGCCACATGGACAGAAAGCGCTGAATCAAGATATGCAGCTAAATCATCATACCATTCAACACTCCATTCCACTGCCGTCGTCCTTTGCTTACTTGCGTATAGCAGACGTGCCATCATCAGCACCTGGTAGACCTTCCTCGTCACCGGGCTCAGCATAAGTGCCGGCTTTCTTGGTTGCTCCTCGAGTGCGACCCTCGACGATGTTGCTCCTGTCGATGGCATCGTTCTCATCCTGAGCTGTCTAGAAGTTAATAACTGTTCCGCCGAGGATGCTATGAGAGACTTACCAAGTTGCTGATCGGAGTCGGCGGTGACAGGATCATAGAGATCCGCTACCGGAACCTCATCCTTCTGAACGGGTACTTGATACTGCCCAGTCCGGCTGACGTAGTCGTTGTCCTTGGAGTCACCGGCCGGGGCGTCGTTGGTGAAGTCGTTCTGCTGCTCGTACTGGTCGTCGGCGGAAGCGGACATATTTATGATTGGTTTGTTGAAGTTAAAGATGCTGACAGGAATAGCCGTGATAACTTGAAATTGTTGATGCGTTTGAAGTTGCTGATGTACGGGAAGGTAGTGCGGAGCAGCCATGTTATATGCTTCTCCTAGCGACTACTAGGCTACGTCATGATGTCAAATTGCTCTCGGTCAAGCCTCTGACGAGATAGGTACCTGGCATACATCGGGAAGGTCCTCCGCATCGTCGTACAGTCCCATGGGCGACATAATCATGACACCATAACGAAGAGGGCCGAGCAGCATGGCGCGCCAGACCGACTGTGGGGTAGTGCTACCAAAGGTGGAAAGGTAGGACGCAACTCACACATGAGAATCATGCCGATTAGCGAAACCTAGTCAATAGAGCGGGGCGTCTTTTCTTTCCGAGGAAGTAGCCCTAGCGCATGGCGTGAGTTGACGTCGAAGAAGGCATCCAAGACGGAATCGCTGACTGAACTCAGATATCAGTGATCGAATCCTCTCACATGCATACTACGTTGATACGAGAAACTGGGGAACAATAAGTATGTCTAGGGGGATAAGATCAACACCAAACATTACTTAGAATGACCTTACAGGTCGTCGTCATCCTTTCGCAAGAAGCGTACAATTGCTTCCTCACTTGCTGAAGACAAAAGCATAAGCGCATGGCCAGACCATGCAAGGCACAAGCGCAATTTCAAACCTCGCATCTCCTTGTCCCAGCCACATTCCTGTTGCGACAAAGGCTAAGGGGCAGCAGACGTCAACGAAACCCTCAGCTTCGCCTAGCGTCAGGTACGCTCTGGGGATCTGTAGCTGGGCTTTCAGATTAGCGATGCTTGAGAGATCGACCTTGTCGCTAATAGATCGGATTCGGGCTGTTTCCGATGGGGCCGGTGACGGGGAGTTGTTGGTTGAGAGCTTTGACGCGAGAGGTCGTTGACGTCAAGCCGGAAAGCGCTAGCCGTTTCTGGGAAAGTCTAGACCAAATGCGTGATAGACGACCAGATGTGTAGAATAAACGCCGGGAGCTTGTCGCAGACATGATTCAAAAATAAACGCCTTTGGGCTCCAAGAGATCCAGGGTGGCGGAGCCGGCGACACACTTGACTAATACGGGGGATTGAAAGCAAGGAGAAACCGGATTGAAAATCAATTTGCATGAGCGAGTGCCTCTGCGACCACAAACCGACAATATCGCTCGTGGGTATCTATATTACACACTCTTTTGAGACAATTGCTGAATAACGACTAGTGTTGTGCTCCTCCCATCAGCTTTCTGAAGGATAACACTTGACGCCGGTTTACAACGTGTTAGAAAGATGGAAGACGTGGAAGTCATGAGAGGCGGAAGTAGACGCGAGAACGATTGAATCCGCAGCGGTGCTGCAGTTTAATCGCCTTCCGAGGTAACTTTCTTCCTTCTGCTCCTGTATACTGTTAGCGTCGCGTGGTGAAATGGCCTAGGGTGGAGTGTACCTCTTCTGCGGGGCAGACTTCTCCTCGGTGTTGGCCGCGGCCGCCTTCTTCCTGCCACGCTTCGGCTTTGGAGCTTCGACTTCGACTTCTGACTCAGCTTCCTCCTCGCTGACTACCTTCTTGACGGCGGCCTTCCTGCCTCGTCCTTTCTTAGCTTTCGGCTCGGGTGCTTCGACTTCGCTCTCTGGAGCCTCCTCTTCCTCGACGATGGCCTTCTTGGCCTTACCCCTGGCCTTCCTTGGAGCGGGCGCTTCATCTTCCTCCTTGACGGTAGCCTTGGCTTTGCTCCTGGCCTTCTTTTGGGCGGGCACCTCACCTTCGTCTTCCTCTTTGACGGCACGTCCACGCTTCTTCTTCGGCTTGGCCTCTTCAATATCGGCATCCTCCTATGACGGTCAGCAAAGGAACACGGGAGAAGCTTGGTGTGCAAGTACGTCGTCAGCCTTCTTGCCTTTCTTCTTTTTGGGCGTCTTGACCTTCACCCGGAAGCCCTTCATGCCCGGTCGGTTGCATTCGACATCCTACAAACAGAGTCAGATAATGCCGCGGAATAGCGCACTGCCACTTTACTTACGCCCTTCCAGTCTTCATCCGGAACGTGGCCATGCTGGAGGGCGAATTCGACCTTCTTCTGGTACTCTAGAGGGAGCTCATCGAACCCATCCACCATGTCAGTGTCGCCTTCAGACTCCTCAATGAGATTTGCTATCTGGGCGGGCGTAACGCATCCCCTAGACACGTTAGATGTCTACTGAATCAATGGACGTGATGTTTAGGAACGTACCAGTGCTTGTAGGCCCAGCTGGTATGTTCGTGGATGGTGACAAGGCTTCCATAGCGGAACTCGCCCTTTTCAATCTTGACGCCGGCGTCCTTGCATTCCTTGTTCTTGCAGCCGGCACGGCCTTGCTTGGCTAGTTCTGCAGGTAGTGTGAGCTTCAAAGTTGCAAAGCGAAGACAGGATATTAACACGAATAGGTGGGGCGAGGAAAACGCCAATACTTACCCACGCGATATGGCATTGCTGCGAGTCTGGATGACCGATGTCGTCTGTTTGCCGGCTGTGTGTGGTGTGATGTAGAGCGAGTGAGTAACTGGACGGTGCGCCACGGCGTCTATATAAGTAGACGCGCGGGCTCTGGTCTACTCGTGAAATCAATTGCTCGGATGCAGAGGTCAAACGTGAAGTTGGCGAAGATGGTTGCTTGATTGCTTGATTGCTGGTGGCTGGGAGCTGGAGCTGCGACAACGTTCCAGGCAGCTCGCGCTTGGACCACGTCCGTCGCGTCGGCGGAGCGCGGTGGACGTCATGCATCTTCCAAAAAAAGTTCCGCCCGCTGCAGCGACGCTCTTTCACTCTCACCGTTGCTCTCCGCCTGCCATCAATGAGCGCTGTGCACACATGCATTAGCAGCGCCCTGAGACAGGCCTTTCGGCTCCCAAAGCATCGAGTCGCCGCTTCCTATTCCGTGCCTGCGTTCCTCGTTCCTGCCGTCGCTCGGCCGCCTGGTCGCCCCTTCTCTTCCACAAAACGCCGCCGGAAAGAAAAAGAACACCACCAAGACACAGTTGCCTTACGCTATCCTCCGAAGCCTACTAACAGATTCCCCCCATCGCATATCCTTTTCCCCGACCGACAGGTTCGAGATGACATTCAGCAATGGGTTGCCGCGATTGATCCTCTTCTTCCACCTCATCTACGACTAGACACATCGAACCGCCCTGATAACTCCTCGTCAGTGACGGCTATCGATATTGCGCGCATTATCAACGCCGCGCAGGACGCCTCTCAAGATATCCTCGGCCACTTGGGATTGGTACAACAGCGATGGGACACTGTAGTCTGGGTTGCAAAGAAGCTGGTCCAAGATGGCCGACCCTCTGCCGAAGCTTCTGTGCACCTAGAGCCCTTCGGCAACGTTGAATGGCCGGAGATTCGGCCTGGATCCGTTGATGACCTAACGAACAACCCTCTCCGCGTACAGCGGGCTCAGCCTTCTACGAGGCTGTCCTATACCCTGGACGTCATAACGTCTCATCCAGACTCCATCGATCCACAGCACCGAATCCTTAAGCGAGCGCTCGGACAGCTCTGGCGGAGTTTGGGGCGTATGATTCTGGTCGTTGCCGATGAAAGCCACAAAGAGCACGATCCGATAATGCCTCGGGTGTTGGAGATCATTGCATATCTACACCATATAGGACTGATCCCGGACTCCGTCTATGCGCCCACCCCAATCAATGACAGCCACGCTCTGCAGCAGCCTCCCACTCTCCACCTTCTGTCTTCTAAAATCCTCACCGCGCTGTCGGACGCGACTTGGAGAGCTCATGAGGCATCCGTGAAAGTCGCGACCGAGCGACTCAATGCGTCATATTTCCTCGGCCATGAGATCCCTGGGTCACGCTACAAAATCCAAGTAACGGAAGTAGCTCCCGAGCTATGGTTAGAGCTGATCCTCTGGTCTTGTCTGCATGGTGGGTGGATAGCGGATGGGACGGCAATCCTAGAACAAGTGGCATCGCATAACAGCGAACAGAGCTGGGGACTTATCAGCTGGCGAGAGCTTCTTCAGGCTAAAGAACAAGAGTCGGCTGATTCGGGTGGATGGAGACTGTTTCAACGACGCCAGGACGTTTTCGCAAAGGCGGAAGATCGTGCGCGCACGCGAAGAACAATCAGCAGCGAAATCGTAACGTCGTTTATAGATGGACTTGTGAACAATATGCGACTGGGTGTCGGTGCTCGAGGCGCCGATCCGGAGCATTTGGTCGAGCGGATCAAGAAGCTGAAGCATTTTCTCGACCTGAACTCCCTCAGCCTGGGGTCAGCGACCTGGGACTCCATCATGGCGCGCCTTCTGGAATCTGGCGGGATAGCCCCCGAAAAGCGTCCAGAGCTTCTTCTTAGCATTTTGGATCTGGCGTCCGGATTCGGCGCTGAGGTTGGCGCAATCAATGTTTCCTCACAGACGGCGAAACCAGAGTCAGAACCCCCTTACTTCTTCGAGCCTACCACGATACCCCTGAGCCTGCTCCACCGGACCATGCGAGCGTTCGTGGAGAACGGGGATATCGCAGGGGCCATGACGACTCTCAAGACGCTCCAGCAGTACACGGATAGCAACAAGCAGAGATCTTTGGAGCACTTTTTTGAGACACTCAAGACTGTGCCGCTCTGGCAGGACGAGCCGTTTACGAGTGCGCTTCCGCCAATTGAGTTTCCGGCTTTTGACAATCAACTTCCTATACCCCTGCTTGCCAAACTTCTAGACCTAGCCACCGACGCGAAGATGTATGAGCTTGGACGCTGGTTTTTGTTCTCGAAAGACTTAGACGGCCCTTTGATACATCCCTACATGTACGCCGACTGGAACGTGGCCGCGTCCATTATACGTTTCGCTACTCTGGCTGGTGAGAATGATCTGGTGCTGAAAATTGTAGAGCAGACAGGAAGTTGGAGCAAGGAACACCAAGCCCAGCGCATGCCTCATGAGCTTTTGACGGCGCTGCTCTGCAGTCAGATCAAATTACATCGCTGGCAATCGGTACGCGGTATGCAGGAGCACGTCTTGGAGACGCCAGGTTATCGACCCCGGCCCGAAATTCTTGCCAAATTTGCCGCAGAACTGCTGCGCTCCGAAGGGGATTCGTCTATGAAAACGCAAGCCCGGAATGCTTTTACAAAATTTCTCTTTACATGGGAAGACCTGATTTTGTCGCATGCGAGGAATGAGTTGTATTGCGTTCTCGGAATACTCTCCACTGTCCATGAGGAGTGGAAAGAGTACTGTTCGCAGTTTCTTTCCTTCTCCACACGCCAAGGCATCAGGCTCTCTACCGACGACTTCAACCAGATTCTCGGCGGGGTCCTCGACGGGTATGGTAGCCTGCAAGGCAGGAAGGTTGTAGATGCATGGTGCTACAAACCTCCAAAACCCTTCGAGCCGTATCGAGCACCGGGAGGTTTGCCTACTATGCCTCGCACCCGCGTAGGCAAGGGTGAGGAGTATGAAAGTCGACCGGGGAACATCGAAATCGTTCAATCGTCAGGAGCGGGGATCATCTTCCAAGGACGGATCTATCCCAATCGACAGACCATCTGGGCGATCCTGCGAAAGGTCCAGCAGGAGGAAGACCACAGGCGGGCGAAAGGTGAAGAATTAACAGCGTCTAAGCGCGCAAAGGTGCGCGAGACGCTGGAGTGGGCCGCGAAGCTGCTGTACTACCTGGGCTTCGACTACGAGGACATTGTCCGTGACCTGGGCGGTCTCGCAGAGCTGGCCGAGCTTGAGGCTCCGTCGGCGCCTAGAGTGGTTAGATTTGCTGGAGGCGAGCCAGGGTTCTGATGGTCCGGTTCGGCGTCGTGCATAGCCTACCGGACTTTGGATACAAAAATTTCGTAAAAGGTTCAGCGTCACATTTTTACCCGCTTTTGCACGTGAGAATCTGGTGTAACATCGCAAAAGTCGCGTGCTCTCGCAGGGTCCAAGGAAATATTTCTCCAGAGATGTCAATTGCCACGAACCGGTGAGCTCTGCTGTGGTTACTGAGTCAAATGTACTAGCGTCACGTTGCAGAAGTTCGAGTGATCCATGGATGGTGGCGGCTCGGGCTGTGACGAAGTGTCTCTCGACCCATCATCTTTCGTCTTTGCAAGCGGGCTTCCGCGTCTCTGCCTGCCGCAACCGCTTCAGCTTCACGAATGGGAAGTGTTGCCTTCGTACTGGTGTTCGAACTGGCACTGGGAGACGTACCCAATCAGGAAGACGAGGAATAGGCCACGTCGAATGATCTCGAGCAGGCCGGACTGCGCACTCCGACCAACCAGCGCAGAGTGGAGCAACGGTGCTCGCATGTGGCATATGCGGCCGAAAAGGCTGCAGCTTGTGCTACCATCTCCGTGGGGCGCGATCAGCATAGGGCTTCGCAACTGTGACTCCAACATCCACGGCAGAACCAGAGATTGAGATAGTAGGACCATGTTTGAGATTCCCACAAGATACACGGCGCCATGTCTCAGGCCAGGCCTCTGCACTGCAAGAGTTGCCGCGACGGCCCGCTGCTGTACTTTTCTGGCACGGCTGCGTTTGCACCGCTTCACCGCTTTTTGGCTGCCGGCGCCAAAGCGTATCGATATGTGTTTTGGAGGGGCAGTCGACGTCAGGGCAGGGTCCAAGGGGTTGATCTATGGCGCCGTTCCCGTCCCCCAGCAGGACGACATTCGGTGCTGGAGTGCGATTGTCGTGCAGAGACATTAGCGATGACGATGGCGCGAGCATCTGTCGACAGAGGTGAAGCGCAGTTCGGCGATGCAATCTAACAGCATGCAGGCTGTTGTCTGCGGCAAGGATTGCGCATCGCTGCGGCAGGCTCGTGTTTGAGGTGGCCCAATTGGATTTTGCCGTTGCATCTTGATGCTCTTTTTAGCCCCGCTGCCTCATCAGTGCGTGTTTGAACGCTCGTTGGGCCTGCGTACAAAGTTTAGTTTGGTGGGGAACCCGGCGCCGCTGTGATATTTTCCAGCGGGCGCAACTCGAGGGGCACACGACCGCTCGAAATCTCTGCGCAGACTCTTCCCCGAGCGCACGCTCTTGGGGTGACTGTGGTGTCACCTTTCTGCCTGCTGGGATTGAGAGTGCAGAAGAGTCATAAGCGGGCGCGGGCGCGGAGTGAGGCCGGGCTGGCCGTTGGACGTCGCGGTCGCCCTCGTATGATGACTCCCCGGTCGCTTCTCACCGCTGATGCTAGTCGCCTTAGCGCGCCCGATACGGCTAGCGGCTTGGCACACCCCAATAGATTTTCCCATATCCACCTGCTTGTGCCCGCCGTCTGCCCTCCACACCCTCACAAGACAACGAAGTCGCACAGAATTTCCCGAAACCCTCGTATTTTCACAGCATCCATCACCCATCTTCGTCGAGACAATGCCGCAGGCGATCGCTGAGCTCTAAATCCCCACTGGGCAGCCCGCAAACGTTTGTGGGCTGTCCCAGCCGGCCAGCTCACGAGAATTTCAACCTCAACGACGATACAAACTCACGATTGCGTGTGGCACCTCTGCTCGCAGCCGTCTCAGCAATTGATCCATCGTCCGCCCTGCCCTGTCCAAATCCTGCATTGTCAGTTCCACCGGCTCAACGCACCGGAACATCGACGACCCTCTCAAGGCTCGACATAGTTAAGAGCCTTCCACCCAGTACACCACACATCCAGTCGACCGCACGCTGTTCCCCCTGCCCCTCCGACCGTCCCGACCGCCCCTCGAGTCCTCCTTTCTCCCCGTCCTCCCTCATCCAGTGCTTCCCGAGTTAGACCAGATCCAACCACGGCACACCGAGAGCAAGGAAAAGTCCAACTACCATGGCGCACACTACGCATGCTCGCGCAATCGCAGCCGAGCTTGGTGGTAAACACTTTCACAACCACAAGCTCATCCATGATAGCCCCGTTGGCGTTCGCAGCAGCGACCAGCGCTCTTCCTCCTCAGACGACGCCGCTCCCACAAGCACCCATCACGCCAGAGGGCGAGGTGGTGGCCAGGCAACCGATGAAGAAGCGTCCAGCGAGGACGATGACGAAGACAGTAGTCCTGATCAAGATGATGACCAAGAAGACGAAGAAGATGACCCAGAAGTGCTGGCCCCGTCTCACGGCCGTGGCAAGGGCAAAGGAAAGCGCCCGGCCATCCGCTTTGGGCCTGCTGGCCGAGATGAGTCTCAGGAAGAAGAGGGCGATGAGGCCTCATCCCGTGAGACGGGGCTCAAACCTAGCCAACACCCGGTGAACCAGCTGCTAACACCGAAAGAGAAGAAGCGCACGTTCAGCAACGTCTCCAACACCTCGGTGTTGTTCGGCGATAATGATTCTGAGGAGCAATTGTTCCCTCGACGCAAAGTTGCTCGAAAGCTCAGCAACAGCAGCAACAAGCCGTTGCTGAAGTATAAGGAGAATGCTAACCGAGACATGAACGGCTTCGAGAACACCATTGAAAGTGACGATGAAGATTACAGCGGCGTCAATCTAGTGCCCGATGACGACGATTCCGATGTGGGGGACATCGAACAGGAAGAGGAGACTTTCATCATTCGGGACGAGGAGCAGCAAGCCACGGTTCTCATCAATCAGTATAACGACGCCCGACGGCTCAGTCTGGATAGCTGCACCAGTGACAATATCTTTGATCTCACCGCACCATTGGATCAGGGCTATCTCGAGGGCATGAACCTCCCCGACATTGGTTTCGGCCAGTTCTTTGAACCGGAGGCTGTCCCTTCTACGCCTGACCAAAGCGCCAAGAGGAAGTACTCAGATGCGTCGACTAAGCGCGTACGCTTCGATGATGAGGTTCAAGTATCAGACAGTTCAAGTACCTCCTCCTCCGAGCTCGACAGCTCTCTCTATCCTGACCTGTTCTTGGAGCAGGACAAGCTTCCGCCTAGTTTGTTCCAGCTTCTTGAGAACGACAATGATGAAGACAACGGAGACTTCGACTCTCCTACGTCCGAAGGATCCTTCTGGGATCTTGGTCAGGACGAGGCCCGGAGTACACCCTTCAAGGGCGGCGGCGACTTGGATAATTCGTCTGACCCGGGTTCTAGTGGCTATGAGAGTATGCTTGTGTCCCATATTGGCTTTGCGTTGATCACTAATATTACATTTCAGCCGATATGGGTGACACAACTGACGAGTATGATTCTGACATGGAGTCGGACGGTCATCCCCAGACTCCGCTCGAAAAGAAGTCTGTTCTCCGACGTCCTTCCTCCGCACTGGGATCCAAAGCTTCGAGCCCGAAGCCCTTTCAGCGATCTTCTAGACCAACTGGTCGCGCTATCCCTCCCACCCGTGGTATCTTCATCCATGAGGATAGCAGTAAAGCCATTGCGGTGACCAATCGGACCACCAAGACGCTCACCTTTTACCGCCCGCGTGCTTCGGTCGTAACTTGGATTTCGGCACCTGGTGCCCCGAGCAGCTCCACAAGCACTGCCAACAATAGCCCGCGTACCTCACTTCAGCAGTTCAATGCTTCGGACAGCGAGATAAGCAATGAGGTCTTCAGCAATCCGTTCACCACCGATATCATGCTGACGGGTATATTTGGTTCTGCCCCTACTAATGACTTCATCTTCGGAGCAGAGAGCGTCGGGCCGCCGGAGGCATTCTATCCCTTCGTTAGTATTGGAGCAAATGGGACTATCATAGAGGAAGACGACGAGTATGAGGAGGACGAAGATTATGAAGACGACCTCAACATCACCGATTTCATGGATTTCGGCTCCGATGTTGATGCGACTGATGTGGAACAAGAGGACGACGAGACGGATGTCCCGGCAACTCCTGCTACCTCGATGGTTGCTTTGAACGGCTCTACTCCTGCTCAACCAACATCCTTAGTCGAAACACCGGCCAGTTACAAGAGGAACGCCTCTGATGCCATGCTCGAGCACTTCGATAGAGGAGTAGTAACTGCCTTCCGGAACAACCAGAACCGCTACCGCGATGTCGCGTGCCTTCCTTCCGATCCTACCATTCGCGCTTCGGTCTCTAAACCAATACGGTCCGGAAAATCAGCCGAAACCCTCATTACGCCGCTTCGGAGGCGTTCAAACTCAAAACGAGCTGCAAAGTCCCCATACCAGGCGAGCTCGCCCTTGGCCAATGCCAGCTCTCCGCTTAGTGGTGTCACAAAGGCCTCGTCAAGGTTGCACAACACTGTCATGAAGTCCCGCCATGCACCGCGCATGGGGACTTTCTCATGAGCACCGACCCGTACCGCATTCACCGCTATTACCACCGACACACTCTAATACCCTCGTCATGTATAATCGACGGTCTTCGTGGATCGCCGATTAATTATTGGAAGAATTATTCGACATCTCCTGGGGAGGTCTCGCAACGACTTTACGATATCCACGGCCTTCTGCCTTTGAGTTGTTCACTGCGGCCCTGTTGTTACTACACACTTGCTATGTGTTTGCATATCCACTAAAAGTTCCTTGGTTCGGCTCATGTTTTATGATGCTCGACAAAAGTTGAACGAGGACCGCGGAGCTGGACGGACGGCAATTGCTCTCTGATCCAACATCGCGGGAAGAATAGCTTCGGCTGATCGCCAGTACCTAATTTCTTTCGGTTTTGACTTCTCGTTCATTTAGCATCTCCTTGTCTCTTTGGTTGGCATCTTTTTCTTTATCATGACCCGCCTTTTCTCCAAGAAAGGATCAAGAAGGATTGGGATGATACCATGTGTTTTCACGGGAACCGGGACTTCGTTGACGATCTGATGGGGTTGACTGCCTTCTTCGGAGTTTAGTTCCACGGTTCAGGGAGGTCCGTGGAATTGGACAGGCGCTAGGATTGCGGAATACATACCACCTAGATCCGTTTGGCGTCGGGTCGTTCGGCTGAGGGTGCTAGCCCCGTCTCTGTCAGGGGGGCAATGGAGCGGATGGATCTAGCTATGAGAAAGCCCGTGTGTAGGAGTACTTGATGATTGTGTTATTTCAGCAATAAAAGTCCAGCTTCAAAATTTGCTTGTTTGGATCGGCATTGCATTGCGACAGTGTGGGGGAGTCGGCCACCAGGAACGGTGCACTGGGCACATGTCCACGTGCTGTGCGACGTACATGTACCTGCGTCGATGCATCTGTACTATTGCTTTCTTATTTTTACCCCGCAGCGTGGCACGGTCTTGTGGATGCTTGGCGTGGTGTTGAGTGGTCCAAGCGCTTAAAGCTAGGACACCGACGTCACTCTTCTTCATGTGAACATCGCCGACGCGAAATATGTCCAACATCTTCCCGCTCGGTCAACCCCCTCGTCAGGCCGGCATGGAGGACGCAGAAGAGGACTATTATGATGGGAAGCCGATCTTTCAATATGTCAAAGTGAGCCTTGTTCTGCCTTTGTGCTGCGACCTCATCTAAACATTGACACCCTCGCGTTCAAACAAAATACAACTTGATTCTAACCCGAGTTCAGGATACCGTTCTCGCACCGATCCGAATAGCAACCTCCCCCACCCTTCTGCGAACCTACCTCCGCACCGCGCTCCTGCTCCTCACCTCGTCGATCCTCTTCGGCATCGCCGTCATCGCCTACACATCCTTCTACTACACCTACATACCCGTCCGCGGCATTACCGTACCCATATACCTACAATATGACCACTCCTCCTTCGCCCCCTCCTCTCCCTCCAGCCTCCAAGCTCTCGTACCGCGACCACCGAAATTCCCCTACGGCATCGCGAACGTGAACGGCCTCATTAGCCGGCAGAAGTACGATGTCGTCGTCGAAATGACGTTGCCCCGAAGCGAGCGGAATCTAGAAGCGGGGAACTGGATGTTGGGGCTGGAGATGAGAGGTCCGACGACGATTGGAGGTGGCGTGAAGGGTATGCTTGGGTGGGAGGAGGAGTGGGATGTCGACGATTACTCGCAGGGCCCCAATGCCGGCAGTATGACTGAGAAAGTCGCAGGAGATGGGATTGTAGGGGCAGGAGCAGTGGAAAAGCCGGTGGTGCTGGCGAGGAGTAGGAGGCCGGCCATTTTGACGTACCGCAGCTGGATGACGGAACTCGCGTACCGCGCGCTACGCCTCCCGCTGTACATGATCGGCTGGGGGCAGGAGAGCGAGAAAGTGGAAGTCCGTATGATGGAGGGTGTCGATTTTGATAAGGGATGGCGGAACGTGCCGTCGTCGCTGCGCTTGGAAATCCGCTCGAGAACGCCGCTTGAAGTATACAGGATCGCAGTTCGGTTTGCGGCGAGACTCGAAGGGCTGAGGTGGATCATGTACAATTACAGGTTGAGCTCGTTTGTGGTAGCTACGAGCGTGTTCTGGGGCGTCGAGATGAGCGTTGTGTTGTTGACGTGGCTTGCTTTCTCGCTCTGCTTCGGCGCTGCAGGCGAGCAAGAAGAAGACGCAGGGGATCGGAAGAAGATCAAACTCGAATCCGGCGCTATAACACCCAAAACCGAGCCTCCAGACTCAGAACCCGCAACGCCCTTAAGCGACACGTCGCGCACTTTCCCCACGCTATCCTCCCACCAACGGCTACACTACACGTCTCCGCCGGACGAGCGCTCGAAGGCGAAGGAGGAACGCGAGACGCCCAGACTGGAATACTTGCCTGTGAAAAGAGATGAAGAGGCGGATGACGAGGATGATGATGAGAGTGCGGATTTCTTGCTTGAGGAGCCGGTACCGAGGAGTGGAGAGGGAGTGCTGACGGATTCCGGGATTGGTACCAGTTTAGAGAGTAGTGTCGAGGCGAGGACGGGGCTGAGTAGGAGGAGGAGTGGTGGTGGTGACGGTGGAAAGAGGGAGAGGTGATGATAATGGCTTTGGGTGCATTGATAGGTTTACTTTAGGTTGCAGCATGATACCATAGATTCAAGTAGCAAGTTTCATTCTGTTCATGCTAGCTTGAGATGCGCTTCTTGTCAGCGGTTGTCTACATCTTCTATGGGTATATTCATCCTGCAACTCCATGCGTACCTCCTCCCAATCAGAGCATAGGCCTCGTCTCCGTCATCCCACCCCCGTGCCTCTTCTCAATCCTCTCCCTGCCCTTGATCATGGCCGCGCGCACGTCGTCCGCCGTCAAGTCCGTCAACTTGCCGAACTCCACCTCCCTCCTCACCAGACTCTTCGCAACGATGAATTGCCCACTGCTACTCTCCACCCCGCCCTCCACAGCATCGCGACAGAACCGCGCCGTCTCCTCGAAATGCACCCTGCTCGCCGCCAGCCCCTCAAGCATCATCCCAAAACAATGCGGCATCGCCTCGAACTCCCTCCACCGGACCTTCACACCCTGCTCATACAACCTCTGCGCCAGCACCGCATCCTCATCCCTCAGCATCTCCTCGCCCAGCGAGAAAAACACGGGCGGCGCACCGCTCCAGTCCTTCGCTGCCACGGGCGACACGAGCGGATGCAGCAGCGCGGAGCCCTCGCAGTAGAGCTCCGCGCGCGGCGGCTTCTCGGGCCACGCGTCGCAGGGCGGGTAGCGCATCGTGTGCGTGTGGCTGGGCGGAGGCAGGTAGTCGTATTTCGCCAGCGCTTCGATCGACGGGAGACTCCGCGTGACGTCCAGCCACGGGCTCGTCAGCGCCAGGCCAGCGGGCAGCGGGATCTCGACGTCGCGGCCGTGCCACCGGACGGTTGCTGGGCTCGAGGGGTCCGGCTTCGTGCGCTGGATCTGCAGCAGCAGCTGGAGTAACGCGGTGCACAGCGTCCCGCCCGCGGAATCGCCACCAAACACGATCTCTTTCGCGGGAACTGGTTGATGTGGCGAACCTTCTGGTGGATACAGTAAGGTCAGGTACGCGGTAAGCGCATCCAGCAGCGCCGCGGGAAACGGATTCTGCGGCGCGAGTCGATACCTTACGCTGAACACCCTGCCGCCCGTCTCCTTGGCCAGTCGCCCTGTGATGTTCCGATACGTCGCCGGATCCAGCAAGTACATGGCGCCGCCGTGGAAATACAGCAGCGTGACTTTACTGCTCGTCTCGCGCATCAACTCCACGTACTTCTCTTTCTCGCTCAGGCCCTCCGGCTCAGGCGTCTGATGGTGCGCAGCAGCGCGATACCCCGTCCACTCCGCCTCCAGCGGCGTCGACGCCGGCTCGTCGTACGCCTCGCCCCCCTCTTTCAAATCCTCGATTGCTTTGAAGAGCAGTTTGCGGACAGCATCCCCGTCCTCGGGGACAGAGCATTTCACCTTGGAGATCCAGACCTTGCCCTTGACGCCGGGGTCCTTGGTGGTGAGGCGCTGTTGCTTGGAGATGGACGTTGTTTTGGAGTGGGGGCCGAGCATGTGGCGCAGGATCTTGATGGTGAGTTCGGTGCGCAGGTCCCATTTTGAGGACGTCTCAGAGAGATACAGGGTGTGTGCTACGGCGGTCTTTAGAATGAAGGGGGTCTTGGGGAGGAGGAAGCGGAGCATGGCGGAGGGAGAGGACTCCATTGTGGCGGTACTGTGTGTTCGAGCCGGGGATGTGGCGTCGGACGTAGTGGTTTTAAAAGCTAGTCGGACCAGGCTGAACGCGGGAAGGAAGGGAATAGAAAGCAGAGGCAAGAAAGGAATGAAGAGACGACTGAAAAGAAAGATGAGAGAGCCTCTAAGTGGCAAAGCGAGCGCTGGTTTATTCAGAAGTCAAGTGGACAGGGATCTGTGACGCTTCGACGATATTGCCTCGGTTTCGCGATTGCAAGCATATGACTGGCCAGGATGAACCTCACGTCGTGAATTTCGCGTCCCCGGCTATTGTCCGCGTGGTCAACTCCAAGCGGCGGTTACCTTGCATGTCATGGGATGCAGGGAGGAAACAGAGGCCACATAATCTGTTACTACAGGTAAAGAGACTCAATAATTCGAAGTATGCAGCCTCGCAAAAGGGGCTGAACAGGGTTCGCCTGTTCGTATATCACAGGAGACGATCAGAATGGATGACCAAGGATTAGAAGCTGACAGAATGCATTGAAAAGGCCGAATGGGAGGGGAAAATGCCGTCCCTAACCTTGCCATCCCAAGGGTATCTATCGTCTTAGACCCATCCTGTCTAAACGCCAGACCCCACGCAATGCAGATACCTAAAAGAACACAAAGACCAATACGCACCGGCCTCAATCAGGTCAGCGTCGCGGAGGAGGCTGGAACTCAGCCCAACCTGGTTCAACCGGAGCGGCTTTAGGACGTGGAGCAGAAATCGGCTCAGCTAGAAGGGCTATAGGAGGGTGATTCACATCCTGACTACTAGCTTGTACGGGCGCCGTAGGGGTATGGGTGGGGGGCGAAGGCGGATGATCTCCACCCTCGCTGGCAACTTGCGCGGACGATGCAGGATGTGGCTCAACTGGAAGGGCTGAAATAGGGGAATTCGCATCCCGACTACCGACAGATAGGTCCGGTGCAGGGCTGTGGATGCAAGACGCAGGCGGAGGCGAGGGCGATGTTGGCGGTTCATAGCTCCCCAGGGTTAAAGCAACCAAAGAAGACATGGGGAAGGCAGATGCTGAATCTTGTGCACCCAGCTCGCCGGATTCGCGGACGACATCTTTTCCTCGGTCCTCGTTTTTAGGCACTTGGTTTGCAGCTTTTAATCCCGGAGGGGTGGGAGAGACAGATGCCGGACTCTATCCATCCAGCTCTCCCTCTTCGCTGACGACTTCCTCGCCTCGGTCTCCGTTCGCAGGCGGTTGACTCGGCTCCTGCGAACCCGGCGTGTCGAAGTCGATCGCGTCCTCGGGAGACCTCAAGCCAACATAGACACTCGACTCCCCATCCTTGTTGGGTGTCTGCTCGTAGATGTCCGCCATGATGTTGCACGCCCTTCGAATATCCCTCAGCTTGACATGCTGGATTTCCCACCAGGGCTTTCCGTCCTCGTCTGGGAGTTCGATGTCGACCATGCGGGCTCCGGCGTATAGCGATGCAGCGGCAATCGTGTGCGACGTGAATAGCAGGCAGAGTTGCGTGAGGCACGAGTCCGACAGGAACGCCCAGGCCGCGTTGCGTAGTCGCTTGTTATGCTCGACGCCGTAGTACTTGAGCATGTCATACATAGTCTTGTACGGCGGCTCGACGCTGAGATCAAAGCACAGCGATTCAAGCAGCACATCCTCGCTGTACAGAATCGTATCTCTCCACTTCCAGAAATCCTTCGTCTGCTCATCAACAAGCTTGTTCGGGTCCTTGAGCGCGACGCGGACGCAGGCGACAACGAGCTCTTTCATCTTGCGGCAGTTTTCTTCGACCTTTGTTGCGAGAAACAGCGCGGTGGCGGCGACTTGCTGCCAGAGCGTAAGCAGCGGGCGATGACCGAGGTCAGAGAAGAACGACAGGAGAGATGAGAGAGCACTCACGTAGTGGTGGAGGGGCTTGTAGCTCGGCCGGCTCTTCAGGCTGTTGCGCATGAGGTAGCGGTTGAAGAAGACGGCGGCAGTGCTTAGCGTTGTTTGCGGCAGCTTCAGCATCATGCCGACTTGCAGGATGAAGTTGACGCCCTTCTTCCGCAGTGTTCGCTCCTCTTCGGGAGACATGCCGTCGACTATTGAGGGTGCCTGCAGCAGCTCTTCTTCGGAGAATATCCATTGCTGCTCCGCTTCTGCGACAGCTGGTGGAGGAGGGCGCGGAGGCTCACGCCGCAGCGGAAGAGGGTTCAGAGCTGTCGATACCATGGCGGATGCGTATAGATGGGCGAGTTCGTAGCGTTGTCGGCGGCTTTCCGGAGACGGACTTGCTTCGACGACACTGCGCTTCGCTGTCGCTCGTAGTTTAGGTTTCGAAGACAATTAGGAATCGAAGGTATTGTCCGGCGTTGGGACAAATAACCCGAATAATGGCCTAGTGAAGGACCACGGTCCTTGTGTGACGAGCAGCACTTCCGCGGGGAAGCTGCCCGTGCACGTGATACGGAGCGGGAGCGAGTTCGATTGGGAGCGGGAACTGCCTAAAGAGGCAAGTACTGAAAAGCCGTTGATCACTGCACAATAGTTGGTGAAGTTTCACCTTCACCGGTGGCCCAAGCGCCGAAGCTGTGCCCTTCACTCGCGCCATGTCTAATCGAAGACTAGTCCGAATTCAGACTAAATACTTTTGAAGCCTCCATCCATGCCACATACATACGCATGTTCATATGGACAGCCTAATATCGTACACCGTCGTTTGAAGGGTATCGCAGAAATCATACAGTCATTGCATAACATTTCTCATCCCAGCCGCGACAAAGGAAAAACAACCAGAAAAGCGAAACCAGCTCCCCTCTCTATTCGTCCCTCAACAACTCCCCAGCGCCCTTAAACTTCGGCTTCGGCATCGGAAGCACCTTTGTGCATTCAGTCAGCTGGTTGATGTTATTGACACCGAGAAGCGACAGCCGGATATACGAGTAGCTGTAATCTTCGTTCCAGTGACTCTGGCCCTCGGGCCCATTGAACGATTGCCACTCATCCGCCGTCCGCGAATCCTTCGCGAGAACGATATCACTCGCAAATCGGAATACCTTCTTAGGCAAGGGGCCAGTGCCGAGAGTTTGATTGTAGAAGAGCGTGTCCCAGACGCCCGGCGTCCCGTCCTGAGGATCGCCCTTGCGGGAAGCGTCGACGAAGAACTGTTGGGATGTCGTGTGCGCACCCAGGAGAGCGACGAGATCGTGCGGCGTGATCGTTTTGTCTTGGAAGAGATTAATGAGTTGGTCGGCCGAGTCGTTGACGCCTGGGAGGAGGCCGTCGGGAGCAGGTTTCTTGCTGTCTTTGCGGCCGACGAAGGTCCGGATACGGGGCCCTAGTGGGCAAGCTATAGCGTTCATATCAGCACAATTCTTGCCGATGATGGAAAGAGGAACGACTTACTAACGACAGCGTGCTGAGCAGCAAACTGAACCAGATCCGCCATCCCCACACCAAACTGCCCCTGCCACTGCCTTATTGACTTGACGACATCCTGCAAGCCATTGTTCTCCGGTCTTTGCATCTCCTCTTTCGCGAGCACAATGCTTCCGTCCGCGCCTCCAAAGTCCTTGCCTTGGCTGGAAAGCTTCTTGGACCAAGTGCCAGCGTCATGGAAGCCTAGTCTGACTGCGGCGCGCGCGAACTTGTTGCATCGTCCGGACGGCCCCGTGAATCTCTGGGTAAGAGCGGCGGATACATGCGCCCAAATGCAGCATGTATCTTTCTTGCACTTGACCGAGCCAGGTGGTCCCGGCGCTTTGTAACCCGCTTCAAGACTTTGACCCGACTCTTGCTCAAGAAGAATCCTAGCGATAGTCTTCCCGATCGGTGTTGTCCCGCCGTCTTTGATATCGCCTATAAGCTCTCCTGGCGCCGACCCATCATCGTTCGGGTCCGTCTCTTCTTCGTTCTCATCTGTCTCGCCGGGGTCCTGGCGAAGTTTCAGGATTTGCCTCGGGAGTTCCCTCTTGTGTGCACGCCGCTCAATCTCGCTGATTGTGTTTGCCATTCCCGGGTAGGCGTAGATACATTCCATAAGGGAGAGGACGCCGAGACCCACCACGATGTTAGAGGTCTTCATATTAGGATGAAAGATATTATATTCAGACGGAAGCTGAGAGAGATAGAACGACGAATTGACTTTAGAAGTGACCCCGGTGGAGGTAGCGCCATCTTATACGCCTACATGGAGCTCTCATAGCCAGCACCCGCAACTTTCAGAAGGTCGCCGTATACTCTCTTGGACCGTGAGTTCTAGATAGACTGGAAATCGCCGCCTAGGACGAGCCCTTGGCAATATATCCACGCTCGTTAAGACGCATGATGCAGTTTAGCAGCTCCGACGAGCACGAGCCTCAAAGGAGAAAAGGCCGTTATACTTTCCTTTGTTGATTGGTGGTGTCTAGAACTGTGGCTTCGCGGATGATGGCCAGGCGCAAGCCACGAACGCTTGAATGAGGCTGAAGGAGTATAAAAAGACTTAGCATCCGAGGCTTGAAAGAAAAGGCTTTTGTGTGGCAGCTCGCTAGGCGTTCCTGAAGGTGTAATCCTGAGAAGAGGTCTAGACCGTCCCATGAAAGAGGCGCGCCATGGAGAAGGATACTTCCGGAGACTAGCCAGAGCCGACAGATCCACGGTCTTCGAGCCTTGCGGTTCCTGCATGCTGCCCTGGCTGTCTACATGGTCGGATCAAAGAGCGACATCCAGATAGGGCGACGTTCTGGGACATAAGTAGCGAGGCAGATGAAGGAGATTTCAGTACAAGGGACGCCGAAGGCACTTGCCGGGAAACTCGATTCTTCGCTTTTTAAGAGCATCTGGAGAGCCTGAAATAATAATATCGGCGAATCATTGTCTTGCTGTAGTCAGCTGGGCACTGGCGCCATAAGCCACCATACTGAACAGCGTGGCATCGCATGATACGAGAGGCTGAATCGAGGCAGAAGAACCGATGTATGGCGGAAACCCGACTTTGGAAATATTGGGCTGAGCATACGAGCTGGCTATGGAAATCCCGTGATGGTGCGAAGTGAGAAGAGATAGGCCGACCAGAGGTTCTTTATCCAAGCGGGCCGAGACACAGCCGAAGCCGCGGGAAGAACGATTCCCGGCTCAGAGGGCGCGGCCCTACCGTTGTTATTCGCGACGGCGTTTCACAGCTTGAGATGCGTTTCATGCATAAGATAGTGGATTCGCGACGAGAGCGCCTTGTGGTAGATATGATGCCTCATCGACTCCCAGGGCAGCCCTCTATATCACAAAATGCTGGGTCCCTCAATACGCCAACCGATTCAGAACGCCTTGCAGTCCGTTTTTAGCCTTATAGTCCGTGTCGCCCATACAATTAATATTACAAAGCGAAAATTCGGACGGTAGCTCTCGCGAGCGGTATTACAATAGATATGTGGCCGATGTCAGCCGCGCAATCAAGGACGCCATGCAATGCTCATGGGGGTGATTTCTACTCGTGGTACATAGCCTCAACGAAATAAATGACGCCGAACGCGAGGAATGCAATGGCTCCTCCGAGAGTGACTGGTCCATGTTAGCTGATGCGTTTGATGCAAAGTGAGCTGCAACTTACCCTTGCGCATACTGACCCGGCCAGCAATTGCACGACCACCAATGACTGCTCCGGCTGTGCAAAGAGCATGTCCGAAGACGGCGCCGCCCGTCACCCACCAGTAATCTGATCCAGCAGCCATGGCTACTGTAGCGATTTGGCTTCGGTCACCCCATTCTCCAAGGAAAGTCATGACGAAGGTTTGCACCCATGCAGGGCTAAGAAGAAGAGAGAAGAGGTTGTTGAGGCCACTGAGCATGCTAGAGATCGATGTGCCGCTTGGAGACGGTGAACGGGCGGGCGACGAGGATGGGCTTCGAGCGGGGGCGGGCAGTCGTGAATTTGACCTCGATCGGCGGGTGGTGGCTCGGCCAGATTCGAGGACATAGGGAGAGATGGAGGACTTTCTGCGGCTTTGGCGTCTGGCGAGGGATTCCTTCTCTTCTAGCTCCTGCTCAACCTCTCGCATTTCCTCGCCAACACCTTCATCTGGGCTCATAGCAAGACCCTCCCGCAACAACTTCACCCCAAAGACGGCAAATAGCACCGCCGCGGCGAGATGTGTGAAACGCTCCGGAATGAGAGTCGGGACGGCATGGCCCAGAACTGCTGAAAGGACCGTCATGACGATCAGCGCGGAGAATGCGGCAGAGAAGACGACGAGACGTGGGTGGCGCATGGCCATCAGCGCAGCAACCAGGAACGTCTTGTCTCCAATTTCGGAGAAGATGATCATCATAAAGGAAAGTATGAAAGAATGGAAGGGCTGGATGACGCCGCCAGCGTCGCCCTCGTCCATGTCGCCGGAGTCAGATATCTTCTGTTGTGGACTTGTATCTAGCGGGTCGCCTTTCGAGGCCGAAGGAGGGAGTGGATGCGGAATATCATGAGGCGTATCGGGCAGGTCGGTGGGTTTCTGCTGTGATGTCAGTCATAAAACTCCACTCCGAGCTAGTGTCGCGACGTACCTCCAGCCCCTGCGCACCGAGCACCCGTGTTTGTGTCTGCGTCTGAGTGTCTTGCTTCTCTTTTAAGTGCTGCTGCTCGCCATGGGGAAGCGGGGGCGCCTCTTTCGGTGGCTCTGGTATCTTCTCCATCTTCTCGCCTGTACGGTCCTCGTGTGCCAGGCGTTCCTTCTCCTTGGCTGACACGCCGCCTTCTGTACCTGTATTGCCCTTCGGCGACGCCCTATCTGGGTCGTTCATGACGCCGTCGTCCTCCTCTGCTAGCGCTGCCCATTCTTCTTTGGTCATCTCCTGCGTCGGGCTGATACGCGTACCTGGCCGCAACTCTTCTATCCCTCCCGGACCCTTCTTTGACGTTACGGTTTTGTCGTCGTAAACGTAAGGACCTTCGTGGGGCTTTCCATCATATCCGTCTACTGGGGCATCTTTGGTGCCTCTCGGCGCTGGCGATGGGGTCGAGGCAGGAAGTGCGCTGGCATCGGAATATTCGGGCGCCGCCGCCCGCGCGACTTGTGTATCATCGACGTCTGTGAGAATCTGTGCGGCGACGGCGTGCAGTGCGGGGAGCAGCAGGAGAAGCGCCGACGTTCGCGGCTGTCGCAGCCTCATGGTGTCGGTGAGGGCGAAAATATGGACAGGGGTATCGCGATGATGTCTTTCGGCGCAGGGACTGGGGCGGGACTAGAATACAAGCAGCCGTGCAGCACGCATCAATCCCAAAGAATGGAGGGCAATCCGAAGGAAGACGAGAATCGAAAATATCGGAGCGCTGTCGATCGGCGTTGAGTGTCAGCAGTCGAGGCGTGAGGGCTGAAATGCTGGGGTGCGGCGTTGCTTTTAGGAGGCCGATTACGAGGATGCGCGCAAGGGGTATGCGGCCCTTCACAGTATATTTAGTGCCCGGGGCGCGCTGAAGAACGGTCGCCGCAAGAAAGGGGCGTTTGGATGGAGTGATGAGAAAACCGATTTCTGAGCGGCTCGCGATGTTTCCGCTCCACTTCAAACAACTCATGCACACTCCAGACTCTGCCCCTTCCCCTTCTCCCTGAACGGCATCATGGATTGTGGAGTTAGAGAAATCGGGCTAACCGCAATGGGCATGGCCGCCCGATCACATGAGTTCGTAATCTTGCCTTAGGTAATGCGCCTCGCCCAGCGGAACCAAAACAAACACTCCGCATCGTCGCATGTCACTACCGCCCTCGATCTCCTACAGCACATGCATTACCAATCTTGCGCGCAATTCCGCTGAACGCCCAGCATGGCCGACCGCAGAAGTGCGCGGCCCTCGAGTCGCCTCAAAACCGCAACTCCACAACCGCCCTCCAGAGCGACCACGCCGCAAGCCGGTCGCATAACGCGCAGGAGGGGAACAAGAAGCGCCAGCAGAGACGTCGAGCCGCGCATCGAGGCAGCGAAACCGCCCCGACGTAGCGCCCGTCAAGCAAGCGTCGCCAGCGTTGCCAGTGACAGCGAGCCGGAGAGAGTTGCTGCGCCAAAGACAACGCGAAAAGGCCAGAAGGAGGCAGTTGGAGGTTAGTGGTCACCGCGGCGATGCAATCCGCAGCATGCGCACATTTTGACAATCTCAAATTTCTTGGTTGCTAATGTGGCCTCGCGTACAGACCTCACAACGGTAGAAGAAATCGAAACACAAATCGTCATCGAAGACGCTCCACACACGCCGCCGCGGCTCGAAGCAGAAGCTCCCGTACCTCATCGCTCGCCCGGGGCCATCTCTGAAATGTCCGGGACAACTGCTATATCTTCATTCTCAATGGTCGAGGCGGAGATGCTGGAACCGCGCTTCATCGTTCGGCACTTGCCCAAACTGTTCGAAGCCTTGAAGGAATTTTTAAATCATCTAGTCCCAGACAATGGCCAGCTGGAAGACGACCATCAAAACATCATCGAGATGCAAATGCCCGATTCAGACTTCAATGCAGACTATCGGGATTTTGATGCGGAAGTAACCCTTCGTCTTAACCACTTTCGCGGGGAACATGAACAATACATCCACCTCCGTGCGATTCATCGAGCGCTCTTTGGACCAAATCGCGACTCGGCTGCGGCACGATGCTGCTTGGATCCCGTTCTTTACATGGCAAATCTTCTCATCTTTGCAAAACAAATGATGCGCTCAGACAGAAGCGAAAAGGAAATTTGGAACGCCCTGCGCGAGCTTGACAATTTTTTCCCAGCCCGGTTTCTCCCCGCGCTCATCCTTGGCACGAATGCATCAGAATCGCCAACTGGTGACAGCGCGCTGCTCCAGGAGACGTTTGAGCTAGCTTTGGACCTACGAACACAGCTTGCTATCCTTGTGCTGGAGCGCGCTTCAAACGACAGTAATTTCAACCCAGATGAGGCGCTAGATGAGGTCTTTTTCCAATCAAAATCTCCGCAAGCAGGTGCAGGTTCCGTGATCCGAGGCTGGAGCGTCTCAGCGTTGGGGGGTGAAGACTCCGTCCTACCACAGGCATTCCAGGGAAAGGTTGTGGAACGGTTTAGCCAGATGCGGGAATTCTTCCCAACAGACGCTGAATCGCTGGAAAGGGGAGATGTGGCCGACCTTGACGGCTTAGGTTCGAACTTCCCATGGAACTCGGTTATCCTACGGCTTCTTGGTTGGGTGCGTCTGCGAAATAGGGAGCTCCAAGCGGCTATTCATAACCACGGAGGGATCTCAGCTATTGTGGAGAGGGTTAAGGCTGAAATGCAGAATGCAAGCGCTAACGAAGCTCGAGCGACTTCCGTCCCCCAACCGTCGCCACGCAAGAAGCGAACATCATTCGGACGAGGCCGAAGGCGCAGCAGCCGCAAGTTTGACCCGAATGCAGATGTAGACGACCGGGTAGTGGACAAGCTAATAGCAAGAGAAAGGCGTTCAGCTGTCGAACCTGCGGCGGAGTCTTCGCAGCAGATGCAACAACAGCCCGAAGAAGAAGGAGGAGAGGAGGCAGTGGTTGGGCTCAACGAACAGGACGACTGGCACATGCTTCCAGAAGATGACCAGCAGCCGACAGTCGAGCCAATAGAGGAACCTCCCGAAGAGGCAGCCGGCCCGTCAGGACCCCCTCAGTCTACAGTCGAGATTCTGAGGTTGTTAAAAGAAGGCAAGAAGCTAGACAAGGAGAATCGCGGTGTGTCATTATTCCAGCGGCAAGCGACTGCGCAACGGGTTGAGTTTGGGGACGGATTCGACGAGACTCAGCCCACGCCAGGGCCTTCGCGAAGCAAAGGAAAACAGCGTCAGCAATCATCTCCACGGAAGCGGCGTAGGGCAGCAGAGGAGAGCTCCGAGGACGAGGAAGCCTTCGAGCACGAGCAGCGCACCGCCAAGGTGCAAGAACGACGAGAGAAGGCGAAACGCGTTCGCATCGACCCAAGTTCCTCCGGTGCTCCAACCAGTCACCAGCCCCGAGCCAGGAACGAGAATGAAGATGAGGAATTCCAGCCTCAAGAGCAGGAAGTGAGTCCATCGGAGACAAAGGCGCCAGAAATGACTGAGCCAGCCCCGTCCTCCACATTCTCGGACCAAAAACAACTAGCGCGGGTCAATATACGGGCGAAAGCTAAACCACGTAAAGCGCGAACTGGTTGGACTGCTGAGGCCGAGGAGGCGCTCGTAGAATACATGGAGAAATTCCCGCAGAGGTATGCCCAGATTCTCGCGCATGACGCGGCTTCTGGTCGTCCTCTTTTGCGGGATCGTACGCAGGTCAATCTGAAGGATAAGGCTCGGAATATGGCTATCACTATGATCAAGTAAGTTACAAGGCGGTTCGGGGCTGAATGGTACGAGCTAATACGCATAGATCAGGGGCGGGTCTCAAAGTTGGGTTCAAGAATATTATCTCGCCGGCTTCTGCGATGGGCCGGAAGCTCATCGACGAGGGTTTCAGGGTGGAATAGCGCGACTTTTCTTGTTGTATGGACGCGATTTTGCGGCGCAATTGGGTGGCTCGGTTTACTATTGCTATCAGATACCCCTAGGGAAGCGCCCGGCGCGGTTTGCTTATATACTTTCATCTTATGATCTTGCAACTTAGCTCTTATCCCTCCACCGTATTCCCCACTCCCCCTTCGCGAAACTAGCTTCCACAACCACACCCTTCATAACAGCCTCGCACTTCCTCTCTGCACCCTCCCCATCTATTTGAAGCCCAAACGCACACCATCTTCTCGCAGCACGTCTCACCCTCTCCTTCTCTTCAGCTCGCCGCTGCCCTTCCTGTCTCTTCGCCTTCATCTCGTCCGTCTCTTCGATGCGCTCGGCCCAGCCTTTCTCACCGCCTATACTACCGTTGATATCGGATTGGGTTTGTGGTGGACGAATCTTGCCGCCGCCGTAACCGTAGTCGACTTCCTCTTCCTTCATCTCTAGCGCCACTCCTCCATCTTCATCATCTGATCGAGCGCTCTTGTCGCTAGTGGTGCTTGTTCCGTCCGTAGAGGGTCGAGGCGTAGGGCCTGGCGCCGGTGCAGGGCCATCCACCATATCGACGCTTCGCCAGTCCTCGGGCTTCTCGACGATGCCACGTGCTGCTCTGTTCTTGCGGCGTCCGTATATCTTTTCGGGATCTTTTCCCCGGGGAAATACAAGCTCCTCAACCGTACCGCACTCCACGATAATCCTCGGGTCACCTTTCACCGCTTTCCTCTTCTTCTGCTTTCCCTGCTTCCCATCAAAATTTCTCCCCCCTTTGCTGCTCCGAACTTCCCCATCATCATCATCTCTTAGCGACTCCGGGCTAGCCCCATCTAGCAGCGCTGCAAATACTGATTCGATCTTCCGATCAATGGGTCCAGGTTTTGTGTTCCGGCAGCGAGCAGAGCAGTACTTTACTTCTTGCGAAGCGTGTGATTTCCGCTGACCTATGACGCGTCCGCAGCTGCGGCAGTAGGGGACTGTGTCGCCCGCCGTGAGGTAGAGAGGCGGTGGTGTGACTTGTGACTTGGAGGGGCGTGACCAGGAGTCCATCCATGACATGTTGGCTGGTCTTGTAGAGAACGGCCTCTGGGTTCGGGAGCTTCTAGAGGAGGGAAAACTGTGGAGATAGCTGAGTGTCGAAAGTTGAGAGGGGCAGGATTGGCCGCGGCGAGCGTGTATGTTGTTACGAGGGAACGACGTCATCGAGTGATGTCGAACGGACCAATATCAAAGTGGTGAAGCTGCGATCCCGCGAGAGGCATAATGTATCTCAAGCCCTATGATTATCTCATATTAGAACACCTAAATCCCCTTCGATAGACCAGCCCAACACTAAGAGGGCATCATGACTACTCGTAGTAGAATAGCGTGGTCATGCACGTGAACTATTTCCCAAAGCGGAAGCATCGATCATCTCCACCTGCTCGAAGTCCCAAGTTGTGATTCCCGTACGAACCCTTGACGAAATGCCGTGATGCTGGCGCGATTTCCAACAGAGTTGCCCCCTCCACCCTGTTATTGGCTGCTTCTCGGCCGACTCCACCAAGGCGCCTCATCCGAGGTGTGGCATTCACCTTCCACCACGACGTTACCGAGCTTAACACCCTCATCGTTCGGATACTCCGGACAATCGAGGAGGGCATAGAACCCATCTCGCCGAAGCCATGGCATTCATAAACACGCTTTCCCCGCCTCCTCCCCGCATACAAACCTCCCTTGGTCGACCCGCTCTCCAGCCCTCATTCTGCGCAGAAATCTTCATCACGTTTCCCCCGGCCGCGAGGACCAGTCACAAAGCGGACAAATGGAAGGACTATCATCATCAGCGACATCCACATCGCTAGCCGCGTCGCCGCTCAACCATCCCTTTCATCACGAATCCATCTTCGCCGCGAAAGCGCATCGCGTGCGGCGGCGCCTGAGTAGCTTGCACCGCACAAAGAGGGCCAGGCTGCAGCCAAGGCCCAGAAACGCATCCATGTCGCCGTCCAGCACGCAACTGGACCCCACGACGGGAGAATCCGGAAGAACTGGACCTACACCCGCCGCCGAAATATCGTCGGTCCCAGATGCTGCCCGCCCGCGACGTCCCACAGTGCAGTCGGATATCCAGGAGACGATCCTGCACCCGGGGACTGTGAGAATCAATGTGCAGGGCGCCTTTATCGTCGACGATGAGCCCTCCACGCCCGAAAGCGACGACTACACCCACGACCCGAGAGACATTAGGCTTCCGAATCATACGGCGGTGGTAAGCCATATTGCTGTCGATGTAAGTCTGCGCGCGACGTCATGGCGCTACTGCTGCAAGGGACCGCTCGCACCGCGCCTCCGGCCGTTTCTACCCCTCCGCATGCCTCAAGGAACATATGCTAACGGTGCAATTGATGTCTAGATCGGAGGGTCCCTCGCCAAACTCGTTTACTTCTCGCGCGAACCCGATGAATCTAAAATCGGCGGCCGGCTCAACTTCATAAAATTCGAGACGGAAAAGATAGACGCATGCATCGAGTTTATGCGCAAGCTGCAGGCCGACCACCAGCAGCTCAATGGCGCGGCACCGGAGGAACTGTGTGTCATGGCAACTGGCGGCGGGGCGTTCAAATACTATGACAGGATAAAGAAGGCGCTAGGAGTGGAAGTCATACGGGAGGACGAGATGGAGTGTTTGATCATAGGTACGGTGCTATTGTCGAGTAGGCGAGCTATGAGACGCTAATGATGTTGTCACCAGGGCTCGACTTCTTCATCACCGAAATACCCAACGAGGTCTTCACGTACAGCGAGGACTGCCCCATGGACTTCATTCCCTTCCCTCCTACGCCACCCTCGATATACCCCTACCTCCTCGTAAACATCGGCTCCGGCGTGTCCATGATCAAGGTCTCGGGACCGCGGCAATACGAACGTATCGGTGGTACATCGCTCGGGGGCGGAACACTTTGGGGATTACTCTCCTTGCTAACGGGAGCCCGGAGTTTCGACGACATGCTGAGACTTGCGGAGAACGGCGACAACTCGACAGTCGACCTGTTAGTAGGCGATATATATGGAACAGGGTATAACAAGATCGGGTTGAAGAGCTCGCACATTGCCAGCTCCTTCGGCAAGGTCTACAAGCTGAAGCGAGCCGCTGAGAGCGAGGCTGAAGATGGCTGTAACGGCGATTTCAAACACCACTCAGAGGAAGAGCACGTTGCAGGCTCGTCGGAGCTCCCGCATGCACCAGCCAAATTCAAGCCAGAAGATATCTCGAGGTCATTACTATTCGCAGTATCCAACAACATCGGCCAGCTTGCATACCTACACGCTGAAAAACACAACCTACAATACATTTACTTTGGAGGGTCCTTCATTGGTGGTCACTCACAGACCATGCATACGCTATCCTACGCGATCCGGTTCTGGAGTAAGGACACGAAGCAGGCTTACTTCCTAAGGCACGAGGGGTATCTAGGAGCCGTCGGTGCGTTTTTGAAGAGACAGCCGAGGAATTGGGGAAGAAGGAATAGTTTTGAGGGGCCGAAGAGGACAACGTCTGTATAAGCATCGTGTCCGGAAATTAGAGCAAGAGGTGAGGGCTTAGCATATTTTCTTATCTAGCCAGGTTTGGGATACAGTCTGATTGGGTGATACCAGACAATTGTAATATGCATGCGCACATAGATTCGTCTAGCGCCAGGTATAGCTCCTTTGATGTCCTCTTGTCTTTCTTTGGCTCTCGTTCCTCTCGTCTTAGACTCGTTGAGTCATTCGTTTCTAGCTTTTCACCGCTGTTCACGTTATCCACCTTCACCATCTAACAGACCCCGCTTCCTTCACCGGGTGGAAGTGTTCGCTGTGACTACTCTTTACGCAGTGCCTTGGAAGAGGGGTCGCGCCTTCCCACCCGATGAACGACTGTTTACTCGGCTCACCGCCACCTGTCACCACACGACTTCACTAACGCTGACCATTCCTTTCCTTCCCTTGCCACAACACCGCTCCGCCCTCTCGCGGACTGCTTTCTGCTGTCATTCCTCCATCGAAGGCGAAAATCCGGCTCCGTGAGTGCACGAGCTCCGCACGATACCGGAGACACCTGTACGTATGTCACTTTCGCCTTGCTCTCGCTTTTGGTGAAAGATTAAGGTCGCTGGAGAGCTGGGCGGGGCTGATAGCTGTGTGCAGAAGCTACGTGTGCTATTGGACGGACGGTCGCCGATCGATCATCAGCCGATACAGCCGCAACAATGACTCGAACTAAGCAGATGGCACGCAAGGGCCAAAGCAATAATGTCAAGCCGAAAGTGACCAAACCCAACACTCCTGAAGATCGCCTCCGCGCTATGCAACGCAAGATCCGGATAATGCAAAGGAAAAATCACCGAGCCGAAGGACGCATCCAAAAAGCCACAGAGCTGATTGACGGGAACAAGAGCAGGATTAAATCTCTAGAGAAGCAAGTCGCGACGCTGAGGGAGGAAAGTGACGTCAAGGTCAAGAAAGAGCTCGAAGCGGAAGAGACAAGCGAGAATGATATTTTAGTGAAGCATGAGGCATCCGAGAGCAGAGAGAAAGACACCGACGATGGGAGTGATACCAAGGTCAAGGTGGAGCAGGAGGATTCCAGGAGCGGTGAAACCGGGCTGGAACAGGAGACTCATGTTCGAATCAAAGCCGAGCAGGACTGGTATCACCATCAGAATGATGGAGGCACCCAGGCTACACATGATGACATAATGAGGACATAGATCAAATGCTGGAGGGATCCCTAAGGGGAATTCGAGAAATTTTCGTGGTTCCAACTATTAAGCCGCAATGCGAGGACGGGATATGTATAATATCACCAAGAGTCTCTAGTCATACATCATGTCTTTCATAATTCGGTATGGAAAGCCGAAGTTCTCACGCTCTTTATTGGCAATGGGGTCCTGCAGGGCTCACCGCCAATTTTCTTTCACCATTAGTTCCTTCCCCACCGTTAGTTCATTCCTCACCATTCCCTCGGCCTCTTCCTCTTCGCTTCCGATCCTAGTGGGAGGGATCTCCTACCACTTCCCCTCAGCACGCAACGAAACCAAAACCAACTAGCAAAGGTCACTCCTCCCTCTATGGTACTGCAAATTAGGTGGCTAACTAATTTAATCACAGGCTGCGGTCCCACACTTGCTTCGAGAATCTCCATCGCCCGCCCTGACCGTCGAAAGCCAATCACTAAACCACGCTACAATGGCCAAAAGGAAGGCAGTCGCGGACGACGAAGAGACCGAGACCCTAGACAAACTCCAAGAATGCGAGGACCGAATGGAGGCCAATAGAGACGCCGAGATCCTAGCCCGAATCCAAAAATGCGACGACCGTATCGCGAGCTGGACGAAGACGCAGAATTCGACCGAGCAGAGCGAGGCAACCGCGGCCCGGCGCAAGATCAAAAACCTGAGGCGGAGTAAGAGGCAGCTCGAGGTTGCGCTTGCGAAGCGTGGTAAGGCGAGGAAGGCTCCTACGGGCGCGCGGGGCGGTGCTCTGATGACAAAGGTAAGATGAGAAACGGACAGACGGATGGGGGAGAGCGGAAGTTTGGAGAGAGCGGCAAGTATGCCGGTATGGGAGAGGTGAGGGTTGGGCAGAACGGCAAATATGCGGATCGCGGGGGCAATGGGCTTGAGGAAGGTGTGGAGGAGCTATTTGGAGTCGGGTTCGCTGCCGTGAATGGCGTTCGGTTTCCTGCGCGAGAGGAGGGCGGCACTGGTGGCACCCTGGTCGAGACGGAGAAGCCGAAGAGCCTGGGTGCACTGGGGAGGTTTTGATGGGGAATGCAGCCGTCGCAGCGAGGATGAGGCCTTGACTGCAGCCTGCGGTCGCGTAAACCCTCCAACGCACATCTGATAAGCGGAGCGGGCTGCATGGTGGGGAAATCACTGCGGGAATGGTTCAGGGCAGGATGTGAAGACTGGTCGGTCTCTTTCTGGCATTTGGTGTGCCATACGGATGCCTGGGCGAGCGAATTTGGCTGCTGAAGTCATTCAGATACCACGAAAGCTTTCGGATCCCTATTCATGTTCAGATCCGCGATTTATGTTCCTCGATCGACCGCTAACCCCAGCCCGGCCTAGACAATTCACCGAGCTACAGGCCCGACGAAAAAGTATGACTCTGCACCGATGACATCGAGGTTTGCGACCGAACGGGTGCATTCATCTCCTTTCGAACCTTAGAAACGTGCATTGGGTTTACCAATCCTGTGGTTCTTGCTATCCCGGTGGAAGGCTCGTACTGCCCAAATTCCCGCTCACAAATACCACAAGCACGGCTGCATATCTACCCGGTAACAGTCAGCCCGGGGCTCCTATGTGGCCCATACTTGAGTAAACAAGTACTCACGCTGCAGTAGCACCAAACAGCTCCGCCCGTCTCGCATTCGTGAGCAGCCCGACGCTGCCAGCAAACAGGCACGTAAAAGCTGCTATCAGACCCAACCTCCAGTTCGACGACTGAACGTTGTATAGCACAACGATGGCGCCTATCAATAGCAATGCGGCCAGGATGGTGCTGAACCACGCTATGAAGGAGCTAATGGCGCGATCTGACGCGTAGGCGATTCCTTCCCGAGAGCGGGAACGACGATCCTTTTGCTCTCCACATCAGCATCGTCAACAGCTACCTTTGCCTTCGTGTTTCTGGATCAACTTACGGGAAATAGAAATCCTAGGTGCTCCTGCGCAAAGGTGGTGAGCCGGTCCTGGTTTTCCTGCGCTTTCAACGCGACGAGATCATCGACGTCATCGTAAAGTCCGGCGCTGCGACCCCCCAATGAAGGAAAGCTTTTTGACTTATCGGGCCATTCGTTGTAGAACTCGGTCCGGAACCCACGTAAGACCCTTTTTGAAGGCCGCGGTTGAGATGCTAATGTGGTCCCTAGAAATAAGGCTTCGCGATATTCTTTCATCGTCTGTCGAATCTGTAACATCAGCTCCATGCGCTCTTTCTGTTTCGTATTGCCATCGTGAGCTGCCGCTCTTTCGAAATCCGCGTAGTTGCGCGCGCATTGCTTCGTCTCCATGGCTGCGCTCAGATCCTCTTCATCGAATGTCTGCTGTTTGCCTTGTAGCTCGGCGAGTTCACTCTGCAGATATAACAAATTTCGCGCTGCGAGCTCATCGAAGCGCTTGTAAATGAAGGTTGTCTTGTCATGATCGGTCGCGATAAAATGCGCAAGCGATGAATAACCGGAAAGAAGATGTCTTTTGGACTCAGCGTCATAGGCCCTTCCCGCCATGATCCAAAGCAATCGTGTATGTTGTCTGAGGTTCTCGACGTTGAGGCGCAGCCTGGCTGCAGAGAAAGCGGTGAGAACGCGGGGCTTGGAGTTTTCTCCAGGGCTTAATATAACCCCCGCTTGCTCACCCGCTGGAACAGTCTACTCCTCAGCACCTGGCGAACTTTCCTGAAGAAAAAAAGCAGCACTGTCCGAAATGGACCCCGGCGACTATTATGACCCGGATGATGCCATTCCGCGATCTCCTGGACTTCCTCCTATCTCCTACTCGGATCTTGATATCAAGACTTCTCCATCTCTGGATTCCCCACACTGGCTGCCTAGCGACCTCGATCAAGTTCCTCTAGTATGTGGTACTAGTCACATCCCTGCTGTGATTTTAATTGACTTCAAATCAGGATTTCGACGAGAACCATTGGCGAAACACCCGGTTGTCCTTCAAAATAGGCCTGGATTGGAATGTCTCTGCTTCGCTTCTTCTAAACGGCCTTACGCCCGATCGACCGGATATTGTGCAATCGATTCTAGAATCTGACCAATCTCGGAGAGCTGGCAATTATCAGCAGTGGTGCAATTGGAACGGAAAGAGGATATACCTCAATGCCCCGGACGATTTCATCAGGCCTCCTCCACCTGCGAAGAAATTGCACACGATCGGATCGAAAATTTCCGGGAGTCAACGTAGGCATGCCACTCGTCTAGGCCTCCCGCTAAGGCTGAACGCTCGCGATGGCCCTGCAACCGTGCTGGCATGCCCCGATAGTGGCTCTGAGGAGAATATTATCGCTGAGGACCTCGCTCGCTTACTTGGCTATACCGATTACGAAGCTGTTCCCCTTAACAAACAGTTTCTCTTGGCCAATGGCAAGATTGTCGAGTCTAAGGGACAGATAATTACCTACTGTTGGTTCGGGAAAGAAACCGATCAGATGTCAACACCGATGGCGTGCTCGTTCTATGTCCTTTCGAACCTAGTATCTCCGCTCATCTTGGGCATGGAATTTCTGGAAAAGACGAAAACCTTAACGGAACATAGAGACAGACTTGTCAGGGTTCCGGCACGCCCTACCCAGGTCTTACAAGTATGTTCTGTGGGTCGACCAAGGAACCATCTTCTTTGCCACTTAGACGAGGAGTTGACTCTGGCGGTGCCCGACTCAGGGTCTGAAGTCAACTTGATGTCTCCACGCTTTGCTTCAGAACGCAGTCTGCAAGTCCAAGCCAAGGAGGAGCTAATCCAGATGGCGGATGGGAGCCTAGCTGTAACCTCAGGGTCACTCCAGGTGAACTTAGCGGTCCGGGATCCAATATGTTGCGAGAGCACTCTCCCAAAGCAGACCATTGTCTTAGTGGAGTTTCTGTTGCTCGAAGACTTGACTCACGATATCCTTATCGGAGAGCACTCGCTGGATAAATTGAAGGTATTCACGGAAAGCCAACACTCACTGCTCGCTGTCTCAGATGCCACGGGTCCTGCAAGGCTCAACCGCATAAGACACTTCGGGGCAATAGATCGCGCGTTAGCTTGGGTAGTGAGGAAACTTGGCAGCAGGACCGCACAGCAGAGAGCAAACAGTCAGTATACTGCCGGCAAATATTTCTGCCCCGATGTGAACAGCCCTAACCTACGAAGGTTCCTTAAGCAGTACCAACCTCACAGATAGCCTCGAAGATCAGCGGGAGAACGACCGGAGAGAGCGTGAGGCGGCGCGGATAGCGACCCTTCCAGAAGCCTTCCAAGGAAATGCTATAGCCATTGAGGCACAAAGACAGGCGGAGTACGAGCTCAGGGTATGTTGGTACCATTCGAGTGCTATGACGGGTCTGCGTAGCATAGTGTCCTAGGTTCACTTTGAGTTTCTTCTATTTCTATTGCTAATGTGCTCGTCAGACTTCTGTAGCTGTGCCTGACGCCAATGCGGATGCGAGTGTCGTACCAACTCTCGAGACCAATTCCCTTCAGACTAGGGCCGAGGCGAGCCAGATCTTCAGATGTGGTCATCCCGGATGTAATGCACCGCCATTTCAGACGCAATATTTGCTCAAGTAAGTGGTTCAGATGCTACCTACATATTTCATACGCAAGGCTTAGGAGGCTAGTTGCCACGCTGATATCCATACCCAACTCCGCCCTTACTTCTGCTCGGTGTCTGGCTGCCCTCGTGCAGCGGGAGGGAAAGGTTTTAAGCGCAAAACGGAAATGATTCGCCACAGCTTAGGTCATAAATCGTCTGGCTATGTTTGTCCATTCTGCCTTGATTCCGATCATAGATACTCCAGGCCAGACAACCTGAAGACGTAAGTGCTGAGAAGGCATCTACCAGCAGGGACCATCGAGAGACTGACTACTCTTGTTTTAGACACGTCCGACTCCATCATGCGGACAAAGATCAGAACGACCCTCAGCTGAGGAGGGCCCTCGCTCGAAAGCTGCCACCATTGACGCCTTCCCGTGGACGTCCAGGACAAGCTAGTCCATAGCTTGGGCCCGAACGTTGCGGTACTGCATTGATAAATGACTTGAGTAAAAGGCGGAAGAGGTGGTGCCTGCCTATTAGAGGCCTTCAGGAGTGACTTTCTATAGCCAAAACGGTAAGAGATGCTGGCGTGTTTACTGCGACATAGGGTGTCCAACTCGACGATCTCTTAGATACCAAAACGTTTGCCTTAGACTTCAATACGGAAAATCTGATTAGTTTTCTTACGCATCTGTAAAGTTTATGTGCGGGTTATCGCAAGACGTTGAAGCTAACCCGAGGATCCGTCGTTACACCTAAAGCACCAACAACGCGACGATGTCGCCTGCAAGGATTTCCTCTTTTCGTATGTCGGGCAGGGATGATCTGCACAGGGCTGAGTGAGCGCGAAAAGCGATAAATACGAAGGGAGCGATAGAAAGTGCGATGCTTTGGATACTTTGGCGAGGGAAGATATGCTGTATAAAAGACGAGAACAATAGAAAGTTGAGAAGCTATACGCGCCTTTTACAATTTTCTATGCTCCCCGCTATCACGCCCCAAGGCTACCTTTTCCTTATTTGCTTTCTCTTCTCTACGTGGAGGCTGAAAGGACGAATGGTAAGAAGGTTTGCAAACGTGTTAGTCCCGCACGTTCCAACCTAAGGCTCCCCTTAGTCTAATACCGGAATAGGTACCCGGGCGTTGTTGTACAACAAACCTCTCACCTCGTGCAATTCTCTTCCCCATTACTCCCCAGCAATGCAACCAGAACCCAAGAAAATCTCAGTTCTGGGGCCTCCCGGCTCCGGCAAAGGCACGCAGTGCTCGCTACTCCAGAAACGCTTCTTTTGCGCGCACCTAAGCGTCGGCGATCTGCTACGAGCAGAGGTGGTCAAGCCGGGAAGTCCATATGCGGAACTCATTCGAGAGAACATCAAGGAGGGACGCATTGGGCCGAAGGAATTGACAGTCAGGTTTATGAAGCAGGCGATGGATGGAGTAGCTAAGGAAGGCGTCCAGTCGTTCTTCCTGGATGGTAGGCCGAACAACTGCATTCTAAAGACAAGGCTGACCCTTGCGCAGGATTCCCACGGAGACTCGACCAAGCAGAGTATTTCGAAGAGAAGGTCGGCCCGGTATCTCTCGTCCTGGTGCTCGAATGCCCTTCCGCTGTTTTGCTGGAACGACTGTTGTCGCGCCGCCGCGCTGATGACGATACCGGCACAATTCAGAAGCGGATCGATACGTTTAACAAGACGACGGCGCAAGTGCTGGAGAAGTACGAGGCTATGGGAAAGGTAGTGCGAGTGGACGGCAACCATGACGTGGAAAAGGTTGCTGCAGATATTCAATACGTGCTCCGGCAAGCAGGTGTGGAACTGCAAACCAGGGCTGGACTTGGGCTCAAAGCAGAAGCTTGATATCTCCATATGCCTACACTATTTCTTAACAAGGCCACCTGAAGCGGTGTCTACGAACGAGAAATTCAGGAAGGCCCTCATTGGAGTTTATATGAGGAAATGTCATCGGTGCTCGCTATAATATGATCGTGCGCTGGCTCCTTGTCCATCGGTCGGAGAATCGTATAAGCAGCGAATAGCGGCGCTCACTAATCCCACTTGCCCGGAAAACTGCGTGGAAAGATATTCAAGACAGCATGAAGAGTTCGTGATCTGATGAACGCTGCCAAGATCGCCGAGGTGAACATCTGTCATGAGATTCCCCTGCAGATTTCCCTTCGAGTAGGTTGAGGTCAGGAATTCAGTCTGGGTCGCTGGAACGAAACTTGTGCATAGAACTTAACTGGTTAAGGTTCTTACCGAACGGCCTATCCGATACGGAGTCCGGTCGTAGCTCAAAGCAGAATGATTCTTAGGTGCTGTGTGAACCGAATAAAGATATAAGGGAGCCACTGAATACAAAATGAAATTATCAAAGCCATAGCGATGCTCCGTGGCCTCCCGAACGCGCTTGACTGGTCGCCTTAGGTGAACGAAGAAATCTTGGAGGGCACCAAAGACATCTGCTGCGGCAGGAAGCTAGCTGACCGGCACGAAGGATCAACTGCTCGGCCCTTCCTCGACACGTACTGGGATGTAAAAGCTGGGAAAAGGTTGAATTGGGGATGAGACGAGACGCTTTGATCGCGGCGACGACCGAGAAAACACTTTGCAATAGCCTTATCGATAAACCATGTGAACGCTAAATTAGCGCAAGATCCCAATTCATCTCACTTCGAACGAACGCGTCCGTCCTCTCTCAATAAGATGTTATTTGGATGACCTCTATTCGCACTCTTTCCCTTCTGCATGAATTCCGTATGATCTGTCCTTCCACCGAGAAGTGGTTGGTGTCTCCAGAAGCGCCGACCGCAGCAAGTCCAGGAGTGGCTGCACCCGTCAATACATTCATACATCGCCCTACGTTGTTTGTGACCGATATTATCATAAGACTGGCGATTTCTACTGTAGGTTCCACATTACTATTATTTAAATCTGCTTTCAGACAAAGCTGCGGGCTGAGCAGAAGGCACTCAATCATTCCTGGTACTGACTCACGCCCAACCCCTGATAGAGTGAGCGAAATAATGGAGTATATGGAATACCATATGCCAAACCACCTTTGCTTACTGAAGATACATATCATAGAGCTAGTCTAGTTAGATGCTTCAACACGGCAGTCTCTGTAACTTTTCCTCTCGTAGCGATACAATCGGAGCCGCGCTCAAAGCCTGCTAACATCTCCCGCACTCCTTACTAAAGGATGATGCGGCGAAAGCGATTACTGCAATCCAGTTCCATACTATGCGGGTTTAACAAGCCTCCCGTATCCCAGATTCGTTGGTTAGACGAGTCCGTGACTTCTTTGTTCCACGCCGTGACTCATTCCTTCCTCCCACTCCCTGCATCCAAGAAGGGCGTCCTCCGCCCTTTGCCATCAAACAAACAACCACAAAGCGAATACACAAAACACTATCAAGAAAAGAAGCCCGCGAGCAGCTTTCAGTCTTCCATTGCTACCTAAATGCCCATGTATATATATCTTTTAAAGTCAAAGATTCGTCAACAAATCTAAAAGGCGTAGTGGCGGAGTGGTCAACGCGTAGCACTGCTAATGCTATTCCCTCGGGAGCCTCAGTTCGAATCTGAGCTACGTCGCAGATTTCTTTTTGCTTATCAGTCTGTGTTGGGAGTGTATGTAGAATAGGCTATAATACTTGCCCATAGATCTTCTCGCGCCACCCGACCCACCCACCCAACGTTCTTCACTAACAGAGCACTGGCGGATAGAATCAAAGCAAGTAGGAACTTCATGGCGACAGGTAATCGTGCAAACCGAGGGTATATGCTATTTTACGTTATAACATTGGTCAAGAAATTTAGAAGACAATGGGTTCGATCCATCTATGCGTGGATGCTCGATACCGGAAAGCAAATGCTGACAGGTTGCGCCGTTCGTTCTGGTAGGCGTCTACCTGGGCGTGCAGCTCATGGTCGTGACCGAAGAAAGGAGAGGAAGTTGGAGGCACAGTCTCCGGAGGCGCATGGAAGGGAATGTTTGTAACACCCACATCGGTTTTTAGAGTAGGAAAAGAAGGATCGGCGTAGGCGGATAGAGGGGGAAGAAAGGACGACAGCTACGACACTGTAAAGACATTGCATGTGTATCTAGCACTTCCAAATCGTGCCCTTTGGGTCCGCCTATTCATGCAAGCTCACCCAACCCTCCTAAACCGCTGAGCCTTTTGATGATACCCCTTCTGCCTGCGAATTTGGAAATATAGCGTCTTTTTTGCTGGTACTGTATATGTAGTATGCTCGCATCTTCTTTATGACGAGGTCGAGCGAATCGATGACTGCGCGCACTGCGCACCCAACCCTCGATGTACATCAACTTGCTCACTTCAATCTGAGCAGAGGAAACAACGTTCGGTGAAGTGAACCTTATCTATATAATGACTGCCTATCGTCCTACGTATTGCGTCTATGCCTTCTGGAATTGTTATTGATTCAAGAATCAACAGCTGCGCACCACGCTCTTTCCATCGTTTTCCTAGTCTTGCAACACCAAAAAAAGGAACAAAAAAAAGGACAAAAAAATTGGCAAAAAACCAATATCGCGCTCCTAATTTAGTGGCTTGGGAAAACCTTAGAAAGGTTTTATTTGGGGTCGGACCTCAGACCACATCTCGAGTGCCCGAATCGAACCGACGTCCTCTAAGAGAGTGATTGTTCGTCTGTGGAATCTTAGGCGCTATCCACTCTCCCATCGATCGGTTGATTATTGTGAAAAACATTCTAATTAAGAAATATATATACGCATTAGCCCTCGAATCTGCGGGCTGCGCACCTTCTCATGTTTGAGCGGCTTGGAACGGTGGCTCCTTCCATGGCCTCCATGGGCCCGTCACCTCACCATGGAACTGCGCGAACTGCATCCATTGCCACCACGAGTCACAGCCGCTGCGACCCACTGGCGGACGTGTAAAGGCCGGCCCGTCTGGGCTGCTCAGGAAGAACTCTTCCGTGAGTCGCATTGGCACCCGACAAAACTACCTGCACACTTCTCTTGTAGTACTGCTAATGCTATTCCTTCGGGAGCCTTAGTTTAAATCTGAGCTACATCGCGGATTTCTTTCTGCTCATCAGCCCGTTTTGGGGCGGAAGTGAAGTCGGCATTTCCCTTTTGCTCCCTCTCGCAGCTTGTACTGGCGATCTTGACTGCAGAGACCGGACTTCATTCCCTTCATGCGTTTTGGAAAAGCGAATATGACCCTCAGACGCGCCCATCCCTCCTAAGCAGTCAATCACAGCATTGTGAGAAGGTGTCAAAGAACTATGTTTCACAATGGTACGAATAGTGAACGAACAGCGCTTGCTGCCTACCACACAATACCTTGTTTACTCGAAGACATATTCACTCGAGTTTGGCGCCTTGAAAACGCTCTTGAAAACCAGCCTCTGCATAACAAACCCAGCTAGATAATATCCCTGTGGAAGAAAGAACAACTTCAACACGATATGCCGCATCTATTCTCCATCAACCACCACCACCACCACACAGCGAGCGCCCCTGAGCCTCCCCTTTCCAACTTCCCAGCAACACCATCCTCGCCCAACGCATATGCTCCCGCAACAACAGCGAACACTCCAAATAGCGAGCCCACCACATTGCTAGATCTCTTTCCGTCATGCAAGGAAGAAAAGCCTCCCAACCCAGCCCTCACCGTGCGCCTGCACAAGCTCCGCGAAACGCTCACCACGATCGAAATCTCTGTGCGCAACCGCGAACTGCTCATCTCCCTCGCGCGCAAAGACCCGCAATACCGACTCCACCTCTTAGAAAACAAGCAGTGGAAAGCGTGGGCCGAAGGCCAGAACCGCCTCTACTACGCAGTGCTCAAGCAAATGACGCTGCTCGGGGACCGCGCGAAGCAGAAGCATGTTGAGGACTGGGAGGCGAAGGTGGAAGAGCTGCGGCAGGGCACGCTGCATCTGAGCGATGTTATTGTGGGGGAGAACATGGCGTGGAATGCGAGTTGGCTAGCGGAGCGGCCAGCGGGGTTGAAGAAGGGGTGGAATTTTGGGGAGGCGGAGCGGAGGGGTGGGCCGGGGCTGGAGGAGGATCAGGTCGCTGCACCGACGGATACTGGGATGATGAATCCGAATGGGGATGTTGGGCGGAAGTATGCGAAGAACTATGCGGGGATTGCGAAGAACAGGCAGTTTTGAACACGAATTTAGAGGCGGGGGAAGCAGATAATCCGTCAGTCTGCGAGATTGTTGGACGAATTTGAATAGAATGCGATGCTATCTATAGACTTAGTGTATGCAAGTGCCAACCCTAATTGACGCGACGAGCCCATCGAATACCACCATTAACACCAAAGACATTACCTAATGTCGGAGAACCATAGGTATCGTAGGTATCATAAAGATGCAGCCAACAACTCCATGCCACGATGCGTAAGCGGCAATATGAAACCAGTATTCAAAAGAAAAATGTCTAATAATGCTCCCAAGTGCCGATCTGGTGTCCCAGCATGCGGGTCTTCGTCCAGTCAACTCCGTACTGATACGGTGCGAGAATAGGTTCTTCATCAATACCACAGTGATCATCTCCATCTCTTCCAGAGAACCAACCGAGCGCATATGTTTTCCGTAAACCCTCTACATGCTTCGTCATCTGCGTGCTGCTGAACTTCTCCGTGTCGACGAAATTGACAAGCATCTTGCTTTGGTGAATGAAGGCGAGAACCGAGGCCATCGTGCCGATTTGCCTGGGCATGAACTTGTGGGAACGTCGAGCGTAGACTAAGCAAGCAACCGCAACGAGGAAGAAGAGGATGACGATTGAAAGCGCAAATGAAGACCAGAAGGAACGGAATGTCTGATCCGTGTTATAGCGATCCCATTCATCGCTCGCGTCATGGTCGTTCTCACCGCCGTGTCCTGGAATGAACTTTTTGCCATCGACGGAGAACGATGAGACACACACGGTGAGGACCTCGGCTAGAATGGAACCGAAGCCAACTAACGCAACGATCCAATGTCGGTTCAAGAGAGCTTTGACGGGGAGGAAGATTGGGTTCGTGCCGGTGTAGTCGAGCGTGAGCGTCTTCGCAGGGGCGCGGCGTTGAGCGAGGATATAGTAGGGCTCGAGAGTACGGATGTCGCAGTTCATCGTGTTCCAAAGTAGTTTGACAATGGTAGCCAGTGCTGTTAGGAGGAAAGGAAGCTTTTCGGTTACGACGCCAGTGCCGTCGACGAATAAGAAGATCGGTAGTACGATGGCGAAGACGATTAGGTAGCATACATAGGGCACACCGGCCCGGAGACGAAGCATAAGCGGTCGGGGGTCAGATCCGATGTCGGGAATCTTCTCTGTGCTGTTGCGGATATATTCTCCCTGCCAGAGCGAGCTTTTATGCAGAATGTAGCGGCGATGTCGGAGTTGCTTGTGAATCTTTTCCAGAGGCGCTGTGTCTAAACCATGAAAGTCGGCCAAAATATGACTTCTTGTAGCCATGGCTGCGACGCCAGCGATTCCATTCGGGTCCGAAAGCAAACCACTCTTGCGGCGCATTTCGTAGATTAACACGCTACCGCAAGCGGCAACAAAAACTAGACAGGAGGTGACGGCTCTTGACCAGGGAGGATCGATGCGGACTGATTTCGGTTGGTTGGCCTCGCGCTGGCTCTGCGGCGGATACATTTCGACCGATGCGGACTGGAGGACAGGGACTAAGCTGCTTGCTATCAAGGTGGCCAGCGAGACGTAAATGACGGCAAACTGTCTGTGCCGCAGGGCTCGCAAAGGCACCAGCCAGCTCATAAATGTCAAGTAATCCATGTTCAGAGACTCGCCTGCCGTCGCCCCACTCTTCTTAGAGAGCTGATAATATGGTTCCAAGCGCTTGACCTCGAAGTCGGTAATCTGCCAAAGGATGCCGTAGATGACGAAAAAGAGTATCGGAGCGTATTTCCAAGTAAAGTACTTTAGTACGGACAGCTCTCCAGCCTTTTCGAACTGGATGAGACCGCCCTTCTCTGGATCTTCTCTAGCTCGTTTCATGGACAACTGGCAGAGGAATTCTTGGAGGCCCGCGAGGGCAAGCGCCACGATGATTAGGAAGGTGAGCCACGGCCAGCCCATGGAAAATGGCCGCCACGACGGCATATCGGGATCGGGAGGGAAATAGTAGCTCGTATGCGCGTCGCTACTGTCGCCGCGGCCGGTGGTTAGAACGCTCCGGGTCTCGAAATCGTTGCCCCCATCCAGATCGCTGATATCAACAGGAACTTCGGCAACTGCCACTATACCACCCATCTTCTCGGCCTCTTTTTGGGCATCCTTGGCTGCAGAATCTGCGACCTGCGTATTGGACAAGCCCCGTTTGTGACCATGAGCTGCTACCTGTTCGGGTGGTGCGCCTTGATGCGTGAAGGGCACCTCCATGATTGATGCCATTCCAGCACCTAATTGCGCTTCCAAGCGTTCGTACTCCGCTGCAAATCCAGCCTCATTGAGGTCGCGCTCTCGCTCCATGGCGTCTGCCGTACTGCCCATCTTCTTGGGAACCGCAAGTTTCTTCATTGGCAGGCCCCCATCGAAGCCGCTCAGATCATACCCCAGAGGCTCCTCCACCTCTTCGACATCTTTTAACCGTCGCCTACCGGAACCCGATTCCTCATCCTCTAACTTATTGTACTGTCCTCCTCGTGACCGCGCACTCTTTAAAGAGGTAAGCCGGCTCAAAAGCCGTTTTGTCCCACTGCCACTCTGTAACGCTGGTGGTGTGCCAGTCGGGCTGAAGGGGTCGGTGGAGGATTTGTACGAGGTATCTTCGGAGAATGAGGGAGGGGCGGGAGCGCTGGGAATTCGATATGAGGGTTCGGCTGGGAGGAGAGGAGAAGGATAGGACGTGCGCCTTGAAGAGGACGGTGTTTCGGCAGGGCTGACTGAAGCGACCGAAGCGGGACGGGATGGAAAGAGCTGTGAAAGCCTGTCGGATCCGGACGTGTTCTGTCGCATCAGAGGTGGTCGCGAATGTGAAGTCGGCGTCCCGCGTTCAACGGCCGGTGAGCCGGCGCGCAGAGCAGTAGGAACCGTGTCGATGGAGGGCTTCCTAGTCGTAGCGGGAGAGCCCACCCGGAGCGGTGAAGGGACCCCCTCCATGGTTCCCTTTTACGCGCCGGGATCCTCCTGTGTCTCTCTGCTGTTGAGGGTATGCTTGACACTCGATCGCGGCGGTTGGACAGCGGTTAAGAGCTCTTGAAAGGGTGGATCCGTACAGGATGCTCACGTGGGATAGCTCAGGAAGGGGAGAAAAGGCAGCAGGTTCGATGCAGGAGATCTCCGTCTCGTTCGCGGCTGAAGGATGCCTTGGGGCCTGGACCTAGATGTTAGCGGCGTTCAGCCTCGTGCAAATCGAGTTGAGCCTACCACCAAAACAGAAACAAAAAGCGAGCGAAATGCCCGGCCAGGCTACTCAACGCCTGTCCGCGACCACCATGAACGAAAGACAGCGAAAAGCGATTTGCGAGTTGTTGCAAGAGCAATTGCGTCTTGGACGACTTGTGCCTCTGCTCAGCCCTGGCGGCGGGTCAGATCGGGCCGAGCTGACAGCTAATTAACGGGACCCACGGCCCTGGTAGACGGCGCCAGGGGCTCTGCGGGGTATCAGATGGCTCTCCAGACGGCAGACGGCGATGCCATCAAGAATAGTGCACGAAGTACAGAGACGTAGAAAAGGCCGGATGGAAGCGGCACCCTCGCGGACGAGTCCTCTGCCATGGTTTCGTGCGCAGAGTGCAGCTTGTGATGGTTGGTGCTAAAAATACGACACAGCCGCATTGGAGCCCTGTCGGTAAAGATTGCCCCTCTGGTGCGGCGAGACGAATACGATCGGGCATTTGGGGGCTGAGAAAGCTTGAGAACATGGGAGAGAGCGCCAGACCGGAATTCAATACTTTGAAGGCGCTTGAGGAAGTAAAAGAGCATGCGGCTGGAGTGCGAAGTCTGAAGAAGCTTTCCAGCAGCTCCACGGGATTGGAAGGCGATGCGCGCAAGGCTGCCCAATGAGGACGGCGCAGGCGGTCGCGACTTCCTTTGCCTCGTCCAGACACGGACAGCTACACCACCAGCTTGGATAGAACTTTCAGCTCGGTTTCCTATCCCTTGATACATTAGAGTTGAGAGGACCACACTTGAAATTCACCAATGACCCGTGCACCAGGGCTGGAAAGAAGGGCGCAGCACCGCCCTACGGCAGTGACTCAACACCACATCACACGGGATATAAGTCGCCCAGGAGGGGCAACTTCAAGGGATATCAATTTCCAGCCATTCCTTCTAAAGTCCAATACTCTCTGATTACACGAGGCCCATGATGGACGAATCCAGAGCAAGCCAGACTCCCTACCGTCAAATCCGAGCGAAACACGACGAGAATACAGTCACCGTCTACCAAGCATATAGCGCCGAAATAGCCATTCCGGCAGTCAAGTCTCAGAAACTCAGCGCATCCCCAAGCTTCAGCACAACACGCATGACATGGATCAAGCCATCCTGGGCTTGGATGCTCTACCGCAGCGGCTACTCGTACAAGGACTCCAGACAGACACATATCCTGGCTCTGACCTTGAGTCGCCAGACCTTTGTCTCTCTTCTGAGGACAGCGATGGTGCACGGGAATGAAGCCCATGATGGAAACGCGAATCTCGGAGCTGAACGGAGGATAAAGAAGGAAAGAGTGAGAGTGCAGTGGGATCCTGAGCGCACCGTGAGGTTAGGGAAGCTGCCGTATAGGAGCATACAGATAGGCGTGCCCGGAGGATTGGTGGATGAGTTCATGGAGGGCATCGTCCGCATTGAAGATGTCACGGAGAAGGCACGGAAATTGAAGAGTGTACTTGACGAGGATGTGAAGACCAAGCTGGGAATGGAGGATTTAAAGAGGATGGAGTTGTCTCCGGAAGAGACGGAGGTTGAGATTGATGACGAGTTGCGAAAGATTCTACGTATGGATGTAAATGAAGAGGTATCATGATCCGATGAGATGTGTAGCTATGCTGCAAGAATATCTACAGCGCCTGAAGCACAACGATTAACGCTTCCAACACCTACTGAATGTATTGTGGAAAGGTCGCAAAGGAGAGTTCCTGGGAGTGTATAATCCAAAGTGGGTATCTTCCCGACACCCGATGCGCAACGCATCCCGTACTAGCCGATCGGTTCAAGCCCCAGAGAACAAGTCCAGCCCAATCTCAACCTCGACAGAGCGCGGAGATTCGCTTCGAAACATCCGCGAATTCCTGAAGAGATCGATGACGCGCTGGAAAGCAACTTCCGAAGCCCGAGTACCTCGATGTACACGAACTTTAGCCTCGCGAGACATATCCTCTGGTAGTTGGAAGACCATCCAACTGCAATCCGAATCGGAATGCTCGCTGATTCGAGAGAAACATTCGTCAGCCGTGCAGTCGCCGCTCAGAAGCACGTTTCCAAGGGGTAACACCGGAGCAGGCCCTGAAGAGACGCGATATAACCGTAGCTCGATCTGGAAGGATTCATTCCGTGAATCTACAGCGCTCCTCTTCGTAGCCTGGCGTCGGGTTTGGGTACCCATGACTGAATCATCAGACCCGGAGGCGGTGTCGTCATCGTCATCATCGTTGTCTGGGGTGAGGGCTTTTCGAGGCGGAGTTGATTTCGATTTCTGGGATTTTCGCACGCGTCGTCTGCGCGCTGGTGTGGCTGCGGTCTTCTGCCGCTGCTTCTCAGTCCTACCAAGGTTGAAGCACTTGCGACATACTATCTTCCGGAGGTACTGCTTCAATCTAAATGGTGTGAGTAACTGAACGTTCCTGAGATTGCGGAGCAGCTTACATCGAGCTGTCCCGGGGGTACACAAGATCAGACATGTACCTTGTGTTCTTCTTCGGTGACCGCAGATGCTCTCTGCTACCCAGCTCGGGTCGAGGCCATATCTTAGGGCCATATTCGGCGAGGAGAGTGTCGAGTTCCTTGTCGAACAGCTTAGGATCATCTTCGTAGTATGCCTGCTCGCCTTGCTCGCGTTGAAGCCGTTCCGCTAGGGTTGCAAGTTCTTCTTTGTACAGCTGGATCACAGGTTCGTACTTGAGAATGACACGTCTGGGGATATGATTTGGGTCTTCGCGTTCTTTGCCGTAAGTTCGGAGTCCAAGCGCCTCAATTTGTTCGTGTACACTCATGGTTGGGGAGGTGAGCCTCGACAGGTTGTCGATGGATTTGGGAAGCAATATCCGTCGCTACTGAAGATAGAGAGACTTCGCTAGCCTAGTCCTGCTGACGTTTGAAAAGAATGAGGAGATGTCGTACCGACAAGCGCCCGGGTGTGAACTCGCGCCCCTGAATGAGGCTGGAGTAGCGCACGGACCATAGTGTAATCCAGGCGACTGCGTCGAGGCGGCGCACCCACTTCACTCCACCGTAACGTCGCCGCAGGTCGGCAACAACAGCTTCGCTGCGATTGATGTTTGACCTTCTGTTAGCGTTGGCGCACAATAGGAACAACAAGAGCCCGGCCGAGGCTGCGGCACCAGACCGCACACCCTCGCAGCTCGTCCAAATTCCACATCAAAGAATCCAAAGCTTCCTACTCCCAGACACACCCTCTCGCCCATCAAGTCAACAGTCTTCCAACTCTCGCGGTCCGTTAATCACGACTTCTTGTTAGTCGCTACCCCACCAGGCAACCACTAGCCTCGCTCGGTAATGGCGCCGGAACGCGACATATTCTCCTGCTTCAACAAAAAGGGGCGTCCGAGAGGCCACTTCTTCAGCTGTCACGACCTCTACGCTGCTGGTGTCTGGATTGGTTACTTGTCGCCAGAGAAGCATGGCCAATCGTTCAAAGGGTTGCCCTCGTTTAACCAGCTCAAGAAGAACTGCCAGAAATTCAACCCTCCCTTCCCTCCTGGCATCCCTGGTGTTGCTTGCGAAGAGCGATATGCAGTTTGCCGCGGCTGCTTTAGCGGCCAGTCTCAGCTCATCACTCTACGGGAAGTCAATTTCATGAGCAAGATGGTGAGCCGATCGTCTCTCCGCCCACTTTGACCACACCAAGCTCACATCTTCTAGAAATTGGTCGTCATGCCACTTGATGGCACGGACGACGAGGGCATGTTCTGCATTCTTCTTCCTCAGCCGACCGACAGGTCTCTTCAGGGGATCCAAGCCTACAGGCCATATGAGTACACAAAAGGCGGTCAAGGCCAAACCTTTGCCAGCAACATTATGCTCCTTGGACTTCGAAACAACAGTCAATCCAGCGGCACATTGGAAGCTGTCCGTGTGGCATTGGAACCCCCTGAGACTGCGAGTAAGCAAGCCAATAATGAGTCTCTCGTTTCACCAGCGGAGGCTACTGCATCGCGAAGTGGTCGGTCCGCGTCGACTACCGACAGGAATTACGAGCATAATGCCGGACAATGCACAGGACGCGCATCAGAGAAGCGGAATCTATCAGATGGCAGCAGCGAGAACGAGCGGCCATTCAAGCGGCAAGAAACTGAGACGCTGATTTCCCGAGCACAAAAACCGACTCCGGGCTCACGCGAGACAACTGGGCCTCCATCAAGCATGGAGCACAACATTCCCACTTCCACACCTCGCAATACCGGCTCTGCTCCCGCTATACCCGAGGTAATCCCGCTAGATCTCACCGACGAGCAGTCGAAACGAATCCGGCTCATCTGGATGGTGGAGGCCGAAGCAGTTGAATATGAGTTCGGTCATCCCCTCTCCAATTGCGCTACTTTTTCAAAGTATCTGGAACTGCTTCAGGAGGATGCGGCCGACGATCGAGAAGTCATTGAAATCCTGCAGAGTACAAGGGTGTGGCGCATGACCTATCAACTCTCCGGCGCTCCCAAGAAGGCTTTCACTGTACGATTGGGCGACGACACCGGATTCGAAAGGCTTCAGCAGTCTCTTCTGCAATCATCATTTTGGGAAGGAAACCCCAAGTCCAAGATCGATGTCATGGTTCGAGCCTTGAAGTGAACGATACCCAAAACTTTCTCACTTTTAGTTCTGGCTTTACTCGCACATGGGCATACCATCTCACGAGCATGCCCATGTCATTTCGGGGGACAGCAGTTTCCCTTGGCGCATGATGGAACACGTTTCAGCCGTGGTTGAGCTTAGCTATCTGGCCTGCTATATTTGAGAATCTCACCGTAACGGGCTATACACGTACAGCATCATTTACCTGCTATTTAGCTAGCTCATATTTACTACACCCCTCTTCAAAAATTGCCTCTTACACAATAGATCACTCTCCCCAAGGCCGAAGAACGCCGTGAAACCGATGAGCGTGATACGGCAGCGGTAACGAACTTCTTCCCGTGGGATCTGCTTCCGCGATGTAAAGATTCCAAAGGAGGCCCTTTCTCCTGTCCTCCTGGGCTCTGTGCTAAGAATGCTTGCTGCCCACGGCTGTACCTCATGAAACCACTCACTTACGCCTGTCTTTCTGACTTCTTAATATCCGCGCACGTAAGTACGGCCTAACATGCTCCTCTCCGGGGTTAACTGTCGGGTCGTTGAGGCGGTGAGAGCTCGCGTCTTCACTCTTGTCACGTGAGACAGCTGTTTGGCTGCCTGCATGTGGCGTCCGACGGCAGCCGCACTGTCTTTTGATTGCAGCAGAGCAAACGCACCCTCTCGGCAAGCTGCGTCGGCCCTAAATTCCAATTTTCACAGTGGTGGAGCTCCTTCCGGTAATCGCACCGCTGGATGAGTCGTCCGTTGCTCCTTGCCTTTCGCGGTCGCTTCACCAACGCTCGTTCGATTTCGACATCTACTCCCATAGCACGCCGCGACACACTCCTACGAGACTGACTTACGTTCGGATTCACCTACCACTCTTGTGAAGCTGTGCCTTGAAGGCATTGCTTCTCTTCTTCAACCCTTAACTATGCGGACGAAAGAGACTTTCAGAAAAACCGTTGGGGTTGAAACGGCCACTCGCGACCTCATCCTCTCCGACAACCTGGGCACGTCGAACGCGTTTAATAAGCCCATACGCGAAGCACTGGGCTTCCGTGAGATCGGGATCGGGACCCATCCCAAGTTTGTCTCAAGTCACATAAGCCATCTCTACAAGGAGCTCGATAATCTGGCGAAAGAGCGACTTCCTCTGGATGACCTGGACGGAATACTGCGTGCATGGCGGGAACGCGCCCTCGAGTCACTAATCGTGAACCTCCTAGAGAAATACGGCTCTAAGATCTGGGGGGACGCGATGGACAAACGGTGTCCTTTGTCTAACCCTCGATCGCAGTTGCTCATTGAAGGCGACAGCGAATTCTATACCACAGACCTTTTCTACGAATGCAGCAATCACCGTGCATTGTGAGTATGCTCACTCGGTTCTTAAAGTCGATGCTAACTTACTATCGCATAGCATCGCGCTCCAGCTAGAGCACCTGGCTTTCGTGAAAGCAATCGCCTTCCACAGGAACCATCATGCGCACAAGACATCAGGGAAAGACCAGACTCTACCAAACCACCCCCAGACTGTAGCCTCCCGCAAAGCATCAGCCAGACCGCGTTGGTCGCTAGTGGTGGTGCTCCGATTGTCATCAGACAACCTCTTTGCCATCAGGGACAAATATTCTCCTATCGCCTTTCGCGGACGAAAGCGGAAGCGGCGCACACACGTAGACAATGATAAGCGGTATCAGCTACGCACCGATGCTATGAGGATCGTGGAAGATATCGAAGATGAAGACAGCGAAGATGAAGATATCGAATATGAAGACAGCGAAGATGAAGACAGCGATGGTGAAGACAGCGAAGACGGAGATTATTATGAGCCCACATCAACTGGACGAAATCGAAACCCTGGTAGGGTCCCCAGCATTCTAGAGTCGCTTTCGGCCGACCGGCACCCAAATTCTGCTGAACGCAAACGCCCCAAGACGCTGATGGGCACGATCCGAGTCAGCCGTGCGGGCTTAAGCCTTAGAAGTACTGCATCCGATCGTCCTCGCACTCTCGGGCCAGATCCGCAGCAGCTGAGCGACGAGTCGGTGGTCGAGACATCTCCAGTTCCGTCGACATCGGAAATTATCGCCAACAGCATCGAGCGTACAGCGCTGCCCGGGTCTGGTGAGACGGTAGAATCGAGGGGCCAACAAGCCCTCCCCAAGCATGAGCTGGTCAAAATGCGGGACAATCTTCGCCTTCTAATCCTTGGAGAGCTTTGCGATATCCGTTCCGCCCACTCGAAGTCTCAAGGTCCGGCCCAAATGTGGAGCAAATCTCAAGAGCTGGACGACCTTCTATTGGCTATTTGGAAAGCAGACAAAGAAGAAATCCTCCTTGAGATGGGACCAGAGAAGTACAAGAATGTAAGCGACGTAGTCGATGCCTGGCTACTCTTTCGGGACATCGCCAGAAAACTCGGCCGACACGCAGGCGTGCACCCTTCCGAAGGGAAGCCATTTCCGCAAATTGGTTACGAAGCGTGGGTGGAGAAGCTTGGAGGTGACGATAAGTATCTCGAATTGGATTACCAGTTGACGGAGGCCCGTGTCGAGCTGCGAAAGTCTGGAGCATGCCGGAACACGGCCGAGGTTGCGGGGAAGTTGACTGAGGCGTTCGCCTCCGCAACCAAGTATGCCAACGCGACCAAGGCCTACAAGAAGGGAGTTACCAGGTTCAACGAGAATTTATTCTCTTGGCAGTTGGACTTCTAAGACTGAGCTATATGGCGGACACCACGGCTGATAGCCTCCCTGGCCAACGCTTTTACCGCTTCGATTCTTCTCTCTCGGAAGGCATTACGTCTCTCTAGATGTTGGCTGACAGAGGAAGCGGTGCATGTACACCAGCTTCTTCATGACTCATGTATGAGTAGGGAGTGGGGGCGAATGACGAGGATGGATTGGGTTGTTGAGATCGACAGAGCGTTGACTTTTCACACTGTGGCTGCATGGCTGTGCAACTGTGGCTTGACTAGTGCGAAAATGTAACTTCGTACGCGAAACCTTTAACGTGCCATGATTCGACTCTCCTTCTTTTCACTTTCCTCAACAACATGTCCTGACCCGACCAATGCACATTCGTCGGCAAACGGATATGGCTGAGTTCGCTAATCGCACCTCCCACTCTTATCTCTCTTTGACGCCAAAACATCGCGATTGCTGTTTCCTAAGCCCATCTGCATGTCATCTTTTACCGAGAGGGAATCTGCGCCCTGCGCATCATCGCCGACCATCACTTTTGCGAAAGATTCCATCAATACACTAGAGTCTATCGTGGCCTAATACTCCTACCTATCCTAATCTATCGTTACTGGTGCCTACGGCGACCAATTCGTTGTCGCGATGGACGGCACTTCAATCGATTTCGCCACCTCCAAGGACTGGCTCGATATCATGAAAAACCGGTCAAAACTACGAATGCATGAGTTGATCGAGCGTCTGGGACTTCGCGCAAAATGGAGCCAAAATAAGCGGGGTAAAACTAATTTCGAGAGTGCGCTGGTGAGAGACCTAGTCACAGACATGAGCGACGTTGTTGCGACGCTTCCGAAAGAGCAGGACGATCTTGTAAAGTTTCTATCGAAGGCGGGCAGTCTCAAAGAGGAGGTTGAGGGCCTACTGCAGAAGCACGGCTCTGCTATCTGGGGGAGAGTAGGTGATAGGGAACACCTAATTAGCGTGGGCGAACCCGGAGTTGAGGAGGGGATTTATCCTAGGGATCTCTACTTTGAGAACGAGGAGGATAGAGCGCAGTGAGTCCCAAGTGTGTGTGAAAGAAGAAGAAATTCATAGTTTGCTTATGAGAGATTCAGGATCGAGATTTTGCTCCATTGGTGGCTTGGGATGAAAGCAATCAATGTCATCCTCGCTCGCGAACGTTTGGACCGTGAGAGGAAAAAGAAAGAGGAGAACAGGAGGGCAAGAATAGAGCTCGATAATCCTCAGGACGCCTCTTCCTCCACATTTGTCGCGCTCGCACCCAATGCTAGCGGGCCGGCGATGCCAACGCTCAACACGAACGTACCTTCGATATCATCTATAGAGGCTGTCCGCCATATGCAGGCCCTCCAGAGCGAGAACGTGTCTCGAGGTAGTCCCATCTCGACATCAATGGTCACGCCGCCGGAGTCAAGTGAGAGTCCTATCGTTACTGCGAGAGGCAGTATTGGCAACGGTGATGCCGTCCACTTTACTACCGTAAACGCACACCCACCTCAGGCTGCTCCAATGCAAACTGTCATGGAAGGAGTGTGGAATCGGCTGGCTACAGGCGGGATGAATGGGTCTCGACACGGAAGTATATCGTCACAAGGGCCCATAAGCACGTCGTCATGGTCAGCGGTAAATACAGCCCCGCAACCAGCAGGGCCCAGACGAACGTCGTTGGCGATGGAAACAACACAACAGCCAGCGCCGCAAGCAGCAATGAATACATCGCCGGACGCAATCCGGCAATTAGGAGCTGAGCTCTCAAAGCTGGTTTCGGACCTTACGCCTGAGAGCAAAGCAACGACAAATGGCAACAGTATCTCATCTGCTACTCCGCAAACCATACACGACGAAACCCTACGAAACGGCGGTCCATACCGCGGTCTTGACGTGGATACCCTGCTCGCGCTCCGCGCCTACATCTATCAAGAAGAGACTAGCGTGCCTTGGGACGAAGACACACTTCTGCTCAAACTGGAGATTGCGTGGCGAGAAGGCGTCAGATCTGACTACAACCGCATGCAGGACAACATACTCGTCTTCGTTGCACGGGAACGCGCGTTTCTCACTTGGATAGAACTAAAGCGTCATCTAGCGGACCTAGACCGCGCTGACAAACGTAAGTCTAGCTACCACCCTGCCCTCACTTTGATTTGGTATACTAATGTCTCCCCTAGGCTGGCGCGAAGAAGGCACCACAGCACCCGAGATCGAGCGTCGCATCCAGCAACACAGAACGCTTATGGGTGCGACACGCGAACTCATCCGGAACTGGGAGGACATAGGGCAGGTCGCCGGCGCCGGCGCCGCCGACAAAGACGAGCTTCTTCGCCAGGCCTTCGTGGTGCTGGCGGGCGAGAAGTACGCGGTCGAGCTGCAGTGGAAGAGCGTAGAGTTTACGGGGGTAATGCGGTGGCTGGCAGAGCACCTGGAGGGGTTTAGGAGGGAAGAGGAAGAGGAGGGCGAGGGTGTGTATTATTTCGGCTAATTGACTCCGCCATTGACGCAAGCGGAGAGGAGTTAGCGGCGCATACTCGCATGTTCTTGGTACCTTAGCGCGATAGTGTTTGCTTTGTGGCTGGCTTCTGGATTCCTAGCATGTAATAATTCGCGATGGCTTTCAAGGTTCTGGATAAAGCTTGTAATCAAAACCTCAGGGTGGCCGGATGACGTTCCCATCTCGTAAAAAGGGCTCCAGGGCTGCTGGCGGCCTGAGCCGATGAGTAATGGGATGCCGGACGAGGGCATGTACTCGCGCTAGACGCAGACAGGGTCTTCAATTGCTGCGTACTCGGCGACGGGAGATGAGCTGACGGCTCTGGTGATGTATCACCCCGTTGTGCCTCGAAACGGCTAGCATGAGTCGCATTTTTATTCTTGTTGGGTGATGCGGGAAAAGGAAAAATGGACGCAAATGTAGGGCGGAACGCCAAGGCGTTAGCCGAGAGATGCCGATAGATCTGTCCTCGTATTATCTTGTGACAAGTATTCCACCGATCGTAAGGACGAGTGCTCATTTTAGCCCTGACTCGGGGTTTCGCGGGTCAATGAGGGCGTGGAGTACGGTCCAGGGTTCGGTGCGCAGCTCACTTGTATGCGACATGCAAAGCGGCGAGTGCATTGGTGTGCACGTGTGCGCGAGTAGGGTCGGAGGCCACCAAGCTGCCAAGTGGGAAGAGCATTGACCGTGTAACGGTAGCACCAAGTCCATACCAGAGCGCGAGAGCGACGCAGTGCGGATGGCAACACGCTTCCTAGCACATGTTACAGAATTTCATATATCGCGTGAACTGCCATCGCATCCCTCTCCCGCCGCCTTTGCCTTCGCGCTCGCGCTCTCTCCGACTGACCAGAAAGCGACGCCGCTATCGCGTGCCCAGCACCAGTAAGCCATGGATCGTATCCAGTCCAATACCGGTACAGTAACGAGGCGTCATAGACGGCATGTTCCCGGATGAGGTTGCACTTACGAAATGGCATTATCAACGCGCTTACTCGGTGCTAGGGGTGGCGACAGGGCTCAATTCTCAGTAGGCGTCGGATATTTTGACTGCGAACGGATAGACTACGTGCATAGATGGATAGCATAACGAGGATATAATCACAAGCGTCGTACAAGGAATAAGCAAGGGCGGCTCGCAGCCAATCGCATCTGTTCCTTAGTATTAGCGGCGACTCATCGCAGTCTCATCCTCGCCGCCGTCGCGCCCGCCCTCGTCGGATACTTTCTGCTGCGGCCTACCGTTCCGTCTTCTTACACGTTACCGCCCTCACCTGACGCCGGCCCCCCCCGTCCTAGAGCGCGACCGCTCCTCTCCCAAGGAAGACCCACTGGTGTCTTGGGGCGACGTAACTCTGCGGCGCTGGCCGACGACGCTTGGAAAGGTTTTCAGAGGCCCGGTAAGGTTACGCTAGTGGGACGTAGGCTCCCCCTTTACCTAGTCGTCCCTTAACCGAGATACCCTCACCCCCCCAACAAACCACGTTTTGGCCGGCACCGCGACATTCCTCTCCCATCGCCCTCCCTCATGCGGCGCCATGAGCTCCAAGGACAATCTCGCCATGGACGAGGCGGGCGTGACGCGCTGGGACCGCGCGCGATGGATCTCCGTCTTCAGCAGCCACAACCCAACCATCCGCGAGGTAACCGAGTGTCTGGGCCTGGGCCTGTCCGCGTCCAGCTCGACAACAAACCGCGGCATCCCGAAATTCGACAATCCCGACTACCGCAAGCTGTCCAGCGAGGTCACCCGCCTGTCCAAGGAGCTTCCGAAAGAGCGCGACGCACTGCTGGACTTTGCCGCCAACCCGCGCAGCCTGGAGGAGGAGCTCGAGGAACTGCTCGCGACGTTTGGGCCGGCGATTTGGGGTAGGGACACCGATCGCACCTGCCTGCTGACGCCTGACCCCGCCAAGAAAACATACCGAAAGCACCTGTTCTACGAGGAGGCCGAGGACAAGGAGACGTGAGACACGTGCCCGTTTACTCTTTTCGTGCACATCTGACGGCGAGGCAGGCTCAAGATACACCTGCACCGATGGATCATCATCAAGGCGTGCTACTACATCCGCAACATGAAGCTCAAGCGGCCGTCGTCTGCCGCCGACTACGACACGCTGGCCGACATGGAGGCGGACGGCGACCCGATGAGCCCAAGCAAGCCCCAATTGGTAGTAAAGCTCCCGATCTCTCCGTCAAGACTACAAAGCGTTCTAAGTCCGCCACAGTCTCCCACTGGCACGCCGCAGTCGACCACCCCGCCTGGCGATGCCGCGTCGACCACAGGCGGGGCCGAGTCTTCGGCAAGACCCGTCAACGGAAAGAAGCGTAAGAGCTCCGTTTACATGTCGCTGTCTGATGGAGAAGAGATGGGATCGACGCCTGCCAAGAGACCCTATCAGAGCCATACGATGCCGTCCCATCGGAAGAGCCCCAGAAAGTCTATCAGGTCCATCGCCCCCAATAGTCCCGTCTCTGAGAACACCCCGCCGGTGCCGAGCATTAGCCAAAGCCAAAATAATAATTCGCAGCCATTGGCACCTTCTCCATCGGTGCACGAAAACGGGAGGCCGTTGCTGACCCCTCTCTCAAGCAATGAGCTGAACGGTGCTGCAAGGCCAGCTAGCGCTGCCCCGCCCGCTGGTGGATTCACCGCCGTCAACACCGGTAGCTTTACTGCCGTCAACGTCGCAGGCCCCGTTCGAGAATCACCGTCGCAGCAGCCACCGTCGCAGAATCCATCCGGCCCCAACGCTCGTAACTATTCTAGTCCCTACGACTCGAGTCCTTATGGAGGACCAACTGCCCAGAATGCATCCACCCCGAAGGCGCCGATGCTCAACACGGCGCCCGTCATCGCCCATGGATTCCAGGCCATTAACTCACCAACGGTTACAAATGGTGTCAGCGCTCGGAATTCACCCGTCGTACAGCATAATTCCCATGCAAATATACCTTCCCAAGCACCCCCTCAGATTCAACCCCTGTCCCAACCACCGGTCCAGCCTAAACCCGCCAGTCGATCTAATACTCCTGTCGCTCACCATTCTTCTCGCGGCTCGTTCTCTCACAATCCTCATAGCAGGTCGAATACTCCTATCGCTCCAGCTACAAATGCACAAACGACTCAACAGGCTCCAGCGGCTCAGACTGCGCCTCCTGCGCACACTCAAAATATCCAACATGCTCTCGCTCCCGCACCAGCAATGCAGCCGACACACCAGCCTCATATCCAGCCCGCTCCTGCACCACATCTCCATCACGCTCATGCCCACTCCCTCCCGAATGCGGTCCATTACGTTCCTCAGACACATCCGGTCCTCAAAAGCCATCCTGTCGAGGTACCTGCCATGCCGCCCACAACCTCTCTTGCGCCCGACACAAGCCTCATGCAGTGCGAGATTCTTGGCTCTCTGATGCAGTACCTCTTTCCTAAGCACACATCACCACCGGATGAAGCTGCTGTCCTCCATAAGCTAGAAACGCTCTGGCACATCAACGCCTCGATCTTCCACAAGCAGATTGGCCCATTATATGACCTGCAATCGAAGGTCCTGTTGTCATGGATCGCCGAGCGCCGGAAGATCACCCAGCTACGCCATGCTCTCACGTTTGCGCCTGGTGTAGCAGCCTCTGAGATGGTCGAACGTCTACTAGCAATGAATGACCTGAGAGTTATGCGCCTGAAATGGAAGAACATGAGTAGCGCGGACGGCCTGAGTGCTGAAGACCTACTCTGCAGAACGTTCGCCGTCATGACGAACACGGAAGGGACGGAATACCTGTTCAAAGATGGATTGGACAGGTTGAATGAGGGTATCTTCGAGTTCCTCAAGAGCGAAGACATGAGGATATTGATGCACAGGAGGTGATTGCATCGCATTACCCCTCCGCAGCCGCGGGTCGGAGCAGTACCTTTGTTCAATTTCTTCAGTTTTAGTCGGCGCTCTTATTTCTTTCTCAAAATTGGGATTCGAAGCCTCGTTTCCAGACCTGTATTGGCTACTCTCTCGGATTTCGGGTTGGATTTTGGGGTTGGATGTCTCATTCTTTTTGGGGTTCACTGGTCCGGCCAAAATGGCTTCATTTGTTTGCTTTCCTCTTGGATTGCCTCCTTGAGCGTATAGTTCTCCCTGGTTTAGCGATGGCGTCTGGTGGCCTTCTGGTCTTGAATTTGGCGAATCGCCTTCTCGGTTCTCTGGGCTTAGGAGCAGGCTTTGGGCTATGGATTGGGATCCAGATTGGCATTGCGACATATCGAATTGTAATAAGACTGTCGGCTTCTATTTAGCTGGATCAACCAAGAGTAATTCTTAGCTCGGCTTGATATCCAAACCATTCAGCGGTAACGGCAGAACTAACCGAATACGTCCGTCACGTGAGTGCTCTTGGCAAAGCGTTAGGATCGTCAGACTTCGCAGAGGAATACCACATTGTCGAGCTGAAGCCTATCAAGCACTCATATGCTGACATCTTACTCTTACCTGAAATGATCGACATCCTTTTTCCATAGCTAACTGAAGCCTCTCTTGATGCGGCTTTCCGACAAGCATATCTTGGGGGCCAGCCTGTGTGTCACCTGCAGGCCTGACCGGTATCTTCACCTTCAGCCTTGCCCTGCCCACACGGCATGGTTTATGAGCGGCCTCCTCCCTCCTTCCGCTCTGAGACGGTATAAGTCACTCATGCGGTGAACCGCACATCTTTTTTGAGCGTTCTCGTAATCTTTTACGCGTTATGGTTGTCCGACTATTCATCCCACCTGGTAGGATTCCAGAACAGATTAGCATATGCCCAGAGGGGTATCTCACTGCTTGAGTAGGAGAAGGCCAACATCACATCGTTCCGAAACGACCCGATCCCCTCGGCGCAAACGCTACGCTCCAATATGCCATCGTTTCCTCTACTGCCCTCGCCGCGGGGTACACGTCCTTCGCTGCGAAGTTCACGCGCCGCGTCACGCCTCACACGAAGATATCGAAAACAGCGCTATTCATAAGGTCTTCAGCGAGATTGGGGATATGGGCCTTGGTAGCCGGCGCCGCTGTAAACACCTACTACCATACGCGCTTTACTTCGATTGTGGTCGCACAGACGGTCAAGGAACCTACACCCGCGAAGCTCTGGGACAAGACGGAGAAATATACGGTTGATGATGGATGTTTGGCTGGTGCAGCGCTGGGGTTCGTTGCGTTCCTGCCAACGCTGTTCATGCGCCGGCCGAGCGTGTCGTGGTGGGCGCGTTGTGTTGGGATGACCAACATTGGCGCCTGCACTGGAGTTGTAGCATCGCATGCGTACTTCCAGTATACTGGAGAGAGGCAAAAGGCTATGGAGGTGCTGGAACAACAGCGGCAGCGAAGGACGTTGGAGTTCCATCATCTCTTTTGGGACAAGTTGCTCATGGCGAAATTCGACCTTCCTATTCAACAATACGTTCGACACAACGGCATCTTTCGCGCTTACCACTTACCCGCAGAAGTCTACGACGCACCCGAGAAGTTCGGGTTATCTCCACCCGCGACTACAGAAAGCAACGCGACAACCGAGTCTCCAGGTGCCGCTGAGAAGACACCCGACGATCGTTACTACACTGCAGCCCCCGATCACGCACAACATCTGAGAAACCTCAGCATTGAGAGCATACAGAATGAAGTGAAGGGGTGCGAGCGAGAAAAGCAGGCTGCGTTAAAAGAGGCGGCGTACATGGCTTATGAGATTTCCCGGAAACAGTACGAGTTCTGCCACGCGGACTTTCCCACCGAAGAAGACAGGCAGACACGGATGAGAGAGCTGCAGCTCATGAACGTCGCTTTCAACCGGCTACGAGCCAGTGCCGATGAACTGGACCGGCGGGTGCTAATCGGGAAGAACTGGCTCCGCCAAATAACAGCCTGGAACTCAGACGATGCACGCTCGGGCTGGCTCGCTACCTCCACCCTCTGCGACCCCGAAACCCACGATCCGAGCCTCTCGATTGCGGAAATGAGAAAATTTCAAGACCAGTTGACGGACGAGATCAGGAGATTTGAGGCGCTGGTTAAGAGTCCGGCGAAGCAGGATGTCGAGAAGAGGGAGAAGTGGAAGACGGATTTGGATGATGCGAGGATTATGCTGAGGGCGGCGGATCAGGTGGTCTTTGAGCTGGAGAAGAAGGCCAAGGGGCCGCATAAGGTGACCGTCAAGGTGGTTAAGGAGGATACGCCGCCGGATAATTTGGAACCGGAGAAGCCATAGATTGCACGAGGGGTTTTTGGGAGAGATGTTAAAGCTATGCAATCGTACAAAGGTGAGTGCTGGAATGGCGCTGACTGCAGCCGACTCGGAGTATCGTTTGCTGATATTCGTACAGGATGATCTAGGTAGAAGAGTCACAACTTAAGATGATAGAGGGTAGCGAAGTATCTGGTGTCTTACTGAGGGTGGCATCCCATGCCGTCTTGTCACGTGTCCGTTTCCGCCATGCTTCTCTATCGGCTCGACTTGTCACCCGGTATATGCGTTCTCATCCACAGCACGCAGCCGGGTTATCTTCTTGAGCGAGCCGACACCAGTCGGCCTTTTCACTGCTCCTTTAAATTCTCCAGGCTTATCAAGTGCCCAGTGCCGCCATCTCGGACGGGATCAGTGAGCCTCGCAGCCCCCGGCATAAGGTTATGCCTGGGTGCGCGATGCCTTCCGTGCAAAATCCGGCCTGGCTATCCTCCGATCAGTAGGCGCGCGAATACTTACTGAGTCTGTGTCCTATGAGGGTCCTCAGGTTTAGTATTCCGCTGCGGCCGACCGCAGCTATCTCCGAATAACGGAAGAGACATGGTCAAGTGCGTGTGGATGCTACAGAGGCCGTCACGGGGAGGAGAAGTGAAAGGGCGAGCTCGTCCCACTGCCATAACGGGTCAGCCAGGGTATATACGCAATTTTTTTCACTGCGCACGCGTTCGCGCTCCGCATGTCAAGATTTTGACCTCGTTCCCACCCCCGCTTCCACACCACACTACTCACCGACGAACATTCGAGTAAGCCGACCATAGTACAGCGCGCCCTTGTATCCGTTGCTAAAGGCTTCTAGGCTCCATAATGGTATCCGTATACTATCCCTCTCGCTGGGAGTCCGAGCGGAAGGCGAAACGCACGCAAATCTCGACCGTCATCGACGAGTTGGGCTTGCAACCGAATGCGCAAACGCCAGCGCGTGGCGTTCAGAAATTCGACAACAGGTATGTAACCGCGTTAGCTGCCGCTGTCACTGCCATTGCCAAGGGTTTGAAAGGTTTGGACGAGAAAGAGCTTGTGGACGCGGCGAGGAGCGGGAAATACGTCGCGGAGGAGATCGAGGGGTTGTTAGAGCAGTATGGGGAGGATATTTGGGGAAGGAATGCGGAGAGGGCCCATTTGAAGAAGGATTTGGTGTTTGAGCGGGAGAGCGATCGCAAACTGTAAGTTTTGTTCATGTTTGAAGGACTGGGTGGCTGATGCGAGAGATTACAGGCTGAAGGAGCGCCTTCATGATTGGATCTTCCTGAAGGCGTTCAATAAATGGAGGAACAGTAAGCAATACGCGAATAGGAAGGCACAGCTGGCGGAGGAGAGCATGAACCAAGAGCAAGAAGCAGAGAGCAGCGACGAAGAGGAGCTTGATGCCGGAGCAGAAGCCCCGATCCCATCGACAAACAACCCTAACGACAACAAGCACACCTCAAGCACGCCTACTCGCCTGTATCACCCATATTTTCCCATCACAGAACCCTGGTCAGAGCAGCAATGGTCTTCCTTCCGCGCCCGACCGAAAGTAAACCTGCACACCATCCTCACGTCACTCGGCCTCATCCCGCGCAGCGTAAATATTGCCAAGGCCTACATCCCACGTTGCTTCGAGAACGACCCTACGCTCGTCGCCTTCTCCGACGAGCTCACCACAATCGCGAAGCGCGTACAGATGAGCCTGGATGCGAAGGATGTCGCCAAAGCGGCTGCGAATCCGAACTACCTCGACGCTGAAATCGATGAACTGCTGTACAATTTCGGACCAGATCTTTGGGGCCAGCATCTCGAGGTCAAAGAGGACCGGAACCGCTTGGAGTATGAGAATGATGAGCAGAGGCAGATGTAAGTCTAATTACTACTAGACATGCGTTTTGCGCTAACGAGGGTTGTGCAGCATTTGGCTTCATATTCATCAGTGGATCTTCATGAAGGTGTACAATAGTGTCCGGTATGTGGACTGGGTATCGAACGGGAAGAAGCGGAAGCCGCGCTCGCGGAGCCGCGATAGCTCAGAGAGGTCCAAGAAGGCGAAGACGGACACGGGAGCGAAGAGCAAAAAGAACATTACCGATGCTCAGGACGAAGCGGACAACAGCGACTGGGAGACCATCACAGATGCGGATGAGAACGAAGGTCTGGAAGTCGACGAGGACACCGCGATACACGGACGAAACAAGCTCGCCGACCTGCTGCGCAAGTACTTCCTCGATTCCAACCGTAACGACGACGCTTTCGGCGAAACCGCCCTGCTCAACGAGCTCGAGCACGAATGCGCCGCCAACTCCGACGTCTTTACCTCCGCACTCCCGCCCAGCGACAAACCGCTCCTCGCCACCTTCTCGTCCATCCTCGCCGCCTGGATCGACTGGCGTCGCACCGTCGTCCGCATTAAGGCCTATCTACCCTCTCTGCCGCCGAACCCAGCCATCGCCAATAAGCAGCGCGCTATCCTCGCCAGCACGATTCGAGAGAAGAGAGAGGCTTTCCAGCGTATGAAGGTGGATATTGCGGGATTGAAGATGGGGCCGGAGGATGCGCTGTGTGTGGGGTGTATCAAGATCATGGGGCTGAAGGGGACCACGAAGGAAGGTAAGGAGATTCTGAGAGTGTTCAGGGACAGGCTAGCGGGGTTCGCTGCGGAGGTTGGGGATTTGGAGGGCGATGAGCTGACGGTGGGGGAGTAGTAGGGGGTCGAAGCGTTCCGGCGCAAGGCGTGGACACCGATGCGGGAGAGTGGTATAATGATCTAGGGCTCTTGATGGCCGGAGATCGGATATAGACATTGCCGTAATGATAAGCTCAGCGCTGAATTGCAGGCTAATGATGTCATGTCCCGACGTTTCCTTCCTGTGCACGGATGTATGAACGCCCAACTCCGTCATGCTGGTATAATAGACAGGTTAGGCGACTGCCTCCCTCTCTGCCCTTTGCACACCTGTATCCCTCCTCTATGCTCCAAGCGCCATCCCAGATGCCGTATCACGCGGGCTATGAATCCGAGTTCACCGTTCCCTGCCTTCATTAGCATCTCCCGCGTAACACGCTTAGGGTAGGTATACTCACAACGAGCCAATCCATCCCCTCGTCCACGCCCCTCCCATCCACCGCCGAGCACGCCACGATACTCCAATTTCGATCCTTCAAATCCCCCAGCCGCAGCGCCTCGCTAATCTCTCCTGCGCCCTTCGCCCCGGGTTGATCCTGCTTGTTCGCGAAAACCAACAGCGCCGCGTCGCGCAGCTCTTCCTCGTTTAGCATCGCGGTGAGCTCCTCGGCGGCCGTGGATAACCGCTCGATGTCGGTGGAGTCGATGACGAAGATTACGGCGGCGGTGTTGGCGTAGTAGCAGCGCCAGTAGGGTCGAATCGAGGTCTGGCCGCCGAGATCCTGTGCGGGGAAAAGTTAGACGTGAGACGTTGACGGGGGCAGTGGAGAGAGAGAGAGCAGAGCGCTTGCTTACCCAGACGTTGAAGTTGAGATTCTTGTACGTTACGGACTCGACGTTGAAGCCTATTGTAGGTATTGTCGTGACGACCTCTCCAATCTGGCGGCATGCGGTCAGCTTCGCGCATTCTCACAGTAGCCTTCTTTATATCGCTCCCTCCGCCGTACCTTTAATCTGTATAGCAGTGTCGTCTTGCCCGCATTATCCTACGCGCATTTGTCATCAGCAAAGAGTGGACACCTCTCGCCGTAGCAGGCAGAACTCATGGCTGCCATACAAGCCCCAGGATCAGTATCCGGATCTCCTTCTTCGCCCAGATCAACGACGCAAACTTTGACAGGTAGCCTCCCATTGTTGTGTCGCCCTTCTATAACTCTCTCGCGCCTGTGTCGGCTATTGTGGCTGCGGCGCTTCACCGCCGAACGGTTTCGCGGAAGATTGGAGGAGCGTGGGGATACGGTCGGTGCAGCTTGAAAGGTTGGGCTGTATAGTTTTCGGAAGACAGTAGTATGCGCTCGGAAATATGGGAAGGAGGGCAGGGTGTCGTTGTCGCGTGCGTTCGTCGAAGTGGCTCCTCCGTGTTCTGGATTTATGGAGTGGTGATCAAACAGGACAAACATCGAAGGTTTCCGGGCTAGGTTTCTCCGCTCCGGATATTCAACGTCGCTTTTGGAACGCTCTGCTTGGTCTTTCCTACTTTTCTTATACTATCAGAGTCGATACTCGATATTTTGTTATTTTGGTTTTTAGCTCGCTGTTGTCTGAACATTAATTTTTTTTTCTAGTCGAATCCTGAAAATTTCTCTGCCACATGCTATTACATTTTCGCATCTCCTACTCTACATTTTGGCTCAGTTGAGCAATGAATTTTTGCAGTCATTTCCATGGTTTCTCATTTCCAAAGTTTATGAGTCACGATATTCCCGTGTCCCCCGGGTCTGTTCTACTTTCCTGCCCACATCTCTTATCTATTTTTCGCACGTCGCCCAATTTCAGCAACTCCAGCCGAGAGGACGAAGTTCCACTAGTCTACCACGTCTTCTCCACTCTAACAGTCTGGTAATCTTTTTGCCGAACAGCCGTTGACAAGTGTAAGCCCAACTTCTTGTTGCAACGTATTGTTGTCCTGTGGATTAAGCAATAGGCTTCTGTCCTCGAACCCAAGGCTCGAGGGGTGTTGTATCATGCCCTTTGGATTTCTATGCATTACTTCTGATGCAGGATTCTCAATGTCGGTCTTCTTCCTAGTCGTGTATGCTTCGTCGAAGATCTTTGCCCGCGGTGCAAGGGCTTGCTCATATGCACATGTCTGCTTTTGGCTTTGTTCACGTACTCGAGGCCTACTCGTGCTGCACGTTGTGTGTGCATAATGCGCATAGGATCGAGTTATGGGTGCAGTAATTATTGTGCACCCAGAGATGAAAACTTCCGAGCTGCCTTCCCTCCGGTTGTGGCCTGGCTTGGCTGTAGGAAGACTGGTGGACTAAGGCGACTATCTTCCTGCGGTTTGTCGTCCTGTTACGGGTGGCGGCATCTCGCTCGCACTGATACGGTATGCCAACGGTGGCGATGTCGTTGGTGATTCGACTGCTTTGCCTGAGGTCGATTGGCGGTGGCGTCTGCCGTACCCTTTGTGCACGAGAGCCTTCGGACGAGGGAAACCATGTCCCGAAGGCCTCCAGCACCTTTTCCACGGTTCGGCCCTGAGCATGTCTACGCCAGAGAAATTCGCAGCACAGCAGCGTCCCTCAGGGGCGCGATGCTCGTCTGTCCTTCCGGTGCGGTTCAACCGAACCTCCAACATTGCCCTATATAGGTATAGGGGCGGTTGGAGCACCTCCTGAATAGCCTGACAGGACGACTTCGGTGAGTTCCGGGTAGGCATTCCCTTTTTTGAGCGTTGGCTTCCTTGGTTCATAAATCGAATATTCGAAGATGCTTTCTCCTTTTGGGTGTTAGTTTCCCTGGTTCAAAAAGTGATTTTTTGAAGACGCTAGACCTCAGAACCTTTCTCTACTTAAAGGGCCCATTTCCTCCCTCTCTATGATTTCTCTCCATCCCACACTCACTCACTCCAACTCTGTCTCCGAAGACAGGTTTACACTTCCACACCTCTCAGTTTCACAGCAACCAGCCTCTTCTGCTCTCAGAGCCCATTACACAACCACTAAGATGCCTGTCTCTTTCTCCTCTCCCTCTGGCACTCAGTGCCCGCGCCTCGACGCCTACAAGGCCCTCAAGTACTCGCAGCTCGAGGTATTTGCCGAGAACCGATACCAGACCCCCAAAGAGCGCGAGCTCTACAAGTCCTCGCTGCTCGCCATCTCCGCCGACAACGACCTAGAGCCCACCGAGGCCAAGCTGGGCGAGCTCCTCTACTTCCGCGAGGGCTCCCTCCTTGCTGCCAAGCAGCGCGTCAACGAGATGACCCGGCTCCAGCTGGAGCACGAATCCCTGGTCCGCGGGCTGCTCACCCGCAACGAGCTGCCGCCCCTGTCCGACTTCCGTCTCCGCGCGCTCCTCCTGGGCGACCAGTTGCAGCTCGAGGCCGAGAATCGTGCCGCCCGCCTTGCTTCGCCCGACAGCGGGTACGTTTCCGCGGTTGGCTCCGACGAGGAGCTTTCGGGACCGGACGCCAACGACGATAAGCCCGGCCACATCGTCCGGCACTGGCATCCGGAGTTGGGTCAGTCGGTATCGTACAGGTACTAGCCGACGGCGCGGCTGCTTTCGATAGGGTTCTTCTTTTGGTAGTTTGCGGATTGCGCAAGGGCGGTAGAGGGTTCGTTGGGATGTATTTTTCGATCATGCGGTGTTGAGGGACTCCGCGGTTTTCGTAGTTTCTGGCGTTGGATATACCCCCGGGAGGATATTTGTTCACTGTTTGATTTTCTGTAGTTGTTGATGCTTGATCTCAATCCTTGCTTGTGATCTGATGCCCATCGTGATGTTCCTCACTGCTGATGTTGACATTCACTCCATGTGCCTGCTCCCGAGCCCAGTCGCACTTTCACTTCCAAACACAGAAAAATTCTCTCTATTGAGCACCTCCGAGCCAAGGTGCACCCCGCACAGGCCAACCATGCTCTCACATTTTCTGAAATCAGGAAGTCCCCCGCCTTCCTTGCTCACTCCATCCATACATTTTCGACATACACGCTCCACCACTCACACTCTCCGACAATTTGCATCCACGCAACGTGGCATAGCACCCTATCGACATCCCTTCTCATAGCCATAACCATGTCAACCACAAAGATTTCTCTCGGCCAGTACATGCAGCGCAAGCAGTCGGCATTGGTGAGTATTTCGAAGTCTTCCATGCCAGCAGACGCTAAGTTGATACAGGGGAACGCCGCCTCCGCTGCTCCCCCTATAGTCACCACCACCACGGCGTACGCTTACGGCGCACCCAGCCTTGCTGCCGCCATCGAAAACCCGGCGAAGTACTACCCGAAACCCGATCCTTTCGCTGGGATTTCCAACTCGTCCAATCCCTATCCTACTTACATCCCGAACCGAAAGCCGCACTGGTCGCGGCCACCTTTGGTCCACCCTTCCCAGTATGCACGGCCTTCCCTCTATGTGCCGAAACTCGGCTCAGCTCCGTGGTTGGACCAAGACACGATAGACATGAACAACCGCCTCAAGGACATCTTTTCCCGTCCCCTTGATCAGGAGCGAGGCGACCATTGGCGCCCTCCGAAGCGATATTCCCGCGATAGTGATTGCAGCCACGACCGCCACTTTCGGGACTTCGTGCCCAAGTCCCCTCGGCGCGGACGCATACAGAAGCGCCGCGAGTCCACCCACTCAGCCGACCGAGCTGGCCTTGATCACATCACACTAGGTGCAGTGACTAGATTTGATGACCCTAACACATACAAGGCTCTGGTGCTCGACGAACTCCTCGACGAAGCTCGAGCCCGCGGTCTCCCCCTTCGGTCAGTACCTGATAAAGCCTACGTTGCTCAAGCCTTGGAACTTAGCGACAGGGTATATTGCGAGCAGCTCCAGATGCATTGGGGCAAAGGGGCAGATGTCCTTCGTGACACTGTCATCACCGCTGGCGTACCCGGCCTGGATTCGCAGAAGCACTATTCCGCTGAGACCCTCGCTATGAAGATTGCTGAGCATGGGGCTCGTCAAGCTGTGGAGCGCCTCCACGTTAAAGAGAAGGACCATGCTACGAAGGAAGCTGAAGCAAAGGGGAGCATCAGAAAGACTTCTCGCAAGTCCAAGCCGACCCAGGTCACTGCATCTGCTACGAAGGTGAACACGACAAAGCCTGCTGAAGACACTCAGGCTGAGGCATCCCAGCACAAGCAACAGCGAGCCGTAGAGGCTGAGAAGTCGACGAAAGCGACCAAGTCGAGCAAGTCGGTGGATATCGAGATGACAGCCGCTCTGGAGAGCGAGACACCACGTAAGATACTGAAGCCTAAGAGCCAGAAGCCCGATACTGCGACGTCTAGCTATCCATCTCCTGAGGCCACTGACTCGCCGGACTCCACATCAACTACACCGCCATCGCCTCGTGCACACCCTGCCACGAAACAGGTCATGCCTACGTCGAAGGCAGGATGCACTAGCAGTGAGCAGGAGCAGCCTCGGGGTATTGCGCAAGTTGCTAGGAGACGCAGTACTTCGTCTTCCCTGAATGGTCTCAACTGTGCGTCGCCGAAGCGAAAGCGCTCTGTAAGGGATACCAAAGGTCGCCTGGAGGACTATCGCAGTGGCGAGGATCATGCGGTCAAGGGTGAGGAGGACGGGGAGATGCAGGAGGTTCGGCCAAAGAAGAAGAGGAAGCCCGGCGTTTCGCTTACCGCGATGAAGAAGAGCCGCTTGATTTCTGGGTTGTGAGGATTTATTCCCCAGCAGATGCATGGATATTGGGCATTTTGGGAGGAAGTGGCTGGAGCCATAAAGGGGGCGTTTTTATGTTGAGTAACATTATCATAGCTATGCAGGTGCATGGCTTCGGATGGTCATCTGGGTATCATCGGGCGGATTCCTGATTCTCGCTGCACCAATATTAGTGACCTTTCGTAGAAGCGACAGACACCCGGTCTTATTGTTACAATAATATGTAAGGTCTCTTAAGAGAGTGATTGGTGTACTGTACCTTTCTAGTATGACCATGACCCCCAGCTGCTCACCCTCCTCCCGTCCCATCCATATTGTCTGAATACCGAGTTGCAGCGCATTGAAAGCACGCGGGCTCCGTATTGAGCCGCTATCATTCGAAGGTTGCCGGAGCGGTGTGCAATAGAGAACAACAATAGCTAGCGAAACGATCGGCCGATTGCGGGTGAAGTGAAAAGCCCGAAAAGCGCTCCTTCCTCCTCTGCGTCCGCTCGACGTCAGGTGGTCTGAGCGCCGCTTCACCGTCGCGCCCGCCTCCATAAATTCGCCTCGCCCCGCCCTCTGACTCTTTCTTTCTTTCTTTCTCCTCTCATACCCACCTGCAAATGCATACGCTGCGACTCTTCTTGCTCTTTGCAACAACGCTATTTGCAATCCAAACTACCTTCAACTATCACTTCTACTTCAATACCATGGCCCGTGGTCTTGGCCCCAAGGCGACTGACGCCAACCTCACGCCGCTCGGTCCCCGCAGGCGCTTCGGCACCAAGCCAGACGCTCCTAAGGCTATCGAGCCTGCTCTGGCAGCTCATGCTGAGCCAGGAGAGCCAATCGAGAAGCCAGTCGAGAAGCCAGACGTAGCCATCCAAGCTCAAGTCAACGGCCGCGAGCTTCCACCTAAGATCGCTGCACCCAGTCTCGGCTATCCTGAGTGTATTGGCGAAGGCAGTCTAACTGTCGAGGCGCCTCACTGCAAGCCGGTCGACAAGCCGGTCAACAAGCCAGTTCCGTCTAGCAATGGTCAAGCCAAAGGCCCCGGCGTTCCGCCTAAGACAGCTACGACCAAGCTCAACCACCTAGAGCGTGCTGGTGAAGGCACTTCCACGCCCAAGGTTAAGTCAGTTAATCAGCCTGCTCCGAAACGTTCTGCAGATGAAGCCTGCCTAGAGAACTACACCACTCCGGCCAAGAAAGCCAAGACTGACTCCAACGTCTCCGAGCATGATGATGAGGGTGCTCCGTCAGTTCAACTTCATCATGACAAGTTAGTCGGACAACCTGCTCCAACTCACGCGGATTCCTCGACCGTTGAAGCCATGCCCAAGGGCTCCAGGAGCAAATTCACACCCACTGATCACGGCCGTGATTCGACTCCAACTGACAAGGTTCCTCACGACAAGCAGGCCAATCGCACCGCCCCAGTCACCACTACACCTTCGACCAGTGCAGACACCACCAAGGCTCCTATCAGTCCGCCTAAGACGGCAGCTGTCACCCCTAATCCCACTGAGCGTCGCAGTCGTTCCGCTCTAAAGGTCAAGGCGTCTCATGATGACGTAGTCGACCAACTTGCTCCAGCCTCTCCAGCAACTGCAAGCAGCGAAACCACCGTCAAGGCCCCTGACAGTCAGCCTAAGCGCGCCGCCACCGGATCTGAAACCGCAGAGAGTGTAGCATCGCCTGTACAGGCAGCTACAGAAGCTCGTGATGAAGCCATTGCTCGGCGTTCACCTCCTGCTATCGCTAGAGCCTCCCAGCGCAACCAACCTTCATTGAGTAACCTCGGGCTGCACCCAGATCGACTCAAGATGATAGAGGGTAGCTCACTGATGGCCCCGCCACCGACGGAAGCTCGCCGCAAGCGCAAGTCCCCGTACGACTTTCCGCCAGATGAAGCATCCCCACGAACTCGTGATAGCGCCTCCCGGCGCCCGAACCCGTCGCCAAGCAACCTCGGATTGCACCCAGACCGACTTAAGATGCTAGAGGAGTGCTCACTAGGACCGAAACCAGTAATCACACCCGGCAATGGTCGGACCAAGCGAGCCACGTCCCCTCCACCAGCACAAGTCCACCGCAAGCGCGACTTGCCATCTGATTTTCCATCAGATGGACCCTCCCCACCAAAGCGCCATAAGAGTGGCCCAACAGGATCCGACGCCAATCTGGTGCCGCTAGGTCCGTCAAAGCTCAAGAGGTAAGTTTGGCTTCGGAAAGGCAGGCCAGAACCCCCTCTTCGGGTAATGAGCTAACAGATTTCGCAGCACATCAACCCATCATGGTAATCCCGGCAGGCGGGGCCTCTCACCCTATGAACCCCGACACGGTAAGCACTATCGTGGCTACGACCCAGTCGTGGATGATCGTCGTCGAGGCAGGTTCGAAGAACCGTCACGCCGACAGAGCGATCAACACCATGAACCCTTCGGATCTCGACACGCGAACCACCTTCGTGAGTATGCCAACCCAGCCAAGGGAAATGGTCGTCGAGACAGGTTGGACGAGCCATTTCGACGCCACGACGATCGAAACCTTTCACCTTACGGAGACCGATACTGCAAGCACCGTCGCGACTATAAGTCAACTATCGACGACCGGATTCGATATATCCGCGAAGAGGCGCCGCGCCGGCACCGAGAGAGGAACCGGTACTAACTCTCGTAGGGGAGTTGGATACCGGACCGGACCGCCTATTATTCAGGCGACTCCTGTTGCCTCCAGTATCCATCATAACCACATACGAGAGCCACATTGCTTAAACCTGTTGCTCTGATTTCATTTGAACCCACTATTCGAATGAGCACTGCAACATTTGGGGGGAAGAGGCGAACTAAATTTGGAGATATGACTGAGAGGAGAAGCAAATTGTTTGTTTACAGGAGGAGATCTTTCTGACGGCTCAGCAGAGATTCGGACTTTGGAATGTTTACTTCAGCACCGCCAGGATCACGCTCTGCATCTTGGGGTCATATTTGTGTATTTCGGTCATTCTGAGGCCAGCAGCATTGAGCAAATTTTCGTACTCGGTCTTTGTGCGCTCGACTCCACCCAAGGACGCCATCATGGTGAGGTCCACTGCGAGCATTAGTAGACGGACAGGCGCACCGTAGGAGCGAGAATGGAGTTGGACTTACTGTAGGCTGCTTGCCATGGCAGCTGTTGATCTGGTAGCACTACTTCGTCGATCACAACGCGTGAGCTAGGGTCCATTGCTGGAAGGATTGATTTCAGGAGGCGAATGCTATCTTCGTCGGTCCAGTCATGTAGAATATGCCGCAGATAATAGAACTTTGCTCCCTTGATCGGTTGTTCTTTGAAGAAGTCGTGTGCCTGGAACTCTACTCCCTCAATCCTGGGTGCGCGATCCAGCGTCTCTGGGATATCTTGCACCACAATCCGGCCTTTCAGCTCGGGGAACTTATCCTTGAAAGCTACGGCTTGCTGTCCAAAACCACCTCCTATGTCGACGAGGAGGGCAGAGTCAGGCGCCGGCACGAAGTCGCCAACCTCCTTAAGAACAGGGTACGAGCTGATCCAGTGCTCTTGTCGCTGGATAGCCATGGCATGGCCGAGCGACTTCATCTGCTCCGGGTGCTGCTTCATCCACTCAAACGGCTCCAGCTCCGTCTTCATCGCCATGTGGAAAGGCAGGTCCCTGTTGCTAGTGATGTCCTGGTACCTCCTCTCCGCGAGATAAGCAGGCAATGCAAGGCTAGTTGGGGCGTGTATGTCGTAGGCGTGCAGAATCGCACCGGCGACATGTTCGTCGGCCAGCACGCGTGTCATGCGGTTTGCGGTGAATGAGTCCACGCAGGCTCCTTCCTCGATCAGGCCGAAGGCCACCATGGCGCGCAGGAGATGGGCGAGCATTTTTGGCGCGCCGCCGGTAGTGGAGACGATGGTGGAGAGGGGGACTGGGGAGGAGTGCGTTGAGAGGAGTGGGAAGAGGGCGAGGTCGGCGCCGATTTTTACGAGGGCCATTTGCAGGTACTGAGAAGGGTTAGGGCGTGTGATGGTAGGGAGAGATGGAGGAGGAGTAGAACGTACGCCGGAGCCTAGGCGGACGACCATGTCCCACTCTGTATCTAGCGATGTTTGGAGCGAGCGGAGGTCGCGGTGGATCTTGTTGCGGCCGGATTCGTCGGCTTGGGAGTAGAGGGTGCGGATTTGGGAGATGTGCGTTTGCATGGCTGGGATTCTGTATGGGGAGGGTGGGGATGGGATGGGAGGGGGTGGCTTATAGCTTATGGCTCAGCTTCAGGATAAATGGGTCGAACAGCGAAAGTTTGGAGACCCGTTTGGATGTATATGGTCGATTAAGGTTGTTCGGGATAAAAGCTTGGGACCGGGTGTCGTCGTTGGGAGAACTTCGCGGGCTGAGAGGCGATGGTGAAGGAACTTTGATACTGGAAATGTCGCTCCTGTGGCGCCATCCTCCCTTTTATACTCATAATGGCCAGTTGATACATCTTCCGTGCTCTTCATAGTCGGTCTCCAGTCCAGGCCGATATGTGCGGTTTTCCAGGGGCATTTTACTGTTGCCTAGCGGCTAGGGGCCAAAAAAAAGCCATTTCTAGCATTGGATGGGGTACGGAATGGGGGATAGTTCTACGCAGCATCGTTGTCATTGGATAATGTATGTGATGGCGTAAAGTTGGTCGTTGGCGACGGCTCGGTCTTGCGAATCCTTCCTGGCCGAAAAGACCGAGAAGGCCGAATTCGGCGAGGGAGCCGCGAACTGCACGTGAAACAAAGCCGGCCCTAGAGCTTGTTGCTACAAAACCTGAAGGGGCAAGCTTTTGGCGAAAGATGAAATACTCCATCTAAAAATGAAGAACCGTAAATCGTTATATCAGATCATGTCGGCACTTGGCCGAGAGCTCACGTGGTAGCGTGCTTAATCAGTGCTTAATATTGCCGCTAATGATGCCCCACAAAGGCGCACACGCCCCGCGTGAACGAAGGCTTCTTTCCGCATCACCTCTCCCACATTCGAACATCAAGTGGTTCGAGCCATCTGAAACGCGACCGTGTCCGACCGTATATGCGGCTCTCGCATCGTCAAATAACTTACCGTAGTCCAGATCTGCAGTCAGCAACCGCCCACCTGTAAATCGATTCCTCGGCTCCCGTCCTGTCGCTTGATACGAGCTCGGCTTAATATAACGCCCGGCGACATGGGTATTGGTATGGACTTCTCCAGTCAGCCCTACAGCATGAGGCTACCACGCCTTTCCGCTGTGCCGGTTGCGCGACCGGATAGACCTGCATACACTACCTCGTATATGCATCGTATATTGCGCAAACAAGAAGGTGTCAATGCATCTCGTTTGGATAAAGATATCTCGACCGCATCTCTGGAATGCGTCCTGTTTCCTGGATAACCAACCATCTCGTATGTCTAACCTGAAGAGGTGGTGTTGCCGCGCTTTCGGACTTCCGTAATCGGACGAGGCCTTGCTTCGGGGTGTTCTTGGTGGTATGCGGCATTGGCCTTACAAATGCATGCAAATGTCTCTTTACGGTGTGCGGAGGCCGGAGGGACGGACGATGTGGAGGTCAACGAGTGCCTACAAAACGGGGTGCCCATTGCCCCAGAGCACTTCGTTCAAGCTCTATTGGATTTTATTTGATTCTGTGCATGTGCATCGCGGCTTTTCATCATGCCCTCTGTCTTGCGGTCTTTCTCCGTCCTTTTGCTTGGCATTCAGTTGGCCTTCGCATACAATTTCCCATATGAGAGCGTACAGCTGAAAGAGTCCGAGGTTGCTAACAATTCCGACATGTCTTTCGGCAAGCTCCCCGGCGGCATCAAAGCAAAATGCAAGACGTTCCCTGGAGACGCGAGTTGGCCTTCAGACGAGCGATGGGGCGCCTTCAATGTGAGCTTGGGCGGAGCACTAATCAAAGGCATTCCGCCTGCAGCGGCCTGCTACGACGGGCCTTATAAGGATGCAGCTAGATGTTCAGACATCCAGCGCGGTGCGAGCAATGCGGTTTATGTGTAAGCAACATTTCTTCACTCACTCTTCTAGTCATGCTGACGGTCGGCCTAGTGGGAACGATCCACTGATTCCGTTCGGGCAGTGGGCGCTTGGAAATCCTTGCCCAGTGCCCATGCCCTCCTTCCCTGGCTCACCCAACAATACAACCCCACAGTTCACTTGCAATATCACGAGTTTTCCGGCCTATGTGGTGAACGCGACTACGGTCAAGCATGTCCAGCTGGCCGTCAACTTTGCCAGAAACAACAACATACGAGTGACAATAAAGTAGGATCGCCTTGTCAATCATGCACTAGAAGCTGACAATGTAAAGGAACACCGGCCATGACTTCCTTGGCAGAGGCACAGGCGGAGGCGCTCTTCAAGTATGGGTTCACCCCTTCAAAGACTTCGAATACCTTCCCTCCGTGCAAATTGCAGACTATGAAGGTCAAGCTGCAAGAGTCGGAGCCGCACTGCAACAATACGAGCTCTTTCCGTATATGGAGGAGTCCAACATCACCTTGTTGGCCCCAGGCTCCCCGACCGTTGGCGCATACGGCGGCTTCATGCAGGGAGGAGGCTTCTCGTACATAACGTCGAAGTTCGGACTCATGGCCGATCAGATACTCTCCTTGGAAGTCGTCACAGCGGACGGGAGATTCGTGCACGCAGACCCGACGGAGAACGAAGACCTGTTCTGGGCAATTCGCGGAGGAGGACCTAGTATGACTACTTTCCCTCAATCGCCTCTATTTGCTAACCATGGGTGCAAAGGCAACTACGGCATCGTCACCTCTGCCGTCGTAAAAGCGTACCCGCCTATCAGCGTTGCCACATCATCCCTCGGCTTCCAGACCGGCCCCGTTCTCGGCAACGGCACTACCAGTCCCCAAGTCTCCAACGCCACGTTCTGGAAAGGCGTTAGCGTCTACTTCTCGCACCTCGTCCGGGTCAACGACGCCAAAGGCATCGGCTGGAACAATGTCAACACGCAAGCCCCCATGCCCCTCTTCAACAGAACCGAGCGCACCTTCTCCTTCACCGGCGACTTCCGCATCCCCGGCATCTCCGCCGCAGAAATGAAGACCTTCACCGCCCCCATCATCCAGGACTTCAACGCAGCCGGCATCAACCTCACCAACCCAGACCCCGCCTTCTACGAGACCTACGCGAAATACGGCTCCCGCAACAGTCCCAGCGGCGGCGTCGGCAACCGCCGCTTCGCCTCGCGCCTCTTCCCACGCGCCGCCTTCGTCGACCCGCTCTCCGCAGCCTTCAACGCCACCATGGCCGCCGTCCGCGCCTTCGTCGAAGAAGGCGGCTACTCGCTGCACAGCGTCGACTACCACGCCTCGCTCGCCACAGCGGGGTACCCGGGCGCCAACTCCGCGGTGAACCCGCACCTGCGCGCCGCCATCATGCACGCGACAGGCTTCGACACGAGCTCGTACGGGCCCGAGACGACGCCCGAGCAGCAGATCAGCAGCCATGCGCGGTTGAACGCGTATGCGAATAAGCTAAGGGAAGCGAGCCCCGGGAGTGGCGCGTATATGAATGAGGCTGATACCGAGGAGCCGGATTTTCAGGAGAGCTTTTATGGCGCGAATTATGGGAGGTTGTTGCGGATTAAGAAGGGCGTGGATCCGTGGGGCGTGTTTTATGCGGTTACGGCGGTGGGGAGTGAGGAGTGGGTGGTTGAGGGGACGCAGGGGCTGCCGACGCAGCAGGGGAGGTTGTGTAGGGTGGATGGGTAGGTGGTAGATTTGGGGAGAGAGTGGTAAGGAGGGGTGAGGTGGAGGGGGGCAGGTGGTTTCTGCTAGGGATGTCGGAATTAAATCTGTGTACGTCGCGAGGTTGAGCTGCGTGTCTCTCTTCGGCAGTCGCATTTCCAACATAGAAATCTATCCGATTGCTGATCTACAATACGGATATGTAGTATTACCGCGGTACTAAGGGAGCGGTCAAGCTCATACGATATCCGTCTTCACTAAATGGCCTATTACTGCGACATGTTGCTCGCGTGGTTGCAGTTCAAAGCTTCTATTTTTACCTATCTAGCTCAGTGATATATCAGAAGAAGGCCAGACTATTCAGAAATACCGGAGGATTCAGCGCAGTCGATCGATAGTATTAGAACAGGGGAGGAAAGAAAGACGGGAGGAAAGAAGGTAAGGAGAAAAGAAGGTAAGGAGAAAAGAAGGTAAGGAGAAAAGAA